>NC_081824.1:406786828-407102328 GCF_030867095.1 Alligator mississippiensis
GAAAAGGTCCTGGTAGAACTCCAGCAGCCCTTGCAGGTTCTGCAGGGAAAAACCCCACAGGGTGAGAAGCTGCCAGTCCTGAAGAACCTCCAGCTGCAGACCTGGGGAGAACAGGGTGGCCACCCTGCAAGAGGTGGCCGAGAGGTGACTAAGAGAGATCCTGCCCACGCATTCCAGCCAACAATTAAGCTAATTGGCTGGAGTTGTCAGGGTCTCCTACAAGAATACCATGGGGTACCCTCCCTCCTAAAGGAAGGAAAGCACCCTCAAGACCCTTTCTGCAGCCCTGGATGCTGAGGGTCATGATCTTAAAAGACCTCATTGCTGGGGGGGTGGAGTGGACGGTTCACAGGGGCCTCACACATCTCAAAGCCCAGTTTGGGGCCCATCAACTCATATAGCACCCTCCCATAAGTATAAAGGGCGTCTATGAAACTGTGGGCCTGCCTTTAGAGCTGGGCATTGCAGCTTTTGGGCCCCTTGCCTTCTCCCGCCAGCACCCTTGTAGTGGCAGGGACGCTGTCAAAATCTCTCCAGCAGTCCAAGGCAAGCTGTAACTTGCAGGTGGACCAGTAGGTGTAGATGCAGTCAAGAAATGCAAGAAGTTCACCCCTGGGGACTGCCAGGACTGAGAGGTCTGCAGGCTCCATAGAGTCTGCTGATTCTTGTGCATCCTCCTCATGGTCCTGGGCACCATCTCAATCCCCCAGTCCACTAAGACCCTGGACTCTACTTGGGATTGGGAGATCTCTGCAGCCTCTTGGGACAGGGGTGGGGGTAAAGCTGGGGGTGGGGCACCTTCACAAGATTGTGGTGTAGAGATGGAGCCCTGGGGGGTCTGAGCAGGGTCCCTGACAAGATTGGCCTGTTGATTAGGGAAACCCACCCCAACCCCCTCTGGTGCAGGACCATGGGGGGAGGCTGGGAGTAAGGTTTGTCTGGCAGGGGGAGGGAAGAGACCCATCAGGCACCAGGGTGGCTTCAGTGTCTGCCTTGGGGTCCTGGGAAAGGGGACCTCCCTCAGGACTTACCAGGGTGAGCTCCAAGGCCCCTGTATCCCCCAGATGAGAGGGAGGAGGCTCCACTACCAAGCCTTCCTTTGGGTAGGCCTCAGCCTTGAGTTCATGGGGGGGGCTGGTAGTTGTGGCTGGGTTGCCAGGGGGACTGAGCAGGGAAGAGTGCTAGTGGTAGGGGCACCCCTTTTGCCAATGGGCCCCACAAATGCCTTCCCCGTCTGGCCCATGAGACACTTGTGATGCAATTGCCCTGAGGTATAGCACCAGAAGCACCGCAAGTCCCCCAGCATATGGAAAATCCTCACTACAGCCCCCTGAAAAGGAATTATGAGGCTTCCCTTGGCCTCCAGCTGCATTCCCTCTGCCAGCTGGATCATGACCTGACAACAGAAAGAGCACACATGGTGGAGGCTGGGGTCTTGGCACCCCAGTGAGAGGGTCACACTGGGGAGATAACTTTCCCCAGGTTTTGGAGATGGGGGAGCAGGGCCCAATTGGGGATATAAGGTGGGACAGAACTGAGGATTACCTCTTCTAAAGGATCAAGGGAGACATACTCGCCCTCCACCATGAGCCGCCTCTCCATCTCCTTTTGTGTAGTGGCCTTGGAGGCAAGGAAAAAGACCTCCTTGCCATGAAAGCGGGAGGCTGCCACAATCTCGGTGGCCCTCACTACCAAAGCCAGGGCCTGAACCCAGGTCTCAAAATGCAGGTTGTCTCACTTGTGCAGTTGGCATTTCACCCCGTGCCTGCGGGCGAGTGCCAGAAAGGGGGCTCCACTGCCCAAGCTGGAAAGGCTGGTGGTGGAGGGTCCAGACCCCACCACTGTGGGTTGCTCCACAGCTGCCTGTGCATAGCTGTGGTTCCCCTGTTGAGGGGCTGTGTTGGTGGGGCTGGGGCTAAGGATAGGAACAGGCTGAGTGGGTGTGCTGGTTGGTGTGGTGCACCTGGTCCCCTCAGGCACTGGTAATCTAGGCTTGGGGACAGGGCCCTTACCCTTCCCACCTGCAGTTGTGAAGGAGGCTGAACAGGAGCTCTTCCCACTGCCCTTGCCCTTCCCTTTGGTCCCTGATGGTGGGTAAGGGAGCTTAGGAACCCTTCCGGGAGGGGCCTGGCCAGGGGAGACACCCTGGCCCTGCTGGAGTCTCGCTTACCCCTGCAGCAGAGGTCTCAGGCTTCTCCACCCCTGAAGGAGGTCATTTGGACTCTGCCTCTGGGGTGGGAGCTTCAGGGGCATGCATCCCCTTGGGGGCTCGGCTGGGATCTGCCCCCACAATGGAGGCTGTAGGAATCTTTATAGGGGCACCTTACCCCCCGCCCGAATGTTCCTGTCCTGCCATTGCTTCACATGAGGGAAATGAAGAAAACCAAAATATACAGTGGGGATGGTGAATCTAATAGGAGGTTTTGGGGGAAATGGGGTGGGGGTAAGGGGCCTGAAGCTCACTGAGCTACAGCACCATGGGAAGAAAAAAAACTGGGAGGGCTGTGCTTGGAGAATGTGGGGTAGGTGGAAACACACACAAGGGCCAGGAAGACTTGAGCTGGTTTACTCGGCCACACAACAAACATCAGGGCAGGGGGAGTAGACCACAGGACTTACCACACAAGGGTAAAAACACACAGTGAAGGCTGCTGATGCAGATGTAAAAGATGGCTGGAACAGTGGAGGGGCGTTGTTTGTAGAAGTTCAGTTCAGGAGCCCTTCAGGCCTACAGCCAGGCACTCAGCAGCAGAGCAATAGGCAGGAAAACAAAGCAGGATCAGATGTAGTGAGGCAGATGTGGGGGAGTGCAGGAGCAGTCAGTCAATTAGGGAGTAATTCAGTGCAGGTATGGTGTTGAGTGGTGGAAGGTGGTGCAGCAGGGAATCTCCCTGTCTCCTGAGAGGGGGCAGAAGCAGAACAGATGGTAACAGTAGCAGTAACAGCAGCAGCAGTGGTAGTAGCCATCCAGTTCAGCCACTCAGGGTGTGCTTCAGGTGAAAGTGGAGGTGAAGGTGGGGGGTGGCCTGCCAAGGCAGCTGTGGCTCTCACAGCTATGTTAGGGGAGGGCCCCACAGGCAGTGTAGGCTCCCTCCCCAGGCTGTTCCCCAACTACAGCTTGGCGGTGAGCTGGGCAGCAGGCCAGAAAAGGGGTGCCAAAGCTGGGGTGTGGTGCAGTGCAGTGGGTCCCTCCCCAAGGCGACAGAGGTGTGCAGCAGAGCAGCCCCCCAAGGCAGGAAGGGATGCATCCAACTTTCCTGCAAAAGCTCCAAGAACAAGATAGCAGCTAGCAGTAGCCAGAGGCAGGAAGGGGCCTGGTCATCCTCTTCCCAGAAGCTCCTGAGACCAAGGTTGCAGCAACAACAGCAGCAGCAGCCCAGGACAGGAATGTACATGGCCAACTTCCTTCAAGAGGCTCCTCCCCGAAAAGCTCCTGAGGGCAAGTCGCCCTGAGCTGCTCACTAGGGCATCTTTTTATACTGCTGGGGCCAGCACAAATTCTGGCCCCAACCTCTAGTTCATTGGTGTACTGTGGGTCTTCAGCAGCCAGGGGCCAATGCCTGCATTTGTGCCTCCCCCACCAAGGACAATCTGAGCAGGGGAAATTGACATCATGACATGCCGGGGAGAGGCGACGGCTGGAATTTCCAGTCATAACACGTAAAGAAACAGACAATCCACCAAGTGGGAGGGTGGGCCACACACCAAACACAGGAGGCACTGTGGCCTCCCGGCCCAGCTGGTGCCCCGCCCAGGCCAGCACCCGGGGGCCTGGCTCCCTCACACCCTCTCCCCACCCCCCATAGATTCATAGATGTTAGGGTCGGAAGGGACCTCAATAGATCATCGAGTCCGACCCCCTGCATAAGCAGGAAAGAGTGCTGGGTCTAGATGACCCCAGCTAGATACTCATCTAACCTCCTCTTGAAGACCCCCAGGGTAGGGGAGAGCACCACCTCCCTTGGGAGCCCGTTCCAGACCTTGGCCACTCGAACTGTGAAAAAGTTCTTCCTAATATCCAATCTAAATCTGCTCTCTGCTAGCTTGTGGTCATTGTTTCTTGTAAACCCTGGGGGCGCCTTGGTGAATAAATACTCACCAATTCCCTTCTGTGCCCCCGTGATGTATTTATAGGCAGCCACAAGGTCGCCTCTCAACCTTCTCTTGCGGAGGCTGAAAAGGTCCAGTTTCTCTAGTCTCTCCTCGTAGGGCTTGGTCTGCAGGCCCTTGACCATACGAGTTGCCCTTCTCTGGACCCTCTCCAGGTTATCCGCATCCTTCTTGAAGTGTGGCACCCAGAATTGCACGCAGTACTCCAACTGCAGTCTGACCAGCTCCCGATAGAGGGGAAGTATCACGTCCTCGGACCTATTCGTCATGCATCTGCTGATGCACGATAAAGTGCCATTGGCTTTTTTGATGGCTTCGTCACACTGCCGGCTCATGTTCATCTTGGAGTCCACTAGGACTCCAAGATCCCTTTCCACCTCTGTGCCACCCAGCAGGTCATTCCCTAGGCTGTAGGTGTGCTGGACATTTTTCCTCCCTAGGTGCAGCACTTTGCATTTCTCCTTGTTGAACTGCATCCTGTTGTTTTCTGCCCACTTGTCCAACCTATCCAGGTCTGCCTACAGCTGTTCCCTGCCCTCCGGTGTGTCCACTTCTCCCCATAGCTTTGTGTCATCTGCAGACTTGGACAGAGTACATTTGACTCCCTCGTCCAAGTCACTGATGAAGACATTAAAGATTATCGGTCCAAGGACCAAGCCCTGCGGGACCCCACTGCCCACACCCTTCCAGGTCGAGACCGACCCATCCACCACGACTCTCTGGGTGCGGCCCTCTAGCCGGTTTGCCACCCACCCGACTGTGTAGTCATCCATGACACAGCCTCTTAACTTGTTCACCAGTATGGGGTGGGATACCGTATCGAAGGCCTTCCTGAAGTCTAAGTATACGACATCCACCCCTCCTCCTGTGTCCAGGCGTTTCGTAACCTGGTCATAGAAAGAGACTAGATTGGTCAAGCATGATCTGCCCGCCACAAACCCGTGCTGGTTTCCCCTCAGCATAATTTGCCCTGCTGGGCTCTCACAAATGTGAGCCTTGATAATTTTTTCAAAGGCTTTACCAAGGATGGAGGTGAGACTGACTGGCCTATAGTTGCCTGGGTCCTCCTTCCTCCCCTTTTTGAAAATGGGGACCACGTTAGCCCTTTTCCAGTCCTCCGGGACTTGGCCCATGCACCACGAGCATTCGAATATTCCTGCCAGTGGCTCTGCAATGATGTCGGCCAGTGCCTTCAGCACCCTCGGATAGAGCTCATCTGGGCCTGCCGACTTAAAGGCATCCAGTTCTTCCAAGTGACTCTGCACCATCTCAGGATCTACGTGTGGAAGTCTGGCGCCTTGCTTCTGCCTCTCTACAACCCCAGTGAGAGACTTGTTGTGTCCCTCACTTAGGAACACTGAGGCAAAGAACTCGTTGAGGAGTTCAGCCTTGTCCCCCCTGTCTGTCACCAATTGTTTCTGCCCATTTAGCAGGGGCACTACACCATCACTACACCATTGTTCTAGCTTTCCCTGGCTGAAGATCAAGGATGAACTGAGCAGGATCAGTTTGTCCCAAGTGGCACAATTTGCCCCATGTTGCACTTAGAAAGCAGGTTTTTAAACCTACTGCTTTATGAATTGACACAACACTCAGCTGAAAGTAGCAGAAAAGGTTTGTTTTAATAACTACCAACAAGCTACAAAACTAAATAACAGAAAACACTCTTTCCTAATATAAAACAAGCTATTAGTCCTTAGTACTATCTTAGCTGCACAGACATCTTTTCCCAATGCAGGCAGGAAGCAGTTCTTGTACAGCCTCAAAGCGTGGATCTTTCACGTGTCAGCTGGGTGGCAGGATGGCTTAGTCTGGACTGCACACACATTGCTGGCAAATCTGCTTAGTTTTTATACTGTTTCATTGTATAGCTTCAAAGCATTTTTCCTTGATGATTGGCCGATTAGAGTCCAAACAAGGAGGAAAAGGAAATCATGGTAACACAACTGTTAATTGCCTGGCTGCTGTTCTAGATGTGAAGACTATGTTTTTTTCTGCAGCCCCTACAATTATAGGTCAATTTACAGGTGATGGGTCTGAGTGGTCCAACAGGATCCTTAGAGGTGTCACCAAACCTGTTTGGGGCTATTTGTATATCAATGGGGCAAATTTGCAGTAGCTTATACTGGTGATGGCCTATTTACAGAACTCTAGGCATACAAGGAATGATTGAGACATTGTAGAGTAACATTGGATGCCTGTTTTGAGAAATGTGAGGATGTCACGTACAGAAAAGCCTCCCCATATTCAGTGCACCTTTATCCTTTTGTCTTCTTTAGTTGCTAGGTCAACTGAAATGCATATGTAGTTTCCTTGCCTTCACTGGCCCAGCTTTTCCTTTGGCTATCTTAGCCTGGAAATACACACAATGAGCATGTCAGGACTGCCAATAATTTTAACCACTTTTATTATTTTATGGCATGGGTCTGGTATTGGGTTCCCACATCTCCACTGTCTCAATGCCTAATGGGTTGCAAGCCATTAATGGAGTTTGATTTTCTTGTGGCAGTCTTGTTACCACAATCCAGTTTTGACCCAGTCATTGTCTTGCATTTTTGTGCAAGAGACACTGTCCAACCTTTCACAGTTTTCATATGCAGCACACCACACCAAAGTGCATGCTCAGGCATGTGTGCTGAAGCACAAATCTCCAACAGAAATTTTTGCCGCTGCTACTGAAAGTGTATGTGCCTGCATGTGCAGACGCACCTAAGAGGATTTTTTTCTGTTTCAGCAATATATTAGATTGGGCCCAGTGGGTGACTTGTTGTTTTCTCCTGGTCATCTAAGTAGTTATCTTTTGGTCACCTAGTCAGGATTTTTTGCACTTAGATGTTCACTTTGCATTTACATAGTCCTGAGCATGTTGATGACTATATATCCACCCAGTCTTGGCAGCAACATATTGGAAGCCAAAGGACCTAGAAGGGAATCGAAGACATTTTCCTTCTAAATTCACAGTTGCTTAACTATATCTTCAGATGCTTTCTTGATCTTTTTATATAAAACTTTCCTGACTTCTTGACATCTATTCTATGAAGCACAGTGATGGATCACAATGTTTACTGAAGATAGGTATTCCTGAAAATTACTTCGGATATAATGTGTTTTGAGAAGACAACCCATAATATATATCTGCTTTATTAAAACTATATAACATAAGCTTCATCTGACACTAATGTATTTTTTAAATTTGCACCATAGTGACAAGGTTGTGACTGAAATGCTCAAAATGACACTTGGCATTGCATCTCCATGTAGCTGGCAGGATAGTATTGTACACAGAGCCGTTGGCCTTCATTTGCCTCGGCCTGTTTCTGCAGATGAGTCAACTTTTGAGGCTATCCATAGAGCAGAGCTGGCAGTTGACAGACCCAGATGCCAAACTCAGAGTTCCAAGTCATAAACAGTAGGATTTGTAACTGGCTACTTCCATGATCTACTTTAGTTTCACTGGAGGGTACATACAAAAATTGCCTGCCTCCAAACTGTGAGGAATTGCTCTGTGTTCTATGCAAAAGCCTGGTCCCTGTTCCACCAATGCACAATCTTGTGCCCTAAATTAAAAATTCTTGTTGCACAGAAAATGTGTATACTGGCCAGGGGAGTAATTCGTATGCCAAACATGCATCTATGCAGTGGACTGAAGATTTTCTGTGAAGCAAACAGTAAAATCTGTGAAGCTTCTCTATAAAGTCACACCTTTTAAAAGTGTGAATACAAGTCATTACTTTTTGAACAAGGCTGTATGGTAGTATAGGAATTCAGGTCGAGTATCTATAAATGTTTCTGAGATAAATATATGTAAAAAAAATGTTGGTGCTCAAGTGTCTGATGTGCTATGCTCTAGAAAGATGAGTTTACTTTATAATTAGAAGCAGTATTGATTTCAAAATAGGTAAGCTAATGGAATATCCAAATGTTACCATAATGAAATTCTACAAACACTTCACATACAGAGCACTCTTTGAAGTTAACTGGATTTCTTGTAAACCCTCTGCATGTGGTTTAATCCCCAAATTTCTATCAAAAGCTACTACAATCCTGAAGTTACCAATAGCTATGATCAATGCAAAAGTTACTGCAATAATAAATTATTTTTGCTGAAAGTCTTCTTTAGTTTTTTTTTTTAATATATTTTATTATAAAGAAATTGTCAAAATCTAATATTTTAACAATGTTTGGCATGCCAGGCCATGGCTTATCTATTGTGTTTTTTTTAATTCCTTAATCAGCCCTTTTCAATGCACATATTTGTTAAAACAATATTCCCCTATTTGAATATTACTCTAATAAGTAAGAAGTAGACACCTAAGGAAGAATCAGTAAAGAGGGCTGGGTTGAGAGAAAATGAAAAATACTTTTCATCATATGCAAGTTTGGAAAAATTAGTTAAGTGTTGATGGAGTCCAAAGGAATATAGCAGGGAAGGGAAATGTGGAGTTATTGTTGAAATTTAAAAAAATGTTTTTTTTATAGTTGGTACAAAAGACTTTAAAATATATGTATTCTGAAGGGGGAAAGTTAGATGTGCTAAAGGCTGACCTCGTTAACTTCACAAAGTTCCCAATGGAACAAAAGAAGAGACTTTTTGAGCTTTTGTTAAATACAAGAGCTAAGGGGCAAGAACTAATTGCCACAGCAAAGTCACACTATAAAGGTCTATAAAAAAACAAACAAACAACAGCATAATTAATATTGTATATGCAACATCAAAGCAGTAAAGCCTGCATAAGTAGTTTAGGCAAGAGTTGAAAAATGTTTGAAAGAAATGATCTACACAGAAATATATCTTCATAATTCAGTTTGTGATTCAGTTTGGACATACTTGTTCACTTCATAGGTCATCTTCCTGAGAAGATTTACGTACAAGTTTCTGTAGTTAGGAATGTTGCGGCAGGACCATTACAGCTACAGAAACCTGTAATTCATACACAACAATATGTTTTACTAAGTCACACTATTTCATTCTGAGAGGCTGAGTCATCCAATCTGGACAAGAAATAGTAATATGCTATTTAGAGGGAAAACCACACCAACCACAAAACCCTAGTACTGGGTCCCTAGGTAGTGAAATATAGAGAAGGTGCAAGTAAACACACTTTTGAATGTGCAGGGTTCCCACACAGCCTGATGGATCATCCATCAAATGAGAAGAGCCACAGCCCCTTTGTACAAGATGTATGAAGTCCTTGAACTGCTGGGTCTGTGCAAAAAAGGGATCAGAAGCTGTTGCTTTGGGTCATGTTAAGACTACAGCATTTTGAACCTGTCAGCCAACACTGACATGGGAACTTTTTCTACTGAACACTAAGGCTAATTCTGGACAGCCACTGTAGCTGCAACTGTTAGCATTAATTGGAGCTATTTAAAATATGTTTACCTGATAGGGTTCACCCCTTGGTGACTACAACAGATGTTATTTTTGCATGGAGGATCCCTGAAATATGCACATGAGAAACCATAACTTATTTACAAACCTGAGCAAAAAAGCAAGACTGTTCTCACAAAAGAAAGGAAGCTGATACAAAATGACCAGCATCCATGTTATTTCCATAATCCTTTGGGGGGGAAAGGATCCAAAGGAAGCAACAGAGTATATATTTATCATTCAAATTTTGTTTCCTCCTCAACAGTGCTAGTCAAGAAAGCATCATTCTAAATAGTTAACCAGCTCAAACAGAAGCTAACTTACTCAGCACATGCGTAAACTAAAGTCTGTTGACATGTATGGATTTTGCACTTTCACACACTTCATTTTATATATGTATATGTTGGAGCACAGGCCCACTTCTGATCAAGGTAAAGGCATGTTCCTAAGACCTGCAAGTTAAAAGACTTCCCATCTTGGTATTGCTGCTTTCTGTACCTGTGTCTATAGGCCACAACATGGAGTTAGAGCCTTGCAACTTCCAGGCAGAAGTTATGTAGCATTGAAGGTTATCACCAGGCCTTCTACCTCGCCTATGAGGACTACAGAACATGCAGTTAGTGGATAATCAACAGCATTTTGAAGAATTAACATAATGAGGCGACATCATTGGGTCACTGAAAGCTGATACAAATAACTGATAAAAACAACCTCATTGTAAATAGTTAAACGGCTCAAAATGGAGCTAATTTACTCATCATATACTTAATCCAAAATTTATTGACATCAATAAATTGTGACCGCTGAGAAGACGTATTTGAATGGCCTGTTGTATTACTTCCATCCTAATGGTGTTCTTTCTTCATGTATGCACTCTATAAAGATGTCATCCCTCTTGTAAAACAGTGTATGGCCTATTCCCATCCAGAAAACCCAATATTGGCTTTAAATTTGGCATTCTAGTACAACATATCTTTTCTATTATTTGTATTATTCTAGTGCCTACAAGCTCTATTCAGGGAGCAGGACCCCATTTTTTTGTGGATCAAAAAAAATAGTCTACACCCCATACGGTTTACAAGGCAAGTAGAAGATAAGAAACAGCAGGTGGGTACAGAAAGCAAGAGAAGTACAAGGGAAATATTGGTTAGCATGACAATCTCAGTATAACAGAAGCTGACCTGTTGTCATTTTTTGTAGGCGTAGGAGGAAAGATCTTTAAGGAGAGATATGAAGGTGAATATTGAAGTGTCCTACCTGATGCGTTTTTTTCTTTTTATATCCCTCTGGCTTCAGTTAATCTGAGGTAGACAAAATCATTAAGATCTGCAAAAGGGAGTTTTCAGAGCCATTACAGATAATTTATTCAGGTGGCAAAGCTGCAAAATGAATAATATTTGTAAACAGAAATGAGACAAGGATGTAAGTGCTGATTTGGTCCATGCACATCTAACATCTGCATTTCAAAGCAACTCAAGTTAATTCAGCAACATCCAATGAATTTCCATTTGCTATAAGTAACATGAATGCGTCTTATCCTAGCCAGTAAAGCTGTTGAAGGCAATGATGGGGGTGTTTAATTATTGCTATATGATGTATATCTGGCCAGTAATATCTTGGTTGTATAATGGGTAGAATATGAAATTAGTTTTATGTCAGAGGCGTTAATTGTTTGGTGAGTCAGCACTCTCTGTAAAATGCAAATGTTCTACCATAAACAAGTACAGTACAGCTTGGAACGACTGCCTGTTTATTCTCATGTGCCCACTATATTCTTAGTTGTCTTCATTTTGCAACTTTGCAGGATTTTTTTTTTTAATATATATATATTTTGCTTGCAAATTGTAGGGACCATACTGAAGAACTCTGTTCCCTCTCTTCCTTATAATTATAATCTTATGATTTCATTCTAATACTAAGAAATTAAATATGAAGCCAGGCTGTTTAATTTTGTTTTGGTTGTTAAATATTAGGAATGGCATGTCTTCATCAGATAAGCAGCTATAAAGCTTTTCTGAAAACTGCCAAGAACAGACAAATGAAATCAATATCATCAAGGAAAAATATTATTTCAATAGTTTTGTGACTTACTTTCTGCATTTGTGGTTTATCTTTTATGTATCTTAAAATACTGCATTGCTTATAAGGCATAAACTCCACTCCTGATGGTAGAATTCAGGTGGCTCTTCTTTTGTTTTTTAAGTTACAGATAGATAGATAGATAGCTATAAAGATATTTTCACACTGTTGATTTCTTAAAATATAAAAAATGACCTATGAAAGCTTTGACCATCCTGATATATTATACTTGCATAATATACCCAGGAGACAGCTCTCTTTACCAAAAATAAAAACGTAACAGCAAATATAATAAACAGTACCAACAGTGCAATCCATCCCACTCTCAAAACCAGTCAAATACTTGTGAGAAAAGATTAAAATATCCTTTACACTCAAAAGATCCATTGGCTAGGCTTTGACATATTGAGGAAAGACACAAATCCCAAAGCCAAGTGCCCTTCAGTGAGAGCATCTACACATGACACTACGTCGCCGTAGCAACATGCTATTGCAATGTAGCATTAGTGCTTACAAACTGTGATGCTGCAGCTATGTCACTGTAGCAATGCCGTCCTTGTTATAGTGCATTGCTACAGTGATGTAGCAGCAAAAGGAAGCGGTAAATGATGGCACAGTAAAAAAGGCACCATGGAGACACGTGTAGGCATGCCCACAGAGATCACCTGCCAGAAGACAATACTTCCAGTGCCTTCTTACATATAGATATGAGATATAACACATAATTGTGTCATAAGGCATAGGATTTATTGTAATGGGATTTCTATACCTCACTCACTGAGGCCACAGTAGCTAGAGGATAGCTGTTGGATGGTCAGGATCGTATACTGTGTCCACATGAGCATGGACGTTTGGTTTACTGGGGACAACTAGAAGTGGGACACTGTGTGCCACTGCTAGTTGTTCCTAGGGAATGCCTATGCCACATGCCCGCCTGGATGTGCAGGTTACCCCAGGTAGGGTAGGGGAAGCTGGGGCCAGCACTGTGCTGGCCCCAGCAGCCTTACCTGGGGCCCTGGGGGCCTCCTGGGGCTGCAGCAGTGGTGATTCTGCTGCTTGGAGCCTGGCCAGTGGCTAGAGCATGGCTCCAGCCAGGCAGGCTTTGATTTTGAGTAGCGCACACTGTCCCCATGTTTGCCACTCCCCTTTTTTTCCACCATTTTTTTTTTTTTAGTCCTGGATATCCAGGGGTCAAAGAAACCCCCCGCACTGCTCCCTTGCAGCACAGAGAACAGCTGAATGTGTGGTATGTGGCAATGCAAATATGTCTACAGCGCCACATACCACACAGCCACCTCATTCATCTGGATGCAGCCTTAAAGTGCTACTAAGCTTTTAATAGATACATGGGAAAGGGAGAGGGGTACCAGCTCTGGCTGTGACTAAGACCTCACCCCCTGATGAAGTCACTAGCATAGAGGGGATTTTCCAGCTACTAGTATAACCTTTCAGGAAAAACTGGCCACTAGGGAGCAGCAACAACTGAAACAACTGCTCCAGTTCCAACAGTGTTACAAGCCACAGCAAAATCAGCTGGACATGATAGTAACCCTACTATGAAGATTTAGAGCCTTCATAGTGTGCTTTGTATCTGATGTTAAGGGTTTACTCTCACAGTGTAGTTGGGGGAGCAGGTGCACATTGATCAAATTGGTCCCAGATGATCTCTTGCCTGGGCAAATTCCCAAATAACTAGGCTATTTGGCTAAGAGGTGGGAGCCCCCAGGAACAGATTCAGTATCTGTGGTGTTGAGAGCTCATCCTTCTTTAGTTGTGTGCTGCATGACCACTGAGCTCTCTGAGCTCACTGCCATGTTAGCACAACTTCTGCCACAGCACTGCTGCTGCTGCTTTCTGGAGCAACCCAGTGGTGGTAGTGGTGGCAAGGATCAGGTAGGCAGGTTAACCATTCCCTGCCTGCTCCTCTGGGACAGCCAGCATGGACAGCCACAAAAAAGTGGGGGGTGGGGTGCTGGAGAGCCATGGGAATGGGGGGAACTCAGAGGGGCAGGAGGGAGCTGCAGGGGCAGGGGTGACCTGGGGGAGCCCCAGGGGCAGGGAGAAGTCTGAAATGGGAGAGATTTTTATGTTTCAGTCCTCCAGGCCCCTCCAGAGCCACAGCTGTAGCTGGAGTTGGAGCTGGAACCATAACCAGAGCTGGAGCTGGAACCACAGTTGGAGCCAGAGACAGAGCTGTATCCAGAACCATAGCTGGAACCAGAGCCAGGATCCGGAGCTGAAATCAGAGCCAGAGCAGTAATCAGAACCAAAGTACAGATGGAACTGAGGCTAGAACTGGATCCAAGGATGGGATGTCCTGTTGCTGAGCAGCAGCCAGAGTGAATGTCTGGCACCAGTGAGTGAGACAAGACTGGCGATGACAGGGTAAGATTTCCCAGGAAAGCAGGTGAGCACACCAATAAGCCAGAGTGCAATACAATTATTAGCTGATAAACATTGAAAACTGAGTTACAGTCCTGAGGGGGAATGGACTATTGAGCAGTGAAGCACATGGATGGTTGATTAAATTAAGCCAACAAGCCAAAAAAACAAGGATCAAAGGGTAAAGATGCTAACTGATTGAGTTATTAGACTGGTACTCAACAGCCAGTTATTTGAGGAATCACAGGAATGCGCCAGTAAGGGCAATGAGCGGAGGAGCCCTAAATTAGGAAAAGGGATCTCAACCTGAGTACAGTGGAAGATGAGGGTTACCAATAATAAGTCCACTTAGGAACCAGGAAGACAGACCCAAAGATTCAGGGTGTGGGTGGATGGTAATTCTAAACCATGGTGCCACACCATCCTGGGGTGCCTTGCAATCCTTTCAAGGATGCCACTGAATGCCATGCAATGTTAACACCATTAGGTTTGCAAACATGGCTCACAAGATAAGCCCAGAGGCTGCGGACATATGC
Source organism: Alligator mississippiensis (assembly GCF_030867095.1). Classification (NCBI taxonomy): domain Eukaryota; kingdom Metazoa; phylum Chordata; order Crocodylia; family Alligatoridae; genus Alligator; species Alligator mississippiensis. The sequence continues at coordinate 406,801,307 of NC_081824.1, forward strand.
ATGCAGACATTTCTTTCCCCAGAGACAAGAAGCAGAGTCAAGGCATGCTGCTGCTACTAATCCTTGGAGAATGTCTGTGCTATATACCCTTTGATGCATGGCAGGTTACCCCTGGATGTGGTAAGGGAAGCTGGGTCAAACTGAAGCTGGGGCCCTGGCCAGCAGTCAGAACATGGCTGTGGCAGGCCAGGATCTGGTTTTGGACAGCTCATGCTGCCGCCACGTACTCTGCCCTGCTTTTTTTTATGTCATTTTTTTTTACCCCAGATCAACCCCTCCCACCTCCCGTGCTGCAAAGTAGCAGTGTGGGGAATGCCTGAACGTGCAGTGTGTGGTGCTACAGATGGATCTGCGGTGCCACATACCACATGGCCATGCTTGTCTGGATGCAGCTAGAGATTTCAAAGAGAAATCCATAGTTGTGCTCTTTCTCAGTTCTTTGCAACAGAAAAACTGCTCTATTATTTTTCTGTAGTTAAAAAAAAGAGTAAAAACTAAGAGCTGGCATTTTCTGAGAGATGCCTTGAATTTATCCAGGGATGCCTCAAGAGGCAAGAAACCCTGAAAAGGTTGAGAACCACTGGCTTCAACCATTCAAAATGAGCTTAAAAGCACTTTAAACCACAAATGTCCATGCATACATGTTATTTCTAGAATATTCTGGAATGTTTCAAAACATATGGGGAAAACCAAGTACTATTTTGTACCCTACAACCCATACAAGGCAACTAGTTGCTCTGTGATGTAGGCAGGACTGTATTACCCAAACATCTATGCCTACACAGTCCTCAGTCCACAGGGATGTGGAAGCAGAAAGGTTACATATCAGTTTCACTCCTAGTACAGACCCTGGGCAGTGGGGTTTCAAGCTTAGTTGGGGAGGGTAAGGTGGGACTGGAAGGATTGTCAGGTGCTGCAGGTGGCTTTGTGACCCCTTGCTTGTGGTATTTGGGGGATGTGGCACTCCATGGGCCCCACAAGATTTCCACAACTTTTCAACCCTGGAAGACACTTTGCCAATTTCACCTTCCTGCTACTGACCTTGGGTGGTGGGGTCACAGGCTCATTTGGGGCACAGGGTGGGAGTGGAAGGATTTCTAGGTGCTGGGAGGGCTACCTGGCCCCCTACTTATAGTTTCTGGGGGGCTGGGTGCTCCAGGCTCCCCTTCACTGCCCCCAAGAACTCCACAGCTTTTCCAATCTCTGCTCTGGAAAGTGACTTTGTCAATTTCACCTACCCGCTACATACTCTCCACCAAGAGTGTGGTCCATTTTTTGTGATGGGGTCCAGGCTGTCCCCCAACTTTTCCCCCCACACATGCACATCTGTGCAACCCAGTCAGGGTACCACCACATAGATTTTGGGAAAATGTAATATATTAGTGCCTTTTCATTTTAATCAGGGGAAAATGTGGATTTGGGGTTACTTTTTTAAAGCCGAAAATTGGGGATTTTTTTTTTTTATCAGAGAAAACCAGGATCCCTGGTAATAATTTCTTTATTATTTTAATCAGTACTTTTTAACTCAACCTTTATGAGGAGGAGCAGAAAATTGCAATGTTTTCCTCTTTCTTAGCTTCTAGCCAGTCCTGATCTTTCTTCTTCCCTAGATGAATCCTGGAAAAACTCCAGGCACTGACCCCTGGAAGGCATGCTGCTCTTGGTGCTCTACCGTACCCTGGTGGCAGGTTGACAGCACTGCAATCTACTTAGAGCCCTTAGCATTGTATGTCCAGACACATCTTACTGGGGACATTTATGACCCAGTTCCCAATTGCTATCATTCTTGGAATGGTTCAAATGTTACAGTAACAAGCCTTTTTGTAGGTATCCAAATATCCAGAGAATGGAAAATGATCTCCCAAGTTCTGCAACATTTTTAGCATGACTACTTTGAAGTCCTTTTAAAAACAAATCATACCCAAATGGAAAGTAAGCAGCAAGGAAGGTTAGCTGTTGCTATATGTAGTATTGTTGAAATTCATAATATTACTATAGTTAAAGATTAAACAGTCATTTCTCTGAGATTTGAGCTGTGATAATCTGTATTAAATAAACACATACATAAAAGAAGGGAGACCTATTTCTTAAGAAATTGAGAACAAATTACCATTGCCCTATAGAATGGATTGAAATCATGGACAATGATAAAATTCTGCTGGAGAGTTTTAAACTAACAGAGAAATTTATTTGAGAAGAATGGATGCTGACAATGCTAAAGCTAACTCCTTATGTGAGTATGGCTAATGAGACAACACAGTGAGCACTGTTATTTGTGTGGCAATGTGAAGGTGGATTTTGGCCTGTAGGTGGAAAGCATCTCAGGTTATCAGAGATCCATTGCAACAAAATAAACTTCAGCCTGAGAGAAAGAAAAAATACTCTGAGCACTCAAACCTACCATTTTTTCAAGCAAATGTTGAAAATGATTTCAACATAGGCACTACAGGGAGTAAACATATTGGGATCTGAGTCACACAAGGCTTGGATAAATGATTAAATAGAACTGTTGCAAGGGATCCATGAGTATAATGTGGAGAAAGAGACCTCCTGAGATGCATACTCTAAAAATGACAAAGACCCAACAGCTCTGAGAATGAGAGGAGACAACTGAATAAAGCAAGGAGTACTGGAGCCCATCCCAGAAGCACTTTGAGAAAGCATTTGACTAATGCTGTCAGCAGCTACTCAGAGACAGATAAGAGACAGACTTTTGGGCTCCAGAGTTAAGGGAACCAGCAGAGACAAGCATAGTTCTGATCTTTTAACTTGTGCATCTAAAACATAAATCTTAAACTCTGTTTTGCAGGTGATCCAGAACTGCCATCTGAAAAATCATCAGAGGACTGCAAGTCCAGATGAGTGCAGATGTGCCTCTTGCAGTATCCCAAACCAGTTTGAGATGCTGAAGGAGGCAAGCACTCTGTGAATGAAAAAAAATGTTCCCCATACTGCATATTTGCAGTGCAGGTTCAAAATGTGATAGCTGGATATCCAGGTATCAAAAAAAGACAAGCGGGGCAGGCCTCGATCCTAGACTATCCCCTGAGGTAACCTGGAAGCTGGTCCTCTGGAGAAACACTTTGGTTTCTGGCCAGAGCTTCTCTCTGTGCTTCTGCTGCCCAAGCATGTGAGGCATGCACCCTTAGAATGCTGGAGCAAGCAGGACCATGGTAAGGATCCAGCATGACCAGGACCCGGGTGCTGTCAGGGATAAAGTAGGGACTGGGGGTGTGGGGGGCTGTACTTGTGAGGGAGGATTGTGGGGGTTGTATGTGGAGAGGCTGCTTGGTGGGGCATGGGTTCCCTGCAGGGCCCACAGCCCCACCCCCACAGTAGCAGCAGTGGGGTGCTCAGGGCCCACTGCTGTCAAGGTCCCCGCATGGTGCAGTGTAGCCCCTGCTTCCACAAAACTGACCCAGCCTGATGGCACATGAGGCCCATGCAGGCAGTACCTATCCCAGCATGACACATGGTCTCTGCGAGCAGAGCTGGCTCCCGGTTGACAGCGAGGGACGGGGCTGTGGCCCTGTGGGGGCAACTGGGCCCTGCGGGGGGGCTATGGCCATCCAGAGGGGGCTGGTGCCCTGCAGAGGCGGCTTAGCCCTGCATGGGTGCTGTGGCCTTTGGGGGGGGTCTAAGGCCCTGCAGGAGGGCTGAGGCCCTGTGGGGGTGGCTAGGCCCTGCAGGGCTGTGGCCCTCCAGGGGGGGCTGTGGCCCTCCAGGGGGTGCTAGAGTCCTGTGGGGGGGGACCTGTGGGCCCTGTGGGGGGGGGGCTGGGTTCCTGCAGGAGAGGAGCTGTGGGACCTGTGGGTGGGGCTGTGGCCCTGCAGGCAGGAGGGGCTGAGGCCCTGCAGGAGGGGCAATCCATGTGCTCTGTGGGCAAGCTGCATCCTGTGGGGGCAGGATACCCACCCCTCCTGAGCATCTCCCCAAACACAGTTCCCCCATACCTACCCACACACCCCCACACCCAACTACTTGCATCCCCACCACATCCTTCCACACCCACCCACAAACCCACCTGCACCCCCCCCACACTTCTTCCCACCCCCTCCTGCAAACCCTACATCCCCCCCATCATGACCAGCTGCCAGACAGGATGAGACCTGTTGGCAGGAGCTGTGGCTGCAGGGTCCGCGGTCCCCACATCCTGGTTACTGAAGGGGTCAAGGGGAGCTCTAACTGTTCTATGATAAGAAAACCAAAAGCAAACAACAGAACATATAGATATTTAGAATTTGTTTTATTATGATGATGGAGACACTGGTAGGCTTCCAAATTGCTTTAAAATTATAAATATAGCAATAAAACATTGCCCAACTGATTGGCCTCTCTTTCTCTCTCTATATATATATATACATACAGTGGTCTTTTGTTTTAATTGTGAAAGAACATGGATTTTGCAGTATTTATAGAGTGAATTTGGGATTTTTTTATCAGAGATTTTGCAGTTTTTAAATAAGGAACACCAGAATTCCTGCTGGTGAGGCAAGTGGCAGGACCTAGGCAGAGGAGCCTGCTCAGGGCTGGCACCTTGGACCCAGCTGGAGGTAATTGACCTCCTGGCCACTTGGGGCCAGGAGGACATGCTTTCACAGTTCAAAGCAGGATGCCATGCTGAGAACATCTTCTGGGCTATAGCAACCCAGATGGCAGGGCTGCAGCACACATGGCAGTAGTGCTGCACAAAGGCCAACTGTGTAGCCACAGCCCACTGGCAGCTGGTCCAGAGGTCCAGATACCTCGGCTGTGGCCATGCAGTCCCCATCCGGGTATGGCAGGCATACAGCCTTGGGACCACATCCTGTCGCAGGTGGCAGCAGGTCATAGCCAGGCAGCAACCCCCACTGCCATACTGCTGCAGTGGGTAGAGGGTGCAGGGAACTCTCAGGGCTGCTTCAGCAGTCCAGCTGGCACAAGGGGTATTGTCCCCAGGTACCAATTGGCTGGGACCCAGAAGCTCCTGAGAGATAGTAGCCCTGAGCTACTTGCCAGGGCGGCTTTTTATACTGCTGGGGACAGCACAGGTGCTGTCCCCGGGCTCTAGCTCCCCCTGGCTGCAGATCCAGGAGGAGCTGGGCAGGGTTATTTTGCCCCAAGTGGCACAACTTGCTCCACACCAAACTGCATGTCCGGGCACATGCACTAAGACAAAAATCCCCAGCTCAAATTTGTGCTACTCCTATTTGAGCTGCTGCAAGCGCACATGCCTGCATATGTGGACACATACTACAAGTCAAAACAATTGTTTAATTTGTCAGTCATTACTTCTACATTGTTTAGAGATTGCCTAAAGCTGCAGACCTTGCAATAAATACAGCAAAGAGGAATAAAAGACCAAGAAGTGATGATTATTAATGCTCCAGCCCTATATTAATTTTTCAGGCTTACCAGAGATACTAAACATCTGTACCAATTATTTTGGATGGACATTGACTGAAAGTTTGATTGTTTGGTGAAAGAAGAGAGTTATCAAAGGACATTAACCTGTTAGATATCAATATTAATGTTTATGGGTAAGTCTTGCAACCACCATTTCAGATATAATCTGAGTTAGTTAAATAAAATTAAATGATAGGGAGACAGTTTACTAATTAATTGTTTAAGGCTTTGAACTTGCTGAATATAATGGCTGTAAACGAAAAGTATTAAGGGTTAATTTAAATTTCTTTTATAAGAAAAACACGCTTAAGAATGCTGGTTCTCTTTTATAATGAGTACATGGTTTAGAAGTGAAGATACTGGTAAATTAGAACTGACTATCACAGAAAAAAGTGAAAATCACCATATTTTTTCTAAAAGAAATGAACAGTTTGTTTCTGACAATAAAATGTTACATTTTACCAAAACTATTTAAACTATGTAATTGTTTCCATGGAATAGAATTTCTTGCTGGATTTTTTTTTTTTTTGTAATCAAAATAATTTCATTAAAAAACAAATTATTCTGAGAACATGAATAACTTCCATGAAATCAATTAACAAGGTTTTTTCTGGAAAACATATTTTGAAGATAACTTTTATTTTAGAAAATTTCCAAAGAAAAAAAATCTGGCTGGTCCTCCAGGTTCAGCTCCAGGTGATTTACAGATTTCTATTTAAGAAAACAGCTCAGATTCATTGTTACGATCAATACAAAGAAGATGAGTAAAACTTAGCAAAACTCAGATGTGAAAACAAAGTGAAAGAAGAAGCAAAAACCAAAAACTAAATTTTCATTGCACTGCATGAGGAATTTCATGCATTTCTATTCCAATAACAAGATTTGGGCATGAAACTCCCCGCATGCTGAGATGAAGATTTACTGGTGATGTCTAATTTGATTTCTTTATCAAACAATTAGTGGATTATTAAAAATTCACTGCGGGGTCAGTCTCCTGTTGATTTATATAATCAAGTTACCTACCTTCAGAATTGAGGTTAGGGTGCTTTGTAATCATTAGAATACATGGCCCCCTTCCTACAATTTCCAGCACATGTACTTTACCTCCATGGACTTAAGCAAGACAACTCACTTGACTTTACTCACATGCATCAGTGTTTGTATAAAGATGCCTACAGCCTGCCATGATGACAAAAAAAGTCCTAACTCCAATAAGGAATAATGGTAAATGAATTATATGACTCTAAGGGGGGAATAATCACCATATAGCTGGAAATTAATTTTTTTAAGGGATATGATAATACCAGATCAAATTATAAGACTCTAGAAGGAGCTTACCCTTCTAAAAATAAATACTTAATTCTAAATTCTTGGCTAGAAATTTGACTTTTTCATGGACAGATAAATAAATGTGTGTTGAACAAGTTTCATGTTTGACTGAGCAGCTTTTGAGCCAAACCTACAGAGCCTGAAGAAAACTTTCTTGTAAGACTTTTGGTACTTCTTATTGGGCTAGAAATAAGTCCTGAGCTAAATCCTATCCCAGTCGTGGTTAATGAAAATCTGCTTTCCATGAGGCATGATTAGGTCTTTGGAAATTGCACCATATAGTAGTAGGATTTTCAATAGCTTCCAGCACTAGCATTGCTCAGTTGCCATTATAGGAATTGGAAGAAGTCAGAATAACTTCAATAGGGGGAAAATCAGTCTGACACTGAGCTCTTCTGAGAATCTCATTTGGAATGGCTATGTCTATATTTTTATGGACGATATCTCCTTATGTCACCAATGTAATATCAAAGCAAATAACTTGCTAGCATACTGGGAATTCATAGAAATGATGTTCATGTGCATTCCATGCTATTACTTTCACATCACTTTCTCTCCTTGGTAATCTTTCTTTCATTATCTAGGGCATAGACTTTTCTGACCAGGAATCCTTGATTGAAGCTTTTAAACATTGTTTGTGCCATAACTATAACAGCAACTGCAAAGGTCTTGAAAATAAAGATAGGTGGATAATACACAAATAGTCTGTAAAAAATCGTTTCAATGTTTTAATAAATTCAGCATGCCCATGTTTATCTCTTTGTGTGTTAGTTTCTAATAAAGTATTCAAGCAGTTGAGTTGTACTGGCAAAATTGAATTTTAAAGACAAGCATTTGCAAAAAATTAAAAAAAAAGTTAAGCCAGGCAATATTGGTTTTATTATGCAAGTTTTTCTAGTCAATCATAACTCAGAATTATATCTCAAATGTCAAATATATCTGGGAAGCCTAAAGACAAAAATAATATTCATGGATATTTGGGGAAATAAATAAGGTGGAAGTAATTAAATCCATTTTTGCCAACTACCTGCTTAAATGAAGTGCTAACTATTATCTTTGTAGGAGTGTTTGTACTAGCTATAGACTACATGATTTGGGTGAGGTTTTTTTTAGGTTGCAATTAAATTAATGCTTAACCATGATATTTCCTTATGTTCCAACTTCTGCCGGAGTGTTCAAAAACTTTATTTATTTTGATCTCAAAAGGCCACACTTTGTTGAAAACTTAGAGAAATTCTGTTTATTATTAAAAATGTAGAAGGGAAAAATAAGCCAAAATACAGTATAAATATAAGGGATCATGAATAACACCAATATTAAACCCTGTTTCAGTCTTCCTTTTAAATCTCTCATTATTTTCTTCTTTTCAAATTTCAGTCATTAGTGAGACTCCCCAGTAGATGAGATGGGGACAGAAAGAATTTTTGATGAAAAGTCAGGGGCATCCCTTAAAGGTATGTCTAGAAGACTGTGCATTTGAACTGGCAAAGAGTAAATGATTGACACAGTGCATAAGTACTTTGAAGTCCAAGGCTTTGACCTGTCATTTGTTAGAAACCCTATTATAATAAATGACATCCCTAGCTAGCTCATGTACCACTGAGACATGCCAATTTTTTCCCTACAAACATTAACTATGGTGAATTTTAAAATGAAATGTTCTGCAGAAGAAACTGATATCACTTGTTGTTGTTGTTGTTGTTGACAAGTGTGGGACTATGGGCATTATATGCAAAATTTTGATGTCCTCAAAAATTGTCAGCAATGTCAGAATATATCCAATGTAACAGGTGACAAATGAAACAAGATTGACGATGTATGGACAACAGCATGCAGGGAAAAGCATGAATTCTAATGTTCTACAAATGAAAGCAGCGGATGTCTAGGTGAAGGTATGCAGTAACTGAAACAACTTATTAAAATCAATACCTTTTTAATTTTATATCTATTATTTCTAAAAGACTTTAACTCTTTTTCAACGCTTTGGATGATGCAATGGATAGTACAGAAAGTATATACACCATCTTTCTCCTTCACTGACAAAACATGTAGAACTCATTTGTTTTACCTATTCTATTTGATAGACAAAAATCAAAGTTGCCCACTTCCATATTGAAACAGGCAGGCAGGTGTTTACTTTAGAATAGTAGTGGACAAATTATTTTAAAATAAAACACCTTTTCAAATGTGATGTGATTTTGAGCTAATGCTTTAACAGAGACAGTGTGCCAGAAAGCTTTAGATGCAGGTGGGGCGGATCCAGACAGAGGACAATGGTGCAGCTAGCTGCACCCCCACCTTTCGGACTACACCACACCGCACCACAGGAGCCTCTGTGGATGTTTTGAAAGATTCCCTCCCCTCACCTGCTCAAAGGGAGCCCCAACTGCTGTCCATTGCTGCCACTGTCTCTGTTCCCAGCTGAACCCAACTTCGCACAGTCCAGCTGGAGTGGGCAGGACAGAGGGAAAAGCAGTAGGGGAAGGTGGGAGAATGGAGGTGCCTTTGGGCACAGAGGAAAGGAGAAGGATTCTTAGCTGCTTTGGAGACTTTAAAAAAGTCTCCAGAGATTCCCGCAGTGCAGTCTGTCCACGCTGGTGGGCACGAGGAAGAAGCTGGGACCATGAGATACAGCCACCTCTACAGCATGGGGGGCTGATCCCTCATCCCTCTGCCAAATCCTACAATCACCCCTGAGCATTGGTGTATAACTCTTCCTAGTCATTTCTTTGTGATAGCTCCCATGAGATGCACCTTCCAAGCATTGAAGACAGACAGAGCTTGCCACAAGAAGCTCATGATCAAAGACCAAACATGTAAAAGGAAAACAGTAAATGGAGTCTTCATGCACATCAGTTAGGTTAGCTATGGGCACGTTTACACATGCCATTAGGAGGCAGTAATAAACTGTGGAGCTTATTGTTGTATAATTTATTGCTCCCAGGTGTGCATCTGCACGTGTGCCCAGAGCCCAGCACATTGAGTCAGTTTGCAGCAGTACCAGCTGGCAAGAGGTCAGGGGGTCAGCCTGCCAAGCCCAGGGCTGCTCCACCCTGGCTCAGTGTGCTGCAGAAAGACTGACTGGGGCACGAGGGTACTCGGGGCTAGCTAGCAGGCAGCCCTCACACTGAAGCACCATTGTGCCCCAGCCAGTTGTGTCTACACGTGCACTGCTTCGCAGGAAAAAACTCTGCAGCAGGGTAGGACTTGTAAATACTGCTCCCTGCTGTGGATTTTATTCGTTTCCTGCACCCTAATAGGGGCTCACATGTATATGCTGAGATGTTTACTGTGCAGTTAATTAGTTATCTGCACACAAACATATATGTAACACAGATACAATGTAAACTGATGCTGCACTGATGTGTCACAAGACTTTAGAGGTAAAACCAAATCCTAGTCTTGCCTTGCCATCTATTGTTCTGTGGCTTTGAGCCAATTAATAAAGCCTTCAGTTTCATGGATGGCCCTATCTTTTTTGCTGTCACAATATAGTATATTTTGCTTTTCCTATCCCTCTCCCTTACGATCACATTTGTACATATGCTTGCGCCACAATCCTGGGTGCTTTTAAAAGCACCTGGCACTGCAACGCATGCATTTGTATAAATGGCAAAATGCTCGTCAGTGCTGAGAAAATGGTGGCAGTGCTCTTTTGAACTAAAACACATTGAAGGTGTTTTAGTTCAAAAGCACACCGCTGCCATTTTGTCAGTGCTGACATGCATTTTCCCATTTATACAAACGCATGCAACACAACGCCAGATGCATCAGCTCACGTGCAGAGTAGATTCAATTAATCAAATGTATGTGTACAAATCCCCATTCACAAGAACCAGTCAGAAACTAACAATGATGAATCAACCCCAGAAATGCTGCCCCTTCAATTCTAGCCCCCACTCTGAGCAGCAGCCCAATTTGTCCATTGGATAAGTTCACCCTGTAGTTTTAAAAACTATCCAATAAGATTAGGTACATCTTGTATTGGAAACCCAACTGGTCACAGCAACCATTTAATTTCCAAAAAGAGAACACACTGAATTAGAAACACTCTAAAAATGTCCTTTGAATCTCTTTGTCTTAATCTCTTCATCTGTAAAATGAGGATAATGCTCCTTAAATTCCTTGCTTCACTGGTGCTAGTCAAACATAGTTAATGTTCATACACACACACACACACACACACACACACACACACAAAATGAATGTTATAATTTATCAGTATTTGAACAATATTAATTTTATTCAACAATGTCCCCACATGATTAATAAATGGTCTGGCCTAGCAATTATGATGATTTCAATAGCTGTTATAACCCTGACTGAAAACTCACTGAAATTGATAGGATTTCCTTTCAATGACTTTGCTTTCAATGATTTCAGCAAAGTTTGGTCTGGTTCTACATAAGGCCTGGTGACATTTGTGGACTCTCTTTGGGATAAGGTGGAATGTGTGTGCCTGCTTATGTTCACAGTAATCTTTTAGAATCTGGACAGTAATTGTGGATATGTGAAAACATTTAAAAAATATATATACTAACTTCTAATTACAGTATTTTATATAAAAGCTCATGAAGACAAAAAATCAATTAAAATATCTAAACAAAAAATTGCCATTAATAAAGAAATCCTATTACTACAGGCTGTATAGTCAGAAAACTTCCATATCAGTTGCATGGAACTTCAAGTCAGACATCAGAATCACAATTAGTGGATTACCCTATTGTGTCCCCAGTTAGGCTAATTTATGCTGGTTTAGTGGCCATAAAAATGTGTAACTGATGTTTAATTGGAAAGGAAGGATAGATGGAGGCACTAAAGAATTAGAGCACCATTAACTAAACAGACCTTTAGGAATAATAAAGGCCATCTGCCATGTCAGCCTGCAGACTCTAGAGGCAGCATTGTACAAGAATCAATAAGAAACAAAACCCACTATGTTCTTAATGGGTGCAACTAGGGCAAGTTTTGCTCATCCTAATAAATTAACAACATGCCATTAGAAGTGCAAGTTTTAGAAAGATAGTTTTGGTTCAGATGCTGACTACTGTTTTTAAAATCAAGCATTCAAAGTAGCAAAGCATTTTTATAGAACAACAGTGACATCTATTACCCATTTCAATCTCAGGTGTATATTTTTCATACGTTAATTAAATAGTTCAGAAGGTAATTTTTTTTAATGTATCAAGTGAATTCTTTACTTTCTTTGTTAATGCCCCAGATTCACTAACTTCATGTACTTAAAGAACAACTCTGTCAGTACATTATTGCAGACTGCAGGAATGCTACTTCTAGACTTAACAATTTACAGCTAACAGTTGTCTTCTTATACAGCGTCATCGTTTCCTCACAAAATGAATCCAAATAACTAGTGAGATTTGCAAGCAGACCTGTGTATAAACTGAGAGAGTCAACTGCCTGCAGCCTGATAAATCATAGAGGGAAGATTAGCACTCCTCTAAAGATGCAATGCAAAGACAGAAATTGCAACAATTGCTGATGTTCTGCCTTGTAAAACAAAAAGAAATATGACACATTCTCAATCTATCAAAACAAGTATTTTTTATGTTACAAAGAAAAAGGGTTAATCTGTCTAGGAAGTTCAGGATCTGCGTAAAAGATTATAATCAAGTTTCATGTACATATGTATTGTCCACTACAATTGTTTCTATTTAACAAATATACCTATATTAATAATACCCAAGTTCATCTGTAGCTGAAAAGGAAATATCCAAAAAACATATTTGTTATGAATCCAAGCAAAAAAATTCTATTCCTGAGGGAGCATGACCAGGTAGCCAAGTGAAGTGTACTAGGATTCTACCCTCACTGCTGCTTAAGCCTTTGGCATTAAATAGTCTAGGATACAGTTCTCATTCTAAGGATGTGCCTACCTCTCTAGGGTAGCGGTGTCAAAGATACAGGCTGGATCCAGCCCATGAAGCCCCATTGTCTGGGCCCCTGTGTTGCCTCCGGGTCCAAAGTGGACCCACACATGCAGCACACAGAGTGCATCAGATCAGCCTTGCATCAGAGCCAAGGACATATGCCACATGTGGTGTCCTCCCCCCCCCGGCCACTCCAGGACCTGATTGTCCTCCCCTCTCCCACCAGCCACTCTAGGACACATGCTGCATGTGACACTTGCTCCAGCTGGTCCAGGGCCTGTGCTTCATATGGCACCCCCTGCCCCAGGCCACTCCCAAGTGGGTTCCATGTGCAACATGGGTTCTGGACCAGCTGGAGTGGTCACTGTATGCAGTATATGTCCTGTAGGCACCACATGCTGAAGCAAGCACCACAGATGATGGATCTGACATGGGGGGGAAGGGGCATCTCTTTGGACCCAGGGTAGCCCATTAGGCTGGTCATGTACCATTCTTACAGCCTGTGGACCTGTCCAACACCTCTTATTGCCCTGTGGGGCCAGATGAGTTTGACACCTCTGCTCTAGGGTATAGAGTCATGCTCATTCTTACTTGCTGTTCCTCTTGGTTCATGACTTTTCCATTCCTTGCCACCTACTGGCCCAGTTTCAACAGAAGGAAATGAAAATATCATCAGTTCTTCCTAGCCTATGTGCTGATGGTAAGACACTACTAGAGGAAGTGCCAGATTCCTAGGCAACTGCTATAACTACTATGAAATTGTAAAAGAATGGTACTTCCTCTCCCTCTTTCCTAGCATCCAGATAAATATCTCTCTAGGGTTGCGATGGAGACAATGAAGGTCAGGCCAGAGTCAGACACCTAACTGGGGGTGTTTATACATGTCTATGCCTGGCATTTCCAGTAGTCCTGTATGCTCTGGAATCACATACAGCCAGATCCTATTTTACCTATTTGGTGCAAAAGTGGACTTAGGCACCTAAGTACCATTCTATTCCAGCCTATTCAAGTGCCTGAAGATCTATGTTGCATACTTTTGTAACTCTCCATCATCTGACCATACGATTGTGTCACAAGAAAGCGGAAAAGAGGAGGAAAGCCCATTCACTTTGTGCATTAATAGTTTTTCAGGAACCTGAGCAGGGTGGAATACCATTTCACTTATGTGCTTAATTCTCCTTCTATACCTAATATGTGGAATAGAATCTGACCTATAAGGTACTCCAGCATAAAAGTGCTTTGTGCCTCCATAGGACAGAAGTAGCTTGCTCTTCTGAAGTAAGACATTCATCATTCATTTTTTTTGGCCAAGCAGCCATATAAGCAAAACATTTAGTAGACAGAATAGGATCTGGATCCAAGTGTCCTACCTCCCAATTGAAAACACTAACCACATTATTCTCTCTATCACTTCTAACTATTTACATATTGTATACAAAGCAAATCAGCTTCAGTAGGAGAGACTGAGGGAGTCCCCATCTGGGAATGTTCTATAGTCTGGCAATTAGTGCACTCACGGAAGTGATGGAAGACCTGGGTTTAAAGCTCTGTTCTACATCAGGCCTAGAGCAGATTTGAAATTCATTCTTCCATCTTCTAAGTAATTGCCCTAATATCTAGGATACAGGCTTCTGATATCTTAGTAACGTTGGCACTGGATTTATGACCCAGTCCTGATACCTTGTTCTGGGTGGACCCAAACCTCAGACCAACCACACCTCCTTTCACTTTGTAATAGGCAAATTTTATTAATTCAAAATGACAGCAGATAAGAGTAATGCAGGCAAGGCAAACAAAATAATGCACCGCCCCCACGCCTGCCATTTCTACTTATCTACCAGTTCCAGGGTTCACAGAAGGAAGGTATGCCTGGTCAGTATGCGAGTTTCACCCTATGACTCTTTCTTGAATGTCAGCAGTCTTGGAGGTCAAGGGTTGAGACCCAAACTCCCCTTCTCCCCTGAGCAGGGTGGTTAAGATGGGCTGATGGTGTTTCCTCTCCCCATGGTGGCCTTGGGATCTCCCTCCACCAACAGGGTGGGTGAGACATGCCAGTGGTGTGCCCTCATCTCATAGTGGCCTCAGGATCCCCCACACTGCTCTGAAATCCCTTCTTTTGTATTCTTTCTCCTCTGATGACTCTTCATTTCTGAGAAACATTGACTGGTTTCCCTGGGTGCTTGTACATGTAAAAGTCATCACAATGCACATGTGATGAAAATGTAATTTGTGTGGCTTAATGGCACCACGCATTGCATGTGCATCAGTTTGGGAATTTTAAATGACTTTGCATCATTGCAAACTAAACTGTATCTGGATGTAGTTTAGTTTGCAATGTTGCAAATTTCAATGATGCAGCTGTCAGCTCAACCCCTGGCAAAGGGAGAGGTGGGCAGGTTCTGCAGAAGAAAAGAATCGGGGCCCTCACTACTTCTGCCTTCAGCAGGCTCTTTAGTGGTGAGGGGCCTGATCCATTTTCTTTTTTTTTTTGGCAGTCTACCCACCTCTCCCATGGTCAGGAGATGTGTTGCTGGTGAGCCAAGTGGCTCCTGAGCTGTGGGGGACCCCGATCCCTCCCTCCACAGTGGCAGCACCCCTGAGGGCCACCTGGGCAGGCTCCTAGTGGACTGCATGCTGCCCCAGCTCGGAGGCAGCACCCAGCCAGATCCAACTCTTGCTCTAGCCTACCTGCTGGAAGCCTACCAGGTGCTGCTCCCCAGGTAGGCTTGGGAATAGATGGATTAGGCCAGGTGTTGCCTCTGAGCTGGGGCAGCCACTGTCCCAGTAACAGTCTGTCCAGATGGCCCTGTGGGGGCGCTGCTGTTGCAGAGGGATGGACCAGGGCCCCACACAACTCAGGGGCTGCTTAGCCCACCGGCAGCTTGCCCCCCACCCATGGGCAGGCTGCAGCTCTGACAAAAAAAGTAAAAGGATTTGGCACCTCACCATAACATGACATAAAAATTGAAATGGTGGATTTTAATTAAAAACCCAGTGTTTCAATTTAGCGGGCATAAAATAAAACCTTGGGGGTTAAAACCCCATCACATGTTCAAGCACCCAGTGGTCATCATACTGTCCATGTTCTGTTCTGTCAGCATATTCCTTTGTTTCCACAAACTCATCACATGCATACATCTTAATTTGGTCATTTTTTGGGTATCTTAATTTGGGTATTCTCAACTTCCTAATTTGGTCCATCCACCAAAAACAGAAAACCCCGGGGCTTTGCAGCTGGAAACTGTGACCTAATGCCGACACTGCAGAGTCCCTTACCTTTGTTATGGGTTTTCAGTGCGGTACATATTTTCAATTTCCCCAACCTGTTTGTCTGCTAGCTTCCAACATAGTGGGCCTTGAAAGAAACTTTGTCACAAACAGGGTTTTAGAAACCAACTAACCCTTGCTATTCCCCTGGGCCACTGTTCTAATGCAATATCTACTCTACCTACAAGCCAATTACTAAAAGCAAATCTCTAAATATCATTTCCTACCCATCAAGTAATAAAGGCAGTGCCCTGCTTCAGTCCTGACCATTTACACTTTTCCTCTTTGTTTAAAATATCTAACTCTTTATCAAGTGACCCCAAGAGTGACTTCCAACCCAATGATTAGGACACTTACATGGGAGGTGGGATGCCTAGATTCTGGTTCCTAAGCCAGTGGATGTTTAATTAGTGATGCACAGAGAAACAATGTCAACAGGAGAAAAATGAGAGTGTTCCTTGATCCCACAATATCCTGGGTCATGGTAGTGGGAGGGGAAAGAAGGCAGAGACGGGAACTGAACCAGAACTCTCTGATACTGCATAACTGCCCTATGCACTGGGCTCCTGGGTAAAAGGTGATGGTTGGTGATGGTTCCTTTTGCTCCTGCAGTCTTATCAACTTAACCTTTCAGTATCTTGAACTTTTTTATTTTAATGACCAAAAACTAAATGTTTCATTTAAGGTACAAAAAAAATTATCTTTGACACAAAATGATTGGAGGGAGACAGGGGGAGATGAGGTATTTTTTTGTTTCAGCAAATGTAAGAATATATAGTCTTTTAAAATTAGAGCCTTGGTAAGATTAAACAAGTGAATATGTCTATATGTGCCCTTTTGTTGAAAGGGGTACTATCAGCTTAAAATAGATATGTTGAAAAACAGTCACCTGCTCATGTTTGGAAAAAAAATACCTTTTAAAAAAACAGATAAACAAATTGTTTTCAAGTGTAATATTTGTGTCTTATGTTTTCTTTCAGCATTTCACTTTGGACAAAGAACACTGCTGTTTTTTCTTTTATGTTTTGAGTTCTCATGCACTAGCACAATGCTACAATGGCAGTGTGGAAGTTTCCAATGAGATAAGGGCAAGGTTTGCAGGATCAGACCTTTCACTGGAGTGTGACCTGCGTTAAAGTGAAAAGCTAGTTGGTTATTATTAAGGTCCAATGCAATTCAAAGGTTAAACCCAATTGGAACACTGGTAAAAATCAGAAGATCTTTTATCTTGTCTTGGCTTCTGATCATTTGAGTCTGATAGTTTCCTGAAGAAAAGGAAAGTAGAGGAGAAGCATAGTCTGTCAATAGAAAATAAAATGCTGTGTAACCACTATTTAAAATTTGTTTTCTGCACTAGCAATGGTGCAGGACTCTCTGTTCTAATGCAATGACCACAGTCAACAAAGCAGAGCCAATTCATGTAAGCCTTTTTATTTAGTACATGTGATCAAGGCTGGAACGTATATATTTGACTACATTGGAATTACACAGTACATGATCATAAACATATTGCCTATTACTTCCTTTGGCTCTTCTTTTACAATTCATAACCTTGTGTACAGAAGAAACATATATTTTCTATATTCTCTGTCTGGGTTATAAAAATACATTTATATGTAATCATCATGTCACTTCCTAGTATTTTTTTCCCAGTTAGGAGGTTGTTAAAAGTTTCACTCTGTTTCAAATGTCCTAGTTTGCTGTGTGAGCCTGGTTCAAAATCCACAGGGGATCCCAGTTAAGTCCTATCTCTAAGGATATATACATGAGCTTTACACGTGAATGGCTTTTCTGTCCTAATGCACCTGAAGTCATTTACTGGACAAATCAAGTACTGATAAATGAAAAAAAAAAAAAGTTAGCCTGTTTTAGTGCAGTTCTGCTGGCAAATCTGTTACCAACAAAGTGGTTTTCATGCTGGTTTAATCTATCACCAAAGGAGCACCCTTGTACAGAAAAAAGCCTTAGGAGATAAGAAGTATAGAGGTGCCTTTATCACCACCACACCCCGCAGCTGTTGAGGGGAAATGTAACTGGAAGAGAAAGAAATATGCCCTGTACTCTACTTGCTTGCAGTTGCTGTAAGAGCTCCTTTGAGCCATTGGCAGCAAAACCTGTTAACAGTACAATAGAGTTCTTAAATTTAACAGCGAATATAACCTGAAGGAGACAAAAGGTGTATAAAGTGCCAAATTCTAATTAAATAACTAATCTGATGTTGCCTGATTAATTTGATTATCATTCACTTCATAAAACATCATAGTATTTAATGGACAGATATAATGAAATTCAGTAAGGATGGTGGTGCCTTTCATTAAGGCAAAGCAAATACTTTTCCTTGGGAGCTGAAGTAATAAAACTCCAACACATTTTCCAGTCAAATAATTTAAGGCTCTTGGCCTTTTCTTGAATCCCATGAGTCTCAGTAACTTTATCAAAAGAAAGAATAGGAGAGGTAGAACAAACACAGAGGAAAAGAAGAAAAGAATCAATGCTGATCTACTGTAATAATAAAGGAAAGAAAGAAAAGGAGAGATTGAGATAAATTTTCTTTCTTCACTAAGTGAATGTAACACCACACTGGGTTGTGTATTTGCATGTGTGTGTGTGTGTGTGTGTGTGTGTGTGTGTGTGTGTGTGTGTTGATACGGACAAGATGGCCCCTGTTGTTTTGGCCATGTGCTCAGCACATGGCAGGCTGGGGCCTATAACTAGGGGAAATGTGTAAAACCCTCTGGCTTTATTGGCCAGAAAAAGCAGAGGATGCTTCAGGCAAAGTGGCTGGTACAAAAGCTAAACTGTGGCCTTCCCTGATTTGACAAGGCTCGGGTGATGTCACACGAGGTATATAAGAATCACTTACTAAGGCCACATATTAATCATGTACAGACCATGATTTTTGCCCTTTCATGCACTTCAACTGAGTGTCTGTTTGCACAAGCAGGATTTGCCAATGATTTAGAAGTCTTTCTTGTGCATTAAACTAAAACTCCTTGGACGTATTTTAGTTTGGCTTGCCAGGAATTTAAGTATTGTGTCCACCGATTCATCATGTGCAAAAACAAAGGCGTTCAAAGATGTATAATGAACCTCTTTGTCCATCAGATGGCACTGCAACTTTTTTGTAGTTCACCCTTCGAATTGTTTTCGCTTTCAAATTGCTTTTGCTTTTTTTTTTTTCTGTGGTTTGCCAGCTCCCTGCTTCCATAACTGCATGGCAGGGAATGGGTGTAGGGTGGGTGGGGGGCCCCAGGCAGGGTGGGTAGTACTGGACTGTCCCAATCTCCTGCAGTCCTGACCAGAAACTTGGCTTAATTAATTAAAAATGTTTAGTGCATGTAAACACAGATGCGACGCTCCAAGTCTTAATTCATTTGAAAACCTAGGCCGTGTATAGATTAAATAAGAGGCATGTGTGCACGGCACTTTAAAGTGGGTTAAGTGCTTTTGCACTGCTTTAATGGTGTTGGTGTTTGCACGCATCAGCGGCGTACTGTGTAGTAGTTCCAGCCGCTGTAGCAAATTCCGTGGCGTAATGTGCCTTAAATGACTTGGGGCACAGAAAACTAAAACTCCTCTGAGGAGTTTCAGTTTGCTGCCCTACAGCTGTGAAGGGAAGCACCAGACTCCTTTCAGCTCAGGGGCTGTTCAGGAAGCCTGTGAAGACAGCCTGGCATCAGCCCAGGGAGGCAGGCTCCACCCAAGAAAAAAAAAGTGACAATCCTTTTTTTCATTTTTTTTCTGGAGCCTGCCTGCCTGCCTGAGCTGCACAGGGGGTCGGTGCTTCCCCCCACAGCTGCAGTGTCCTCTGGGACCACCCGAGCTGGGCGTCTGCAGGTGGATGCTGCCTCGGAGGGGGGGCTGCCGCTGCCACGGAGGGAAGCACTAGCTCTCCCCCCACCCACAGCCCAGGAACCACTCCACCCACTGGCAATTCTCCCTTCCCTCCCCTCCCCGCTGCCAGAGAGGCAGGTAAGTGCACAGGTGTGTGCATGACACAGGGGTTTAAAGGGCACTAAATTGAAGCAGTGTTTTTAAAAACCCACTGCTTCAATTTAGGGCTCCTGTTTCATCTACACACATCCTTAGTGCATGTAACCATAGATGCAGTGCTCCAAAATAAACAAATTTATGTTTTATAAACCTATTTAATTTAATGGGGATTAAAACCTGTGGTGTGTTCTGACTCTTTCTCTTGGGGCTGCTAAGAGCTGCAGAGCTGCACTGGGACACAGAAAACCTGATCCCTGTGGGGATATCTCCCTCCCCCACCCCCCCCCCCCTTCACTGGAGAGGCAAGCAAAATGTCCCCCTCAGTTTTATAATTGTATTGTCTCAGTATTGGGTATAGCTGAGACCAGGTTACCAGGCCATAGCCACAGGCCTGGGCCTTTTTTTCTGTGGGTTCTACAACTACGTTGTTGCAGTCAAGCTGCATGGCTGAACCCCAGCTATATGTTCAGGCCTCAGTGCAGTATAGGTCTGGCCAGCTTTTGCTGCCCAGTTCAGGCCCAGTGAGGGAGGCCTGGCCTCTACTTCAAAGTTTCCTTTTGCAGTTTCTGCTCAGTTAACACCTCAAGGAGCCACAGTCAACCTCTCAAGGCCACCACATGGAAGTGGGAATCACCCTACAGCTTCACAGGGAGCAACAATGGGCCCCTTGCAGCACAGAAGGACCCACAGTTTCTAGCAGCTTCCTGTGGCTCAGCAAACCCAAGGAGCTGCTCAAAGGACTCTCTATGAAAGCCCCATTCTCCAGCCCATTGCTGAAGGGCAGATATAAGAGTGCAAGGCCCTAGAATTGCCTTTTGGCTGAGCCCCAAGTCCCAGACTGCCTGGACATGTTTGAAACCTCCCCAAGAGAGTACAGTCTATGAACTATGTCTTGTAGTTGGTAGTGTTTTAAATTTCATTCAGTGTTTTCTTTGTTTTCTTTGCTTTGTTTTCTGTAATAAGTTTGTTCTCTGTGTTCACACTGCTTGCAAGGAGGGGGTTTTGTTTATGCAGGACACACTAGTAATTTATTTAGTGTTTCCCAGGTGGTCTGGGTGAAGGTTTGAGCCAAGGTAAAGTATATTTACACCCCAAAATTGAAGCTGGCCCTTGTTGCTGCCGATTGGTGCCCGGCAGAAGGGTTACATGTAATTTAAAATCTCTGATGCAGGATTGCCTTTTTATTACAATATTTCTGAGGGTTTTCCATTGGGCTTTTAGTGGCTGGTGTGTGGGGTTATATTAGAGTGCTAGTGATCCAAACTCAGACCTCACAAAATCAAATGAAATAAACTTGATCAGCATGAGGAGAAAAAAAAATAGGAGTAGGTTCTGGCTCAAATTCATCAAGTTACTGAACCAGATGCTTAATTTTATTCACCTGAATAGTCCCGTTAAGTCAGCATTACTATGCATTTTGTTTCAGTTAGGCACCTTGCTGAATGGAGACCAGCATAATGAACATGGAGTGACATAGAAAACCCCAGCAGAAGTGAAGCTTCCAGGAAAAGAGTGCACCCCTAACAGTATAGCCTGTGTTGTAACATTTCTTAGTGCAACTTGTTCTCTTCTACATCCATGACCAGCACTGCACATTGTCTGCTTCCCAGTCTCTGGACATAGTCTGCCCCCCTGAAGACACTAGGAAAAATAAGTGTCCTCCATCTACATAGAGACATTGAACAAGCTGGTCTTTAACTTGTAATATATGTTAAGAAAGCTCTAAGCAATGATCATAATAGCATAGATATCTTCCTAAAAGAATATAATAATACAAAACCCAAAAAGATATGGAGAATGTCTTTTGAATGTTTTTCTAAATAGACCTATAGTAGCATTGATTAATATCAGAACAATTTCATTCTTTGAACTCCTTTATGGCCCTATAGTCTTCAATGAAAACAGGGCCATTTCAATATCATGACTCATAGTTTAAAAAGCACTTTTTTTTTTCCCCCAACCATGCATCTTTGTAATGAATGTTTAGGAATCTGGCTCCTAACTTTTACATACCATAAATACAGATATGCCACCAGATGCTAAAACAACAAAATTCAAGAATAAAAATACTAACAGTTGGAATTTTACAGCTGAGGGCTACATTGAGACTATACTAAAAGATAGTGTCTCAATTCTATGGGATGAAAAAGAAAAGCAGTAGCCTGAAAGAAAATCTGTGAAGTTTAGTTTCTAGTTGAATTTCAGATACTTGGGGAGAAAGCAAATAAACTGAAAGGGCTTATGGGATCTTAACAGATTATTTAGGTGCTTGCTGCCTGATGATAACATTGGTTATGACACTGAATCATTATAGATATATTGATGTAATAATATCATAAGATTGCCTGATAAACACTACAGAAATACTATTTATGCCTTGGGATGCTGTGCAAGCAGCTTTTCAGTTACTTGGAAATTAAAGCAAACCCCACAGTGTATGGGATCTTGGAGAAATTCAGCCTGAGATAAGCAACCATAAGATAAAGAAAATGAAAGAACCCGATTCAAGTTCAAAGAACAAACAAGCACATACATACATAAACACAAGTATGAATGCAGTCACGCACAACAGACTTTATGGAAGGAAGATGGAGGAGGGAGAATTGGAGGCCACAGCTCAATGAAGAACCTTAATTGATTAGAATGCCCACAGCAGTAAAAGACAACTGAAAGAATCAATTAAAGATTAGAAATGCATTATGGCAAGCAGAAAACTCTTAAATAATCAAGCACAGGAAAAGAACAAAGGCAAAATGTAAAAGAAGCAAGGAGCTGACATACAGTTGCTTTTGTGCCTTTTACATTCAGTTGCTTTCTTTTCTGTTATATTCCATTTCTTCATTTAAGATTGCTCTCTGTGGCAATTAAAACCCCCCACATTAACTTAAATGCTGTGTTTAGTATGATTGTCACGTTCAAGAATATCAAGAAGGTGTGTATTACTTTCTCTAGCTCAGTCTATTGGTCATGGGAGGAGGGAAAATTCTCCTGTGAAATATGGTTTTAAAAATTTACATAATAAGGTTCTATATCACCCCTTTACACAGACATCATAAATTGCTGCAAGCTTGCTATAAGTTATCCTAACATAGTTATGTACTAACTACTGACATTTTAGTTAGAAGTAACTCAGAGCAAGCTTTAATAAACCCTCATGAATCTCACAAGGGATTGGCAGGTATTTCTAGCTCAGGAAGAAACTCAGAGGAGATGATAAGCAAGTTGTTTAGAGACACTATACAGGCCTAGTAATTGTATTACATTGTATAAGCCTTCCTACATCTTTGGAATTATTATTTTATAAAATATTGATTCTATACATAAATCAAGGTATGTGCTTTGTTTTTAAGCAAAATGCAATATATGCAGTATATGCATTTATTCAACAACAGTGATGACACAATAAGCAAAACACTTCAACCTGAGAAATTTAGATATCTGCTATACTGTAACAGGACTCCTACCACATTACTGAAAAGGAAGACAGAGCCCAGAGCTTGCTAACCAACCCAGCCCTTTAAACAACCTGAATGGGAAAAAAGGGACCTTAAATAAGATGACCACCTGCCCCAGGTGTCAGCTGTGATTGGCAGGCCTGGGCTGGAAGTAGAGGGTCAGGTGACCCAGGGGGAGGCTTAAAACCCTAGGGCTTGACCTTGAAGGGGCAATTTGGCTGTAGGAGTTCCAGGAGGTAGAGCTCTAAGGGAGAGTTTTTCTAGACTGCCTGGAAGAAAAGACTGTGCATTACAGAAGGATGGAAGAAACACTGTGTGACAAGCAATGTGACATAAGTACTTTGAACCTTTTGCATTTCTGCTACTGTGGGGTGATGTAACCTGAGCAGGAAAACTTGTGTTTGGCAAGCCTCAGGTTTGGGAGTGGATGCTCCTACTTCTGACTTATAATTGGACCAGAGGACCAGGGTGTCTGTAAAGGATGGATTGGAGGGTGTGATGGGGCATCCAGCTCAGAGCTCTCCTTGGACCAAGAACCCTGAGGTGTTGAGTACAAACAAGAGTCCAAATACATTCAGAGGGAAGACCTGTAGTGTCAGAGGACTGTATATCTGATGGCAGAGACTGAGGAGTGCCCAAAAAGGGCTTGCTTAGTGGCTGAATGGCCTAGAGCCTGCAAGGGGCTAGAACAACCCCGAAAACCCAAGGTCCTGGTGCGGTAGACTCAGCCAGATTAAAAGTGATCTGAGACCAGGAAGGGCCTGGTTTCAGACAAGGACCTGCCCCAAAACCTGCATTCTCCTCCTGAGGCCACCTCCTTATGAAACTATGGCCGTGTGTAGACGAAAGGAGAGGTATATGTGCACAACAATTAAAAGTGAGTGAAATGCTTTTGCACTGCTTTAATGGTGTCAGTGTTTGCACGCCTTGGTGGCATATTGTGCATTAATTCCAGCCACTATAGGAAATTTGGTAGTGTAATACACCTTAAATTACTTGGGGCACAGCAAACTAAAATTCCTTTGAGGAGTTTGAGGAGTTGTTTGCTGCCCCTACAGCCATGGAGCAAAGCACTGGACTCCATGCATCTCCACAGCTCTGCAGAAGGTCCTGCAGGCAGCCTGAGAGCAGCTCCACCTAAGGAAAGTGGCAAGCCTGATCTTCCCCGCCCTGCCTGAGCTGCATGGGGACCCAGTGCTTCCTTCCATGGCTGTAGTGTCCCCCAGGACTGCCCGTTCTGGGTGCCGAGGGGGACGCACTGCTGTCATAAAGGGAAGCACCAGCCCGTACCCATGCAGCCCAGGGACTACTCTGCCCACTAGAGCGGCAGGTAAGTCAGTGGCATGTGTGCACAACATGGGGGTTTAATTGGCCCTAAACTGAAGCGGTATTTTTTTTAAATCACAGCTTCAGCTTAGGGCCCCTGTTTTGTCTGTCTACATACACCCTAGAACATCAAATTGTGATAGGGAAGATAACCGTGGGGGGAAGGACCCAGAGTGCCCAGAAGGAAGAGTGGGGATGTTAGAGCACAGTGGCAAGCCAGGCTGGGAAACTTGTCATGCCAGTATGGAATATTCTGGTTACATACATAAAGCAAGACTATCAAGTTAGTCTCACTATATGCATGTCACAAAGCATTTGAAATGCTACAGTGAAATTACAAGATGCTTTCTCTTACTATCATTATAATACTAATAATGTACATTTATATAAATGCCTTTTATCCAGGTTTACAAAGCATTTTAGAAGCGATATTCTACCTGCAATAGATATCTGTCTTAAATGACCAGTAAAATAGTTTTATGCAGATTGTCATATAATTCTATTCAACATTTAGTTATAGTCCATCAATGTCCAGAGGAAAGCCATGTGAATGATCAGAGGGCAAGAGAATAGGCCTTATGAAGAGAGGCTGAGGGCCATGGGACTCTTCAGCCTGGAACAGCACAGGCTCAGGGGAGATCTGGTGGCTGCTTATAAGTACATAAGGGGTATACATCAGGACCTGGGAGAACGTCTGTTCACCAGAGTACTCCAAGGAAAACCAAGTACCAACAGTCATAAACTCCTCCAAGACCATTTTAGGCTGGACATCAGAACAAATTTCTTTACTGTTCAAGCCCCCATGACCTAGAATAGACTTCCTACAGAGGTGGTGCAGGCACCTACTCTGGACTCATTCAAGAAATGCTTGGATGCTTAACTTTCTGGGATCCTTTGACCCTAGCTGACTTCCTATCCTTGGAGTACGGGGCTGGACTTGATGATCTTTGAGGTCCCTTCCATCCCTAATGTCTATGAAGTGCTTGGCAGCCATCTGAAATGAAGAAAACCACCAATTAAGGAAACATGAATGTTCACAATAACCATATTACATGTGTGGTATCAGTCAACTTTCATTGCTACATGCACTCTACTGTAGCAAAATCCCTTTCAACTTCAGCAAATAAGTGGTTACAGTGCTCATAGCCATTTCCTCATAATTACATTCAAATGCACCACCTGATTTCTGACCCCAGAATTTCACCTTCAAATGGTACATTACAGGGCTTAATTCTCCATTGACCTATATCTTGTGAAAACAATTACCCTTTTATGCAACATAGGTATAAAGCATTACCATTCTGATTTAGTAGCATTCTAAAACCAATTTCCCCACCCTTTTACACAAGTTGCAGTGCAATGAAGAATCCTATCCTATAAGGTATCCCACATACAGTATATATGAACACAGAAAGATAATATTCCTCCTACTTTGTTGTTGTGTGCACATACATACACACAAATCTTAGACATGTGGATCCAAGAGTCCACATAGCCAAGATTTAATTCAGTGAAGGCCCTTCCTATAAGAAATAAATTATAGCTTTAAAATCTGGTATCTGGTAATGCTGAAAGATGAGGAATAGATAGAGTAACCATATGTGAAAACGTGAAATCTGGGACACTGCCCTCCACCCCCTCTACTGTCCTCCACCCCTCAGGCAGGGACAGGGCACAACTGGTGTTATTATTCAGGTAGCTAAGGAGTCAATGGCCCATTAATGACCCATTGTTTTTTACTTCACGGTTGTTAACAATCCTCCTTTAATGATCATTCCTATTAGCGCAGCAAGGACAATTTTGCTGTCTGCTAGGGCTTCATATTTTACAGCTCATGTCCAGGATGCTCCTTTTAATTTTCATCAGATGCCTTGGACAGGCCTGTGAAATCCTAGGAATAGATATCCATTGAAAAAAGAAGATTCCAGCATCTCTCTCAAATGCAAAATCAGCACTCTTTCCTAGTCATGAAAAGGCCTATGATAATAGATTGGAAATGTGACATTTTCAGGCATGTACAGACATTTAGGGAGGTTAGGGGGGCATTAAATGGAGTTAAAAATGTCCACCCAGTCTCAGGTAAATCAGAATGGTGGGGGCTAACAAGGGGTTGTAGGGATGAGGACAAGCAGGCATGGGGGATTTAGGGGGATCAGGGGACATGTGGGATCTGTGGGGGGATTGGGGGGATCAGGGTGACTGGTGGGGTCAATGGGGGATAAAACAGGCAGGCAGTGTAAATAGGGGGGATTGGATTGGGAAAATTGGAGAGTAGGTGGGTGGATGGAGTGCAAGTGGGGTCTGTGAAAGGATTGGGGAAGCAGGCAGCATAAGCAGGGGGGATTGAGGAAATTGAGGGGACAAGCAAGGGGGCAGGCAAGGTCTGCAGGAGGGGAGGCAAGCAGAGTCCACAGGGGGGAATTGGTGGGGGCAGATGAGATCCATGGGAGGGATCAGAGAGGCCAAATGGAGTCTGCAGGAGAAATTGGGGGGCAAACAGGATCCATGAGGGGGATCAGGTGGGTAGGCAGGGTCTGTGGGGGGATTGGAGGGTAGGCAAAGTATGTGTGAGTTTGGTGGGGTCCAAAAACATTTGGTGGGATCAGAGGGGCTTGTAGGTTCCATGGGTGGGGAACTGGGGGGGGGGGCTCTTTCCCCCACCCTGGAAACCAGGGGCTATTTTGAGCTCCCTAACCTCCCACCTCCAGATGAACAACACCCTCCCCATAATGTCTTCCCCATTGCCAACCCAGACCTGCTTACTTAGCTCCTGGCACTGGTGAACACTGGTAAAACCAGCACCAGGAGTGGTTTGTGGGATGGGTAATTGCGTTGGCTTTTCTGCAGGGGGTAGAGGGTGGGAAATGGGCCAGGAGGATAAAAATAGCCTGAAGCCAGAGAGGGAGGTCAGAAAAAGCACAGCCTCAGGGCTGGGACCAGAGGCTGGGCTTTCCCAGCCATAGGGCTGCACTGAGAACTGTTCAGAAGTTCAGGACAGTTTGCTCAATCTAAAAATAGCCAACCCAATTTAAGTTAGACTACCTTGGAGGCAGGGTTAATTTAGATCAGTTCAGCCATTTTTAGACTGATCTAAATGTCCCGAACCTCTGTACAGTTTGCATGTAGATCCATCTAACAATTGAAGGTCCATATCTGGGTGAACTAAGTTGGACTGCGTAGCCATTTTTAATACACTTTAGCTTCCCCAAACAGCTGTACCCAGCCTTTATTAACTACAGCTATGTATCAGTTACACAGGTTTTCCAAATTCAGTGTAGAAAAATTATTTTTATCCCACCATCAAATATCTTGCATTTGCCAATATGTTACAGAAAACTGGTTGTCAATGCACTTTAGAATGTTTGTAGCATGTTTTTTGCTACAGCATTGCATCTTACATTCTTGGTCTTCAAAGTGAGATGCCTCAATTACCATGAGTCTCTCTGTACAGTGAAAGCCACAAAGCCCTCCAAAAGTAACTCAGAAAACTGTTTTCCATGCACAAAATCATGGCATTATTATAGGTACAAAATCTCTGTTACATAAATGTAGAAAACTCAAAATATGATTACTTACCATTTTTCCCTCCCTGGGGTAAATCTACTTGGTGCTTGTTATCAGGACAGTTTGGCTTTGCAGGAGAAAGTGATACCAAAACATTGGAAAGTT
Source organism: Alligator mississippiensis (assembly GCF_030867095.1). NCBI lineage: Eukaryota > Metazoa > Chordata > Crocodylia > Alligatoridae > Alligator > Alligator mississippiensis. The sequence continues at coordinate 406,829,619 of NC_081824.1, forward strand.
TTTTTTAAGTGTCTGAAAAAGTGTATGAAGTCCGTTTTCAGTGAAAATGCAAAATAAGCAAATACAAAATGGTCTGAAAACATATCAAGGCTTTAAGACCCTGATTCAACAAGGTTCTTAAGCAAGGCTTAGAAAATGTAAGGCCATGCATACTCATTGTAAGAATTTCTGCAGTAAGTAGGGAGCTTATCAATTAGAAATAACTGAAAAGAGGAGTCCAGTCTACTAAGTTATAAAATCAGTATGATGAGTCCTAGAAAAAGGCAAGTGCAGGATGTATAAGTGTTTCCTTCATAAATAAAAAATAGCAGTGTGATTATATGAGGCATTGCTAAGACCTCACCTGGAATACCAGTAAAGTTCTGATCAGCCATGTATGAGAAAGATGAACAACAATGGGAATGGATAAAATGAAAAGCTACCAGGATGATCAGGGAAACAGAGGAAATCATATAAAAGGAAAATAAAAGGGGTTGCCTTCTTTCACATAGCAAAACAAAGGCAGAGAGGGGATCAGATTGGTGTTGAAAAATACATGGCCTGGAGCACAGAAGGGCAGGGGTTGTAGGGGGGAAGGGGATAAATACCAGGAAGAAAGAAGCATTTAAGATGACAAATGCTAAAACAAAAACAAAGATGTATAAACTGGTCATAAATTAAATTTACAGTGGAAATCAAAAGAAGATTTCCAACCAACAAATCAGTGAGATTCTGGAACAGATTTTAAAAATGGAGCTTGATTGTTCATGAGAGAATGTATATGAAAAGCCTGCTTGTGATAACTGGGGGCTAAACTCAGTGACTAAAGTGATCCATTCCACTCATTTGATGTCTTAATGTCTTAAGACTTATTGGCAATAAAACTTAAGCATGAGTTTAAAGATCCACCCCAAAGGAGGATCCACCCCAAAGGATGAGTACTCTGCACAGGTCTGGACCAGTAGGGAGCAAACCAGGAAAGCCAAGGCTGCAACTGAACTCCAAGGGCACGTCCACACATGCAAGCACATGCACTTGGAGCAGTTCAAATAGAAGTGGTGCAAATTTGAGCCGGGGCTTTTTGCTTCAGCACACATGCTCGGACATGCACTTTGGTGTGAAGCAAATTGTGCCACTTGGGACAAAATAACCCTGCCTGGCTCCTCCTGGATCTGCAGCCAGGGGGAGCTAGAGCCCGGGGACAGCATCTGTGCTGTCCCAGCAGTATATAAAGCAGCCCTGGCAAGTAGCTCAGGGCTACTAGCTCTCAGGAGCTTCTGAGGCCGGGTCAGTTGGTACCTGGGGACACTATGCCTTGTGCCAGCTGGACTGCTGAAGCAGCCCTGAGAGTTCCCCGCACCCTCTACCCACTGCAGCAGTCTGGCAGTGGGGACTGCTGCCTGGCTATGACCTGCTGTGCACCTGCCAGACCCAGATGGGGACTGCACAGCCAGTAGAGGTATCTGCCCCTCTAGGCTAGCTGCCAGTGGACTGTGGTTGCAGGGTTGGCCTGTGTGCAGCACTTCTGCCACGTGTGCCCCCTGCCCGGCCATCTGGGCAGCTATCACCTGGAAGATGTTCCAGGTGTGGAGGCCTGGTTTGAACTCTCAAAGCAGGTCCACCTGGCCCCATTTGACCAGGAGGTCAGCCACAGGCAGATGGGTTCAAGGTGCCAGCTTTGAGCAAGCAGGGTTCTGCCACTGGCATCCCTAGCAGGAATTCTGGTGTTAACTGTTGGAAAACTGAAAAATCCCAAAGTCACTCTGTAAAATACCCCCAAATCCATGTTCCTCCACAAGTAAAACAAAAGACACTATAAAGAGAGAGAGAGTGAGACAGAGACAGCGATCAGTTGGACAATGAATTCATGAATACATATTTTGCTGCCTCCCACAGGGCGATGGCCCCCACACAAGGGGTCAGCCCCCCCCAACAAGGGGATCAGCCCCTACACAAGGGGTTCAGCCCCCCAAAAGGGGGTTCGGCCCCCACACAAGGGATTCAGCCCCCCCCCCATAGGGGTTAAGCTCCCCAACAGTGGGTTTGGCCAACAAATAAGGGGTTCAGACGCCACACAAGGGGCTCGGTCCCCCAACAGAGAGTTCAGCTCCCGCACAAATGGCACCCCCACAGGGGCTACCACCCCTCCGCAAGGCCCACATACCCCACCCCAGCCACCCAATTGCTGCCCCACCTGGCCTCATCCCACACTAGCTGCTGCAGCCCCCCCAATGGCTGCCCCACCCAGCCCCACCCCCTGCTCCCCCAGACCCCCAAATGGCTGCCCCACCCAGTCTCCCCCCCAACTTGCACCCCCAGGCCCCCAAGGCTACCCCCACAACCCCAGGCACCATCACTTAAAAAAAAAAACAGAAAAAAAAAGTGGGGGAAAAAAAAGCCTCTGCTTACCTTAGAAGCAGGGGTGGGGGCACTCCAGGGCCTCCTAGCAGAGCACCCCCGGGGCAGCAGAGGGTAGTGGGAGAGGCAGCAGGGCCTGGACTGGGGCTGCTGGAGCTGTCACCCTGCCGCACACTGTATGGGTAGAGCCCCAGTCAGCCAGACAGCAGTTGGAGCTGCTGGCAAGTACCAGAGGGTTGTTTGTGTTTTTAAACTATGGGGTGGGGGCAGGGATGGGGGGGCTTGGGGGGATGGGGCCAGCCAGGGCAGGGATTGGGGGCTTTGGGGGGGCTGGCAGGGAAGGGGCCAGCTGCGGCAGGGGTTGGGGGCCTCGGGGGGGTTGGTGGGGGGAGGGACCAGCTGTGGCAGGGGTTGGGGGCCTTGCAGGGGCTGGTGGGGGGAGGGACCAGCCACGGCAGGGGTTGGGGGCCTCAGGGGGGCTGGCAGGGAGAGGGGTCAGCCATGGCAGGGGTTGGGGATTTTGGGGGGACTGGTGGGGAGAGAGGCCAGCTGCAGCAGGGGTCAGGGCCACAGGGGGGCTTGCATGGGAAGGCGCCATCCATGGCAGGGGTAGGGGGCTTTGGGGGGAGATGGCGGGGGGAAGGACAAGACAGGGCAGGGGTCGGGGGGCTGGGGGCATGGGTGGGGCAATCAAGGGTCCCCCCCATGGTCTTCTCCCCACTCCTGCAGCCCCCGTGACTCCTTACTTACTAGGACCGGGGCCCTGGTTCTGAAATATGCAGCCTGGCCAACCTGGCCTAATGTTTCAGAACTAGGGTGAGGGGCCAACCATAGAGTCTCTCTGGCAGCCAGAGCATCTCCATGGAGGACCCAGCCTCCAGTTGCGCGCTCATCTGGATGCACCCCAACTGGCTACACGTATCAAGGACAATAAAAAGTCCTTTTTTAGGTATATGGGGAGCCAGAGGAAAAGCAAGGGTAATGTTGGACCCCTACTAAACCATATGGGTCAACTGACAACCGGCGCCCAGGAAAAAGCCAACCTGCCTACCCGGTATTTTGTGTCAGTTTTTCACCAGCCCCAAGGGACTGCCCTGCTCAATATGGTACAGGACAACCAGGGCAAGGGAGAATTGTTACCCTTCATCAATGTTGACCATGTAAAGGAACACCTTGAGAGGCTGGACACCTTCAAGTTAGCTGGCCCAGACAGCTTACATCCCAGGGTACTTAAGAAGCTGGTGATCATTATAGCTCTGCCACTGGCACGGATCTTCATGAACTTGTGGCACTCAGGCAAAGTGCCCAAAGATTGGAAAAAGGCCAATGTGGTGCCTATCTTCAAGAAAGGGAGGAAAGTAGATCTGGGGAACTACAGGACCATCAGCCTGACCTCTATCCCAGGGAAGATCTTGGAAAAAACCATCGAAGAGACCATTCTTGACAAACTGGCTGAAGGCAACTTCCTGAGGGATAGCCACCACAGGTTTGTTGTGGGTAGGTCTTGCCTAACCATCTCATCTCCTTCTATGACCAGGTGACATATCACCTGGACAAGGGAGAAGAGATTAATGTCATATATCTTGATTTTTAAAAAAGCTTTCAATCTGGTATCCCATGATCATCTCATGGAAAAACTTGCCAACTGTGGCCCTAGCTACATCACAGTCCACTGGCTGGGGAACTGGCTTCGAGGTTGGACCCAGAGAGTGGTAGTTGATTCAAATCAATGATTGTGGTATGCCGTGACCAGTGGGGATCCCCAAGGCTCCGTCCTTGGGCCTATTCTTTTCATTATCTTCATTAATGATGTGGATATTTGGTATCAGAAGCAGGCTGGCCAAGTTCACTGATGACACCAAACTTTGGGGTAAAGCGTCCGCACCCGAGAGCAGGTTGGGGATCCAGGCCGACCTTGACAGGCTCAGAAAATGAGCGGATGAAAACCTGATGGCCTTCAACACTGAAAAATGTAAGGTACTCCGCCTTGGGAAGAAAAACCTGCAGCATGCTTATAGGCTCAGTAGTGCTATGCTTGCTAGCACCACAGCCGAAAGGGACTTCGGAGTCATGGTGAATATGAGCCACCAAAATGTGATGTTGCAGCTGGCACAGCAAGCAAAACTCTGGCTTGCATCCACAGATGCTTCTCTAGCAAATCCCAGGATGTCATCCTCCCACTGTACTCGGCCTTGGTGAGGCCACAGCTGGAGTACTGCATCCAATTCTGGGCTCCACAATTTAAAAAGGATGTGGAGAAGCTTGAGAGAGAGTCCAGAGGAGAGCCACATGCATGATCAGAGAGCAGGAAAACAGACCTTATGATGAGAGGCTGAGAACTATGGGACTCTTCAGCCTGGAAAAGCACAGGCTCAGGGGGGACCTGGTGGCTAGGGTGTTCACCAGGATCTGGGGCAACACCTGTTCACCAGAGCGCCCCATGGGATGACAAGGTCAAACAGTCACAAACTCCTCCAAGACCATTTCAGGCTGGACATAAGGAAGAACTTCTTTACTGTCCAAGCCCCCAAGGCCTGGAACAGACTGCCACCAGAGGTGGTGCAAGCACTTACTCTGGACTCCTTTAAGAGTCAATTGGATGTTTATCTTGCTGGGATCCTGTGACCCCAGCTGACTTCTGCCCCTGGGGCAGGGGGCTGGACTCGATGATCTTCTAAGGTCCCTTCCAGCCCTAATATCTACAAAATCTATGAAATAAGCTTATGAAATTAAACACATGCTTAAGATCTTTGCCAAATTAGAATCTGAAGTTGCACTGCCACTTCACCAGAATGAAGTGCCTGCTTATGGCTTCAGAGTTCATTAGACATGATTAAATCTGGATTCAAACAGAGACACACATTTCCTAACCTTTATAATCTATTCCATGCTCCTTTGGAGAGGGAAAAATAGTCATATTTGACTATGGTCACAAGAATTGGCAACTGGTGGCCCTTTATAATTATTCCATCAGCCAGGATGTGCCTTAGGGTCCTGACTCCTTGAGCTTTTTCCTGTCCTACCTGACATGTGATATTCTGGATTGATGTTCATAAGAGAAGCTCCAGAGAACTGAGGTGACAGCAGCTATTATCTGAGTGTAAAACACACTAGCTAAATTGCTGTAAGCTGGTCCATATGGGGACCAAGTATAGAATAGATATTACAGAACTGTGGACAAACCCTGAGTCTTGGCATTAATACTTCATTGAAAGGTATGGGTTAGTTTCCCACTTTAAACCTCATTTCACAATGGCTACAACGGAAGGTAGACATGGATACATAGGTCATGCTTTTCTTAGGTTTCATGTGGGCAACTCTACCTTAACCAACAAGTTCTCAATAGTCCCCTATAAACCTAGTATGCTCAAAAGAGATTCAAGGCAGCCACCTAGTTGTCTAATCCCACTTTGATTGCTTTCCAGTCCTAATGCACCTGAAAAAGCACATAACTTTCAAGCAAGTACCCAAGGAATATAACTTTTGTCTAGTAGTCAGCATACTTTTCTATAAATTAGGAGACCTAGATTCTATGCCCCAACCCCCCACCCCAATCTGTTGTGGTTTATATATATTTTTCCACTTTTGGGGGCATCCCCCTACCAACCAGGCCATGGGACAGACAGGGCTGAGGATGGTGAAACAGCAGGTGAGGGACTATTTAGAAAAGCTGGACATATACAAGTTCATGAGACTAGATGGGATGTACCAAAGGGTGCTGAGAGAGTTGGCTGAGGTTGCAGAGCCACTGGCTATAATCTTTGTTAACTCATGGCTATCAGGAGAGGTCCTAGATAATTGGAGAAGAGCAAATATAGCATCCATATTTCATGAAAGGGGAAAAGGAGGATCCAGGGAACTACAGGCCAGTCTGACTCACCTCAGTTTCTGGAAAAATCATGGAGCAGATCTTCATGGAATCCATTTCTAAGCACTTGGAGGAGAAAGTGATTAGGAATAGTCAGCATGGATTCACCAAGGGCAAGTCATGCCTGACCAACCTGATTGCCTTCTATGATGAGATGACTGGCTCTGTGGATTCAAGGAGACCAGTAGATGGTCTCCAGTGGTATATTTTTATTTTAGCAAGGCTTTTGATATGGTCTCCCACAATATTCCTGCAGGAAAGCTAAGGAAGTATAGGCTAGATGAATGGACTGTGAGGTGGAAAGAAAACTGGCTGGAACAGCAGGCTCAGAGGGTAGTAATCAATGGCTTTATGTCTAGTTGGCAGCCAGTATCAAGTGGTGTGCCCCAGGGATCAGTTCTGGGGCTGGTTTTGTTCAATGTCTTCATCAATGACCTGGAAGATGGCACAGAGTGCACTCTCAGCAAGTTTGCAGATGGCACCAAGCTAGGGGGAGTAGATATGCTGGAGGGTAGGGCTAGGATTCAGAGTGACCTAGATAAATTGGAGGATTGAGCCAAAAGAAATCTCATGAGGTTCAACAAAGACAAGTGCCAAGTCCTGCACTTACAACAGAGCAATCCCATGCACCAGTACAGGCTGGGGGCTGACTGGCTGAACAGCAGCTCTGCAGAAAAGGACATGGGGGTTACAGTTGACAATAAGCTGAACATGAGCCAAGTGTGCCCTTGTTGCCAAGAAGGCTAATGGCATACTAGGCTGCATTGGTAGGTATGTTGCCAGCAGGTCAAGGGAAGTGATTATTCCCCTCTATTCAGCACTGGTATGGCCACATCTGGGGCACTGTGTTCAGTTTTGGGTCCCCCACTATAGAAAAGATGTGAATAAATTGGATAGAGTCTAGTGGAAGGCAACAAAAATGGTGAGGGGGCTGGGACACATTACTTATTAGGAAAGACTGAGGGAACTGGCCTTGTCTAGTTTGGGGGAGACAAGACTGAGAGGGGATTTAATAGGAGCTTTCAACAACTCAAAGGGGGGTTCAAAAGAGGATGGATCTAGACTGTTCACAGTGGTGGCAGATGACAGACCAAGGAGCAATGGTCTCAAGTTGGAGCAAGGGAAGTTTAGGTTAGATATTAGGAAGAATTTTCTCACTAGGAGGGATAGTAAAATACTGGAACAGGTTACCCAGAGAGGTTGTAGAATCTCCATCCTCAGATATTTTCAAGACCCAGAGAGACAATGCTTTGGCTGGGATGATTTAGTTGGGGATGGTCCTGCTTTGAGCAGTGGGTTGAGCTAGATGATCTCCTGAGGACTCTTCCAACCCTAATTCTCTATGAGTCTACGTTCTTAACCACTCCCATACAAAACATGGGCAGTCCAGAGTGAGAAGAAGACTGGAGGGTGTAAACATCAAGAGGGTGTATGTTTCTGCAGCCCAATGATGTAGCTACTGATTTACATAGATGTGATCCCTAGTTTATGCTGCCAGTACTAGTTATTAGGTCTGAGCAAAAAGGATAGTTTTCCCTTCAGTTTCGGATTTGGCCGATTCAGGGGACAGTGATTCAACTTGATGATTCAAATCACCATCCCAAATTGATTTGGCTGAATCTGATTCAGAGATTCAGCCGCTGCTGAATTAGCTGAATCTCTGAATCAAACAAGCCCCATCCCCTGCCTGCTTTCTCAGGACCAGGAGGGGCAGCCATTGACAGGCCTGGGAGAGCAGGTAGGGGTTAGTAGGGGCTCAGGGGGTCTGGGGGAGCAGGCAGGGGATGGGGTCTGGTAGGGGTTCCCCCATGGCCCCTGACCCCCTCCTCCAGCCTGTCCCCCCCCCCGGTCCCCTACTTACCGACATGGAGTGTGGGTCCAGCTCCCTGCAGCAGCAAGTGGGGACTGCCAAAATCTCTGAAGCTCTCTGAATTGATTTGGAGAGCTCTGAATCAATTTGGACCTTTTTATTTGGTCTCCCAATTTGATTTGGATTCAGAGATTCAGCCGGCAAATCGGGCCAAATCTCCTCCAAACCAAATCATCACTCAAAGCTTCGCACAGCCCTACTAGTTATCCATTTTATCCAGTGACTATGTAACAAAAACTGTATAAATAGTCAAGGGAGAAAACAAGAAGGAAACTTGTAGCCTTATGACACGGTCATTCAGCCAGGAAGAAGGAGTCCTGAGTAAGAAGAAGGCACCGGGTAACATGGGGCTCCTACAGGGTAGGCTCAGCAATCTGGTGATTGCGGCAAATGAAAAAGCTGACCTCTTTAATGAATTCTTTGCCTCTATATTCCTGAACAGGGACTGGGACATCTGCCCCACTAGAAATGTGGACGGACCCAGGGGAGGCACTGCCATGCCTAGGGTCAGGGACGACCTAGTTAGGGAACTTTTGGAGGGGCTGGATGTGTTTAAATCATTAGGTGCAGATGTTCTTCACCCGAGGGTGCTGAGGAAATTGGTGGGGGTCATAGCGGGGCACCTGGCACAGCTCTATGAGTGCTCATGGAACACTGGACAGGTACCAGAGGATTGGAAAAGGGCCAATGTGGTCCCCATTTACAAGAAGGGGAGAAAAGAGGACCCCAGCAATTATAGGCCAGTCAGTCTTACCTCAGTCCTTGGGAAGACCCTTGAGAAAATTATCAAGGAGCACATCTCCAAGGGCCCAGCAGGTGAGGTAATGCTCAGGGGCAAGCAACATGGGTTCACTGAGGGCAGGTCCTTCCTGACTAACCTGGTTTCTTTTTATGACCAGGTCACAAAGTCCCTGGACAAGGGTGTTGGGGTGGGTGTCATCTTCCTGGACTTTAAGAAGGCCTTTGACAAGGTTTCCCACCACATTCTCTGAAAAAAACTTGGTGACTGTGTCATTGATGCCTGCACAGTTAGATGGGAGGCAAATTGGCTAGATGGTCACACCCAGAGAGTGGTGGTGGATGGCTTATTTTTGACCTGGAGGGATGTGGGCAGTGGAGTCCCCCAGGGCTCAGTCCTGGGGCCTGTACTGTTCCACATCTTTATCAGTGATCTAGATGTGGGTGTGGAATGCACGCTGTCCAAATTCATTGATGACACCAAGTTGTGGGGTGAGGTGGGCATGCTGAAGGGGAGGGACAGAATCCAGCTAAATCTAGACAGGTTACAGAGATGGGCAGATGAGAATAGGATGGAATTCAACACAGATAAGTGGAAGGTGCTGCATCTAGGGAGAAGGAACCAGCAGCAAACCTAGAGGCTGGGGAATACCCTTCTTGTCAACACAGTGGCAGAAAGGGATCTTGGAGTAATTGCTGACTCCAGGATGAACATGAGCCACCAATGTGAGGAAGCGGTCAGTAAGGCTAACCTCACCTTGTCATGCATCTACAGATGCATCACAAGCAGGTCCAGGGAGGTGCCCTCTATGCAGCACTGGTCAGGCCGTAGTTGGAGTACTGCATCCAGTTCTGGGCACCGCACTTCAAGTGGCTAGCATTGAGAGGGTCCAGAGGAGGGCCGCTTGCATGGTCAAGGGGATGCAGGGCAGGCACTAAGAAGAGAGGCTAAAGGGCCTGAACTTATTCAGCCTCCACAAGAGAAGGCTGAGAGGGGATCTAGTGGTCATTTACAAACTCACCAGTGGGGACCAGTGGGGACCAGTGGGAATCTGGGGAGGCTCTGTTCCCACGGGTACCATCCAGGGTTACTAGGAATAATGGCCACTAATTGTTAGAGAGGAGGTTCAGGCTGCACATCAGGAGACATTACTTTACAGTTAGGGCTGCCAGGCTCTGGAATGGGCTCCCAAGTGAGGTGGTACTCTCTCCTACCTTGGGGGTCTTCAAGAGGAGGCTGGACAGATATTTGGCTGGGGTGATATGATCCCGGCACCCGTTCCTGCCCGGGGCAGGGGGTCATACCTGATGATCTGTTTAGGTCCCTTCCGACCCTAGGTATTATGATTCTATGATACTATGAGTTCCAGTCCCTCTTGACAGAACCAGTAATTTTTTGGGCTATGCATGGCCCTTCTACTTCTCCATAGATATGTTAGCAAGGTGTGCTATCTGGACATATAGGATCTCAAAAAAAATGCATCTCCACTTAGTGACTCTAAGCAGGGTGAATTATGAATGGGCAGAGGTGTGTTACATGCTATATAAGATTTTTCTTTTCATAAAATGGAAATGATATGAGAGCAGATGGGGTGTATCATCTTGGGTGGTATAGGGCTAGCTACATAGAATAGGATTGTCTTTTGGAGGTAGCCAAGCTGCTGCTTTCTGATTCTTAAGATTAGATTGAATTGGGTAGTGGGATTGGGGTTTTGCTAGGTTTCCCATAGGAGAATATAGGAGACTAGTTCATTAGAGAAGCAAAGGATGTAGCCTTCTTGAAAGAGGTTCATAAATTTGAAGTAAGCAGCAATTAAGTCAGAGACATTTTAGAGACTTAATACATTTTGGTCTTAAGGCTCAGACCTTATTCCCCCTCTAAGATGTTTAAGGGATCTTCTGGCAACTTTTAGGCATCTGAGTCACTAACTATGAATATTTCACACCATGTAGAAAACAAAACTACTGAGTTAATTTGAATTCCTTATAGGTTTTTTTGGTTTGTTTGGGGTTTTTTTCCAATATCACTTGGAAATACACTTTGGAAACTATACTTGGCCAACTGTACATGCTCAGAAGAAACCCAGCATGGCCCCCTAGATACTTACCTCCATATCAACTCCGTTGTGATTGAGTTGCAGATGGGAAGTTCATAAACTCTGTAAATCCTCACTTCCGTAGAAGGAAAAACCTGAGTAACTGACTGAAGTTGAAATCAGTGATAGTAGTGGTGAAACCCACTAACCTAATGCAAGAATATTAAATATACAGCCTGTGGGCAGAATTGCACATCAAGCAATATCATGGCCCATGGAGCTCATAGGGTGGCAGATAATTTGGTGGTGAAGTGAGTGGGGGCAGGGCCACTGCCAAAATCTGGGTTATGGGGACGTGTTAGAAGCAGAGGGTGAAATTGCTGCATTAACTTCCACAGCTTCCTAATGAAACTTGTCACGATACTTGCCCTACTTCCACCTTTACTTGTACTACTGCCTCTACCACCACCTCTCACCCCATTGCCACTTCATCTGGATCTGGCCTCTGAGAAGCCCCACAGTCTGAATCAGGACCACAAAGAAACCCCACAGTATGAGGAGAGAGTAGAGGATGGGGGGAGAGGGTAGGGGAGAGTTTGACACCCCTGATATAGTGGATAAACACTTGTCCAGGAAATGGAAAACAAAGTAGTATTTACATCTTCCACTATCCTTATTCCCAAACTATAGGCTATCCAGGGCTGAGGACATCTCCCATACCTCTTGCTGAAGCTGGTCTGTTAGGTGGAAAGCATTTCAGGAGTCCAGAATGATCCCAGGGTTCTGATATTTGTCTTCTGAGCATCATTTATGCATTTAAAGTCCCCCAGATAAAATGTATAAAGTGCTGTGAGCAGCAACTGCTAGAACCTAGGCCTCCCTTTCTCCCTCCCCTCTTCAATAAGCTATGTAATCAATTCCCCTTTTGCTTGCTATCTTCTTTCTGGTCCCATGGCTTGCTCTTTCATTCTTTTCTAAGCAATGGCCCAACTTCAACAGCCCCCTTAACCCTGCCCTAGTACCCTGTGCTTGAGGCTTTTTCTTGTGAAGTGAGAAATATGCATTTAAATCCTTGAAATGGGTCTACAATACACATTTCCCACTTCCACAGCATGCTTCTCCCCAGTAGCCTAATAGATAAAAAATGGGAAGCAAAGTTAGCACCACTGGCTATGCTGAAGTTAGTGCTGTTGTGTATCACTTAGATGTGTGAGCTGGATCACAAGATATCTGAAGACTATAAGGCTGCCTATTAAGGGTATGACAAAGATATGGCAGTCTTCCTGGGTCAAATGGAACCTGGGGTCACTTAAATCAACAAGCTTCCTCTCCCTAAAACGGAAGAGCTATGGACAGAATTTTACTTCATCTAGTGGGCAAAAGGTAGCTTGCAGCCAAATTAATTACCCTGCTAAAATATATCAATTTTTTACACTCTCTGAGATGGAAATGTGGCCTAAGGCTTTGATCTTAAATTGGCCTTGCTTTCTCCAAATTATGCTGGTAAAACCCTTCATGTCCCTTCCTCTCTGTCTCTGCACACATAAACACACTAGTCAGAGTGAGCAAGAGAGAGAGAGAAAGAGAGAAAGAGACATATTTAGTTTCTATTTTCTTGTCCTCAGTGTTTTTCAAGGAAAAAAAAAATCTCTATTACATTTCATTTTATTTTCAATCTTTTCCTCAGCTGTGTAGCTGGGATTTGTGCTTGTGAAATGAACTGCAATATAAATTCCACTTCATACCGATATTTTTTCTAGGGTAAAACTTTCCTGTTTCCTGATTTACTGTTGTGTTCAGACATCCTATTGTTCAAGGCTCCCTTATTATATACAAGAGGAAAAAAGTCTCTCATTCACTAACAGCCAATATGTGTTTGGTGATATTTGGGTTCTGTCAATTTATTGATTTGTTGAGGCCATTGATAATTTTTATTCAGGGGATGAAATATACTAGAATTTACATTTCTGGATCATGTTTTTTATATTGGAAATATTTTCCATTCTATAAAATATGGTCAAGTTACATAATCTTGCAGATCAAAAAACAGAAAGCCATGCAATTTCTAAAGGACAGCTACCCGAAGTCCTAGACAAATTAGATTAAAGTCTAGATAGAAAGCCCATTAAATTCAATGAACATTTTCATTGGTTTCAAAAGTCAGTAGATCAGGCACACACTGACACTCTGAAGGGCCAGGGTGAGATATTATTCCACCCATTACCCTAATATAATAAAGGGCTTAGTCTGTCTGTCCATAATGCTTTTGGGCAACTGCACATCACCAAAAAGGCCAGCAGTTATTGGCTGCAGGAACTCCACCTCCTCAGGCAGTGAGGGAGCCATTGCCACCTCAGACAGGGAGGCAGGAGCCCCGCTGCTCCACAGGAGGAGGAGGTGATCAGGTGGGTGTGTGGGTGGGAGGAGCTGCCACAGCTACCACCACCTCAGGCAGAGGGAAGTCCCACCGCTCCATGGGAGGAGGCAAAGGTGGAGGTGGGGAGGAGGGAAGGAGCTGCCATGTCACAGGCTGGAGGAGGCGGTGGTGGTGGTGGAGGTGGTGGAGGGACTGCTTATATAGCTGGCTCCAAAGGGTGAGTGGGAGGCAGAGAGAGGGGCCATGTAAACGCTCCCTGAAACGCTCCATCATTCGTGATGGACAATTGATTAGTATATCTATAAATGGATCATCAAAAATGAATAGCCACTTAAGTGCCAAAGTATGATTGTATTCCACCCTGCTCAAGTCCCTGTACAAATATTAACGCAAAAGGTGGATGAATCCTCCTATACCTGCTGCCTTTTATAACTTAGTCTTAATGCTAAGAAAAGGACACTTTAAAAAATGTTTTCCATTATGGAAGAGGATCACACTTAGACATTTCAGGCCAAATTCTGCTCTACCAAAAGTCATTTCTGACTCAGTCTCTGTCTTCTCCAACACCCCTGGCATATTTTCATTTAATGGCATGATGGGATCTGATCTCTGATGCCAACACTTGCACCCCCTGCCATGTCACATGTTCATGGCAGGAGATGTGATTTTGAGATCATGGATCAGATCCCAATAGTACCATTACTACTTAACCAGTGCAGGGAGCGAGTTGAACCCCAGGTGCCTCCATGCAGGACTGACTATCAGCTGAGTGTGGGCAGCCAAACAGTCCCAGGGCCATGTGGGGACTGGGACCAACAATCAGATAATAGTCCGCTTCAACCCCAGACAATCCCAAATCCAGTTCACTTGGGGCTGTCAAAGCAGACAATCAGCTGATTTTCAGCCCCAGAGAGCCTCAGGTCTCAAACCAGGGGCTGTCTGGTCTGAGGCAAACAATCATCTGCTATCAAAACTCCACATTAGGCAGCTCTGGTTGCGCCACCCAGCATGGGAGAAACAGAGACTTACAGTGAGGGGAGTCTTCAGCTTTTTCCACTGGGGACTTAAAATACCACTCTGGGCATCTCTGCCCAGGCTGCCCTGTATGGTGGAGTAGAGGCTACTGCCAGTGGAAAGCAGAACTTTCCCCCACTGGCAACTTTAAACACCCCCCTTCCCGGCAGTTCTGGGAGGGTTGCCCAGTGAGGAGGAGCTGAGGCTCCCATACTGAATATTTTAGGGAATATACGGTAGGGCAAGCTTAGCCCTGTCAGTCAGATTTAGTCCCGTGAGACATTTGGATATTTTAGTAGGATTTAGGCAGGGGTGAAGTAAAATTTCATTCCATGACTTAGATGCCTAAAAATGCATGCTTCTTAGTTGGTCTTAGATGTCCAAATGATATTCAGAGATGTAGCAGGTAGGTGGTAGCAGGTGGCTGATCACTGGAGAGTAGAAGGGAAGGGAGAGGGATGAGGAAGGGGAGGGTGAAAGGAGCTCTCCTCACTGGCAGTTGTTATTGCTGCTGCCATAGCATCATGGACTCAGGCTGCTGCTGGTGAGGGACAGGCAGCATCGCAGGCTGCCTGCAGACTGTTCCTGCTTCCCCATTCACCCTTCCCATCAGGTGCAAGACTGGGCCGCCCATGGAAAGCCAAGCAAGGTGGCGTCATTCCATCCCCTTTCCTCTGCCAGATACACTGCTCAGCATGGAGCTAGGCCTGCCCCCCTCCTATGGCCAAGGTGTATCTGCTGCAGCAAAGACTCCTGGGCAATGAGGGTCCATCCTGGCACCCCTTTCAAGTTGGTGCCTGGGTAATTAGATAACTAGGCACAGTCCACTTCCTTTGCTATCATACTAGTCTTTTGTGACCCTTCCCCACTTCCAAAGGTCCTGATGCAACTCTCTCTAATTCCATTCTTGTACTCCCAGTTGGTTCTGCCTTCTGCTTTGGTTCTGCTTTCTGCAATTATATGTCTCCCAATACTCATGGACAGCATCATTGTTCTGGTGAAGTAAGATCACTGAGTGATGCTACCATTGTGGAAGGAAAGCCAGGTAGTAAGGACCCCAGAATCAAAACAGAAAATTGAATTGGATTTTGTGCTCCATCCAAGGCAGTTCCAGTAGACAGCAAAACGGCAATATCATGTGGCAATTTGCATTACTGAGTAAAAAGCCTGCTGCATCGGGTACCAGTTGGAAGTTTTCAGGGAGACTGGGTCTAACTTTTAGATGCATGTAATTTTCAGTAGTCAATACTGAAGGTACGTGGCACTCTTTTCTTCAACTGAGTTCCAATCCTCAGTGGGAGACCCATATATGAAACATCAAAATAAGAGTCTGAGGAACTACTCTTAGACAGTGATCTCTTTTATTTTCAGAACAAGACAAAGTGAGCCACAGAAAAGAACAAGAGAAACCTCACATTGTGGAAAAGCCTCACATTATGATACCTTGTTTTGCCATAATTAGTCGATCTAGAACAGGGGTGGGCAAAATGGTGAATCCGGCCATTGGCCAGACTCCATTTCCCAGCAGTCCCTGCCCACGTTGCTGCAGCCAGTTTCCGTGGAGACACCAGCAGCAGCAGGGCTGTGACAGCATGGAGCCAGGGTTTCAATGGAGACCAGCCCCAGCAGTGCTGGCAAAACATGCAGGTGGGTGGGAAGCTGCTCCAGGGCTGGGCTGGGATCTTGAAGGCGACAGAGTGGTCCAGAAGCAGGGTACAGCTGTGATCTGCTGCCTGCATGCCCCTTCCCAGAAATTCCTAGAACCATGACTTGTGTGAAGTTTCCTTACATCATTTTAATGAACAGCATACTTTTTTGTTCTCTCAAAAAAGGGATGCACTCAATTATTATTCATCACATACAGTAGGTCTCTGCCTGTGAAGTTTTAGTGAACTGTGGCTTTTTTCCTTCTTTGATTTTACACATGCAAGTGGTTTAACAAACACTTTAGGGGTAAATCTTAGAAACCCAATATAGGGAGCCCTTGATACAAACCACTGCTTGTGTGGGTAGTAGCTCCTCTTGCAGACTCACGCTTTGCATTATATTTTCCCATTAACCTTATTACTAGTCCTACCAAATCATGAATACTGTAACTGTTACAGCCAATAGAAACAGATTATTACTCTCCTCCAAAAGAGAAATGAGTTGAATGAAATCATCATTGTTATTATTACAGGATTGTCTACAGACCACTTGTGTGTTCAGGGCTCCATTGAAGTAGGCACTGTATTAACATGTCTATACACCAAAGAACTTGTAATCTACATCCCCTTTCAGCAGCTTGTGAAAACTACACTTTCAGATTCCTGGGGATTTCTTTGGAAGAACTAAGAAGAAGCTCCTGAATTTGCAGCTTAATGTATCTGAGTAAAAGAGACTAGGAATTTAAATGATATTTTGTGAAACTGTACAGTGCAGTTATGCCAGGGACAGACCTTCTGCTGGTGTAAATTACGGTAACTCTGCATATCAATGGATAGTTTAACTACTTGTGGTTCTATCCCATAATTAATCCCGGAGTTACATACCTGCTACCAAGTCTCAGTGCTTTGATATAAGAAACAGAACTGTACAGAAAATAGTTTTTGTATATCTCAGAAGAATTGTGGAAAGGGAGATTGTAGAAAGGGACAGTGTGGAAATACCAATGCCACAGGAAAAACTGGGAGCAATTCTGTGTCAAGAAGCAGAATCTGTTTCAAAACTTCTGGCCAGTAAAGACAGCTTCCCCATTCAAGGGAGGAGGCAATGATTATGCTCCCTAATTTTTTAAAGTACCCTCCCTCAAAAAAGACTTCCTAGCAGTCCTCTGGGGGTGAAGCTTTCCAGGTCAGCCTGAATGGCAGAGGTTGGCCCTTAGGATTTCATTTCAACTATGCATGAGGTGTTTGGTCATTGCCTTGGTTCCCCCATTTGTATGATAGGGATGAAGGTGCTCTTCTACCTTTGTAAAGCATTTGGACAGCTATGAAAGAAAAAAAAAAAAGAAATAGCAAGGCAGGTCTGTGCCCAGGGCCGGCACCGACACATAAGACAACACCAGCTCCTGCTGTGCCAGTTGAGATGGTGCAGTCAGCTGCCACTGCAGTGGCAGTTTCACTTGCGTCTCCTCCAAAAAGGCAGCACCCAGGGCTACTGCCCTGGTTAAACCCTTCTCAGTTACACTGCTGCTAGGTATACTAGTTCTTGTCGTTTACACGTTCAGACAATTGGAATAAGTATCCCACTCAGTTTCCAGTTTCATTCCTCATATTCTCCCAGTCCTATTTCAGAAATCAAGCCACCTTAATCTGAAACATCAAAGTGCTGTACATTTAAACTCTTTTCCTTGTTTGCAGTATTCTGTGCAGTTTGTTTTGTTTCCATTCCAGACTAATTGAAAAATCTCATTAGCTACAATGCTTGGTTTGTTTTTTTCTTCATTTTTATTTTGCTTTTCCCTATTCACTTTACCCCTTTATTGCAACCCAATTCACTCTGCTCTAATTTATGTATCGTTGTGCCCAGCATTGAAGTATCATTAAGCTGATAGGTCACACTTGAAATTAAATTTGTCAAATAAGAGTGTAATTTAGATCAAATAAAATAGTTATTACCAGTTTTAATTAGGAAAAGTCAGGGCCAGGTCTGTCTGGGAGACAATCCTCAACATGCCCAAGCCAAGAGCCAATCTACATTGTATATCATTCAGGCAGAGTCATTGTGGTAGTTCTATTCAAATTCAGCTGATGGTGCATTCATCTGTTGTCAGAACAAACCTCAATTCAAAAAAGAGATATTTGGAAATTATAGTTTCAAGTGTTCAGCAGATCTGAAGTTTTAGTTGATCATAATGGTTCTGTCTCAAATTTAATAAATGTGCAATGTCCCTTTTGAAAGTGGTTACAGAAGCAGTCTCAGAACAGACCCGATCAAGCTATTGGGATGTATGCCAATATTGATCAGTCTAAAAGCAATGGGGTTTTTTCTTCAGTTGGTTAGTCACACCTGTCAACCTCTGAACAACAACATATTATCTGTTCATACCTGTCAGTTTATAAAAGGTAAAGGTAAATACTGGCACAATTTTCAGTTCTGCTCAAAAGGGAGACAGGACTGGAATAACAAACTGAAATAGCCAGGATGTTCCAGAACTAGATTCAGTATTAATGATTTAGCTGCAAAAGAACATTTGCAAGGCACCTTTTCCTGCTACCTCTGGTTAGACCCAGCATATATCCCACTTTTGATTTTATTAGCATTAAAACACCAATGTATTTTGAAGGAAATTAATTGACAAGAATTTGAATTTTACAGTAAAACAAAAATAAAACAAAACAAAACAAAACAAAAAAAGCATTAATATAGATGGTGACTGTTCCACTATTTTTAGACCAGTGCTGCTCTATTAACTTCAGCCGACCTTCATTTGATCCACCAAAGACAGAGTGGAATCAAGAGTACATCTTATACATAAAGGGCCTCCGTTTTATTTATGGGTGCAACTGTCTTTGCCAAATTCTTCATCACTCAGACATTCTGCAAATCTCAGAGATGCATGTGTGAAAAAAGACACACATAAAGAAGGTAAATGCCTACATGCAAAAGGAACACCTTGTCGTGAAATTAATCTCTGTGGTATCTAAAAAATTTTATGTGCTTGAAAATGCATGGATAACATATGCAAAATTTATCACCCATGTTTAAAAAATGTAGCTAGAAAGTTCCAGGACCATCCATTATGTTAAATGTAATCCTGAGGATGTCATCCTGAATTGCTCTACAGTACCAAACTGTATATATAGTGTTTTGTCTTCTATCACACAATTTTGAGGGGTGGGGTCCTTATTATTCTCCTTCCATTGAATTATATAATTATCACATGGATTTCCAAAACTGTAGGCTTCTAAGTATACTTGAGCCTGCTGCTTTGCTGGGAATTGAATTAGATAATCTCTTGAGGTCCCTTCCAGTCATACAATTCTGTGATTCCATGAAAAATTGAAAATATTTTCAAAGAAATAAGAATTTAAAGAAGTATTTTGAAAATGTAGACATTTTCTGATATACCTTGATTCACCATGTACACTAAGTCTTCAGTGTACTACAGTGGACAAGTTTATTTACATATCTGTAGCTACAGTCCTCTATGACAGAAGTAATTACCATACCTCTTTAATTCCTTCTGTATATTAATGTGTTTAGTGCATTATTGTGGCTGAATACATAACTTCATAAAATCATAAAAAACCATTAACCAGTAAAAAATAGGGAAACATAATTTAAGAGCTAGATTCTCAGAAGATGTGCACTGTACTAAAATTGAAGGACTTACCTTCATTTACATCAGTTGAAATTCTGGTCAAATATTTAGGATGCATTCATAAAATATACTTTCAGATATAGTACATCATAAATACACAGCACAAGCAATGATTCGAAGAAGGCTGTCCATACTATTATCATATTCACATTCCATTTATGGGAGATTCTAAGTACAAAGCAGAGAGGAGAAAGAGGGTAGGCATCATGAATGAAAATTACAGATTGTGAAAGTGAAGCAGAGATGGGACTGAGAAATACTTGCATTAAAAGTAATTGTAGTACAGATATTATAAACAGGATACCTTTTTGTACCAATGTCGCTATCATAGTTTTCCTTTTTACAAAATAATATGTTTGCCTTTTTAAAAAGAGAGAGAGAGAGAATAATCTTTTCAGAAAACCATGGAGTTAAATGACAGGAAATATAGGGTTTGCAGGTGCAAACTGATTATATGAATAACAGATCCTGAAACAAATTCTCTTCTCAGACTTGTTTAAGCTCAAAATTTTAAGTAGGTAGAATTTAAGACTCTGAAGGATCATTACATCATGCAGTTTAATCTCCTGTTCGTCAACTTTCATTCAGTTAATCCTCTATTGGGTCCAATAACCTAAGTGTAATTGAAACACAGCTTGTGTTTGGCTAAAGCATCTCTTCCAAGAAAGCATTCACTTTTGATTGGGAGACATAAAGAACTTCCTTTGGCAGTTTGTTCCAATTGTTAATCATTCTCATTGTTAAAAATGCATGACAAGTCTCATTTGAATTTCCCTGGCTTCAGCTTCCAGTCATGGTTTTTATTACACCTTCCTCTGCTATTTTAAAGACACCGTGGGCACGTCTACACAAGACGCTTACTGCGCTTTAGCCTAATAACACTGTGCAGTACTATGCCAATCAAAAACCAAGCTAATAAGCTACTGTGCAGTGTTATTAGGCTACTGCTCAGTAACTGTCACAAAAAATGTGTGCCAGTGCTATTGCACAGTAATTGTAGTTACTGAACATTTAGTTCATACTTCTTTAAGGAAGCAGTAAACTAAATGTGCAGTAACTACTGCACATTAATAAATGTGTAGACGTGTCCAGTGAGTCTGTTGACTTTGTTCCCCTAATTTGCACTAAGATAATTAAAAGATGAATCTGATATTGTGGTTTTAGCAGGATCAAACAGAAGTAGAAACTAAGCTGTTAAAAAAAGAATTCTCCTATTCAGGCACAAATATCTTCAATAATTAGCAATAACAGCAAGGGGAATACAATTACAGGCAGACCAAATTGCTTTTTATTTAAATGTTCTCTTTTTAAAATGTATCCCAGTGTGAAAGTCCCTCTTTAAATTAGTAAGAGTATGTATAATCTCAATGTCTCCACTGGGGGTTGTAGGAATATATGTTCTCTCACTTGCTTAGTTGTGCATTTGGGGGATTAGAACAAAATTATACAGCCGTAGGTACTTTATAATGACAGATATCAATAGTAATTTAGCTAATTGAGTATATTCCAGCTTTATTTTAATTTACTGGTGTTTTTAACTCTTTCTTATTTAGTTTTCTCTGAACTTACTGCCACAATTATAGGCTTTTACCCTACTAACCCCTTCTTGCAGAAGCAGCCCTCATTTACTTATGCGAGTAAGGTTTAGCAGGGTTAGACCCAGAGCCATAACAGAATCATTAACAAAGTCAGTTAGGGAGGCTGCAATCTCAGTTTTTGAAATATGTGACCTACCAAAAAAATTGAAAAAATATTATTAAAAAAAAAAGCATTTAAAAAAAAACAATTCTCTATTTGGTTCAGCTCAGTTGATTTTGTGGCCCCTTATTCTGTATGGTAGAAAATTAAATTGGTTGGAAGAAAAGTACTGAATTTATACATTCAACAACATTTGGAGAATTTTACTGCTCATTTTTGTCAAGCTTACACAAAAATAAAAAGCTATGTATTTTTCAAGAAATTTTCACTTTCATAGGTGGATATTTTGTGGATTATACAAACTAAATACAACAAAGATCAGTAACAGTACACTCATCAAGTCTATAAATCTGTTGGACAAGACCGGGGTTGTAACAGTGAATAATTACTTCAGCAGTGTCTATTTTGGGGATAAGTTATCCTCCCCAACTATCATTGAATACACTGGAAAAAAACAGATAGTCATTGTTTATATTTATAAAATCCAAATAAATAAACAGTAACCAGGCTTGATGTAGCTGTGCTAGATTTTACAGCTTTCATTATTACAGTATTTGAGTTCCTCGCAGTTTCTAAAGTTTTTATAATCAGAATCTGTGAGGTAACCAAATACTTAGTTTTATAGATGGGGAACTGAAGTAGAGACTAAAAGACTTGCTCAAGGTCACACAGGAAATTTGATACAATTTGGACCAATTCCCTACTGTTATTGACTGTCATGGACCAACATCTAACTACTAATCCATCTTGAAATTACAAAGCACAAATAAACCTGCAAAACTGAGTCGAGAGAACATTATTTTTTCCTTCCAATTTGATACCCCTGAAAAGTCTATCACACTATTCTACATACATATATTAATCTTGCAACCTGAGGTCAGTAGATCCAGATTTTTCTGGACCAAGAAGAGTAAAGTTTGTTTCAAAGCTGAAAAGAATCTCTCTCATGGAGAATATTTTAGCAATACTATTTCTACTGTAAATCAAATGAGATCCAGCTCCAGTGCTTATGCTATGAGATTACAGCCTCATAAAGTTCAAGATTGTAAATGTGCACATAGAGCAACAATTTTGGGTCCCACAATTCCATTCTGGCACTCATGACTACTGCCAGTTAGGTTACAACTATGTGCAACTTCCACTTTCTGCCCAAGCCCAAGGTAGCTGAATGTCTGAGGGACTCATCCCACTCATAAGGGCCACATCCCAATTTGGAGTCAGGCATCCTAATGTGGGAACCAGTGTAATAACCTTTTCAGACTGAAGGACACATATACCAATGTGCTCAAACAACCATATGGACTGAAAAGACTTTTGGATCCAGATCTGCAATCCAGTTTTGCTCTGTTTCAATTTTTTTTTTACTTTTTGCTCACTTCTAAGGACACCCCATGGTCAAACTTCCTATAAGCATTTGTTACAGTACCATTAAGGCTAAATTATATAGACTGTCCTCAACTTACAAAGTTTCTAGTTACAATGTTTCGCACTTACAACATTTATAAATTGATACCATTTCAACTGTATGAAGTCAATTTCAACTTTACAATGCTTGATCTGATGCAACACCATGCCAGCAAACAAGTTTGCTGAGTTGCCGATCTCCCTGGGAGAACATCTGTCTAAATTTCCTTAGACACTTTTGTCATGACCCAAAGGTCTGATTTTTTTGTGTGTGCTTCGGCACTAAGAATTATCCCCATGGGTTTACAGCTTCATTGCACGGAGGAGTTCTGCTGCGCAGAGAACCTGCGTGCAAAGGAATGTTCCCGCCACTTTGCAGCGGTCTTTGCAGGGTGCATTTTCTTTGCAACACAGAAATGCACGGTGCAAAGGAGTTCCTGCTCGTTGTATGCAAATTCGTGCCCCGCAATTGGCTAGTTCTAAATTATTCACACGTGGCAGCTAGCGATTGGCCTGCTAGCCGTATAAGAGGCTTGAGCAGTTTCCGCCCAAGCTGAAGAGGACTCCGCATCCATCTCGTGGGGACTCTGGGTGTGCGCGGCAGGGTAATAGAAACCCTGTGTGTTGCTCAGAGGAGTTTGGCAGCCTGATCCACCGCCCACCTCTTCCCGTCTTCGAACGGAGCCTACTATAAGACGTATCGACGAGTTTTATGCGCGCTTGTCCTGGACATCCGGAGTTCTGTCTGCATGGAGCCTAGCAAACTCCACGTGTGTTCGTGTTTTCTGTTGTAACCGCAACTCAAGCAAGTTCTCAGCCTGCACCGCGACCATCTCGGTGTAAGTAAACAATCTTAAAATCAACCGTTACGTGTCTGTGCCTAATTCTAGCTCGGCAACCTCCCTCTCCGACCCGGCCTGCCCGGGCTGCCGGCCACAGCCCGCGGGCAGAGCAATGAAAAGGGCCCGGGGCCTGACCCGGCCTGCACAACTTTCTTTAAGAAAGGAGACAAGACTCCAGAAAATCCTGCAGCCAAGACTCCTGAGAAGATGCCAGCCAAGAACCCTTCAAAAAGTCCAACAAAGAGCTTTTCAAAAAGGCAAGCAAAGTCACCTCAGAGATGTTCTTCCAAATCAGTGATTGGTATTTACAATATTTATACATTAATGTAGCTATATTACTCATGTATAATTGATCAAGTACAAAATTCTGGGGTATTTTTGGTGAAAATAGGGTATCAGGCCTTGGTTCAGGAACCAGTCCTCCATTTATAACATTGTTTCTTATGAGAAAATTGGTTCCAAGTTACAACATTTTGACTTAAGATGCAGTTTTCAGGAACCAGTTGTGTCATAAGTCCAAGGACTGTCTGTACTGCATCAACTGTAGTGGCTTCCTAAGGACTCTCCAACTGGCCCAGAGTCACTAGACTGCAAGACACTGAACATGATCAGCTACCACCTTCTTACTATTTGAACAGGGGCAAAGGAGTCATGCCAGTGGTGCAGGATCTGGACCCTGGTTTTTAACATTCTTTAATGCTGTCCTCTTGCTCTATCAATTTTATATATGATGCAAAGTTTAATCTGTTTCATTCTTTATACTGCTGAAAGTTTATTGGAGACTTAAGAATTTTGTGACTCCTTGTATGTTTTTCCCTCATAAATTAGGATATTACAGGCCAAAGACTTCATAGTTAATGGCCTTGAAAGTTAAAGAAGTTTATAAATGTGTGCCACTTTAATATCAGCTACACTAACTCTCCATTTTTAAAAAAAAGAAACTAAGGTAAGAATAGGTGCCAAATGATCCGAATAGCCTTCTCTGAAATGGAAGATTTCATAATTATTCTCTCCAGCTGGTAATGTTAAAAACATGGTTAATTTTCCTCTAATAGGTTTGGGACACAACTTGGAACTATATAAAAATATTCCAAATTCTTTTGAAAACAATTTTTAATGGACTTTATTAGACCCTGGAACATTATTTCAAGGCTGAAACAGAATAGCTAATATGTGGTAGTAACAGAAATAATAGGCAGCTCACCTAACTTTTATACTGCCCTGAAATTTTGTCCATCTCACAATGCACACAGTAAAAAAGGAGAAGCAAATTGCTCCAGTAGGGATAACATCTCCCCAAGCACAGGCTGTTGGAGACTCACTGATGGAGAAGACAGCAGACGGCTGCATGCAAAAGCACAGCAAGTTTTTGTTGCAGGGAGAAAAGTTGGTGTAGTGTACTGGAATGTACTCACTAACTCCTTACAGCCTGACCCCCAAATCCAGTGGAAATTCAGTGCAATACAGGCATGTAACTTATCCAGCTATAAGCTATAATAACTCAGTGCAGGATTGTTCCCTACAGTATATTCTCAAGTGCTTTATCCAGTCTACTATTAAATTATTCAAGCGATGGGCTTCCAATACTTCCTCGGGGAGATTACTACAGACTAATAGACCTCACAGGAAGTTTTTCTGATGTAAAGCCTACATTTTTCTTAGTTCATTTTCATTCCATTATTCCTAGTTATGCTCCCTTGGACCTCTCTAAACAAATCCTATACCTCCTAGGTGTTTACAGAATTCAAATACTTGTAGACAAATATCATATCCTCTGCTAGCCATTGTCTAGCCAAGCTGTATATATTCAGTTTTTTAGCCTGTTTCTCATATATCAATCCTTACAGCATCTTAATCAGTTTAGCTGCTATTCTGTTGATTCCCTTGACAGTATAAGGAAATCATTGGGCATGGCTTGGTGCTCAAGGGTTTTGAATATTAGGATACTTATTTAAACACCTGATTGTGAACTGAAAAGCCTAACTTCAAGCCCCTATTCAGTCCAAATGTCTTTTCTTCAAAGACACTTTAATAATGAACACAAAGAATGAACCAGGTTTGATTTCTTTACAGAAATGGTAGAAGACAAAGGAAGTCCCAGCTGGGAGTATGTATTCTAATGAGACACTTTCAGTAGTCTCCCATAACATTAATCTTCTAGCATTAATTTTCCAAGACAGACAGTATTGACAAATCTGTCCACAAACTACTCAGCCATGTGTTGCTGGTTTTGAATCAGTTGTGTTGAATGAGGGCAAACAACCTAACTTATTTTTAGATGGAACTCAATACATTTCAGAGTAAAATAATATGAGACTGAGGGAATGGACTTAATGGACATTTTTATACGTGTTCTGAGGGTGGGTAGAAGTGCTTAATTAGAGCCTCTCCAATTAAAGCACCCATGGCATCTTGTGTATTCAACATCCAACACTTCAAAATGGCAGCAGGGACACTTTAACTAAAGCTCGTTCAGCAAGCTTTAGTTAAAGTGCCCCTGCCACCATTTTTAATGGTGATGCGGAGGCTGTTGGAGTGCACTAATTAACACACTCTTGCAGACTTGATTAATTGAGTCTGCCCCAATGTGCTGTAATTACAGTGCATCAGAGCCATGTCCTGACACATACCATACACAATTTTTTTTTTTTTTTTATTCTGCTGTTTTCTTGTTTTCTTCTATAACTTTTCTGGAAGTGCCTTCAAATTTGAGTTTTAAGATTTTGTAGCCAATTTTAGCTTACATTAATTGATCAGCTGTGGAATACCACATGTTGGCAGGATAATATAGGATTGAAATTGGTAAGTCACAAAACTACAGAGCAGTGGTGCTCAACCTCAACCACAACCCATGAATTGAATGAGTGCCACAAAGCCAGTCCATGGGTTGGATCGAGCCCCGTGCCACCTCCCTTCAGCCCCATGTGCCAGGAGCAAGCCCCATGCACTATGATCAGGCCCTGGACCACTTTCCCTCAGCCCTGTCTGCCACGATCAGGTTGACCCAATGTCACATGATTGGTTCCCATGCTGCCTCCACCAAGCCCCTTGCACCAGGATTGGGCCCCATGCAACTTCTGTCTGTCCCCACACAAGAGGACTGGGCCCCAGACCACCTCCCCTCAGCCCTATGAGCAACAGGATTGGACTTTGTGCTACCTCTAGCCAAGCCATGCACCCAGATTAGCCCTGCACTGTGGGATCAGATTCTACACTGCCCCCTGGCCCACGATCAGGCCCCATGCATCCAAATGGTTTGCGGCTGGGGCATATGATTTATGAGAAGAGACAACTTACTTAGTCTGGAGAAGAGAAGACTGAAAAGGGATTTAATAGCAGATTTCAGCTACCTGAAAGGTGGTTCCAAAGAGGATGAAGCTAAACTGTTCTCAGTCATAGCAGAAAGAGAACAAGAAGCAATAGTCTCAAGTTGCAGCAAAGGAAGCTTAGGTTAGCTATTAGGAAAAAACTTTATCATGAGGAGGATAGGAAAGCAGTGGAACAATCTACCTAGAGAGTTTGTAGAATCTCCATCCTCAGAGGCTTTAAAGACCTGGCTAGACAAAGAATTTGTAAGGCCTTGGCTGGAATTATATAGTTGGGGACGGTCCTGCTTTGAGCAGGGGGTTGGACTGGATGATCTTCTGAGGTCCCTTCCAGCCCTCATTTTCTGTGATTCTAAGATTCTAAGAAATCAAGCCCTGTGCTGCCCCCCTGGCCCTGCATGCCTAATCCAATGTGCAGGGCCATGATTTCTGGCCACAAGTCTCCCCACAGTTCCAGAAATGTGACAGCAGGGGAGTGGCTACCACTGTCCAGTGACCACATTTTTGGACTTATGGGGAACCTTGTGGGTGAGATGACGTGACTTTGTAGGCCGTATCTGAGCTGCAGGCTGGGGGATGACCATTCCCGCTATCAGGCACTGAAAAGATCTTGCTGGTTGGAGACAATCAAGATTTCCTGATTCTCAAATTTTCATGAAAGTCTTTTCCACAAAAAATGGAATTGTGATGATTTTTCCAGTTTTTAATCAGCCCTGTTGACAGTTTTAGAATCATACACCAGTATGGACTTTCAGCCAGGGACTGGCACCTTAATTTAAACAGTATGCAACATAATAAGATGGCAGTGTCCTGACCCAAAGCCTATTGTCATTATTTGTAGTGTAATCATTATTTCTAAGAATCTTTGGGACAGCTCCAGGTTACTACAGCTAACATGTCAACATGCGCTTCTTTTATTCATTTATAAAGTACAAGATTCATATAAATTGCAGATAGGGATTCAATGCCTTCTCCATATATCATGAAGCACAGGACAAAACACTGTCAAACCCACCTCTTACCTGCAGGTCCCAACATTTTGTGTTTTCTCGTGTAACTAATATATTTTCCTTCCTTCAGCTATCATCTTAAGCCAATTTTTTGTCTCCTTTTCAGAAGTTTGTTCTTTTCCTTGAAAGGAAGTTACTACTTCTCACAATTAAGGGAAAATGCTGTGTGAACATTTTTTGCTACCAAAGATGCTGGACCCACTCACAATTGCACATAGCAAAATTAAAACTCTAACTGCTACTTACGCGTGCACACAAAATAGATGATTTGTGTCTAACACCACTACATTTTTTATTTATGCTGTACAGTGTTTGGAAATTATGTGGCAGCAGCTTCATAAACAGCTGTGAGCCCCATCTTAGTAAATCTCATCACTTAGCGTGTCTTTTTTTTTTCTCAGTAAGACATGATTGAAGAGAGAGGAGGGAAATGCCAAAGCAATGTGGCTTGTTATTAAACGTCAACAATCACTGTTTCCTCAAATTAGTTGAAAGCAGCATAAGCAACATGCATTGCTTTGTGCACCCACACCCATCTGTGAGCACCTGCTACTTTCTAGTTTTTCAGTCAGTCTTGATTGTAGGGGGAAAAAGCTGACAACATATGAGGCTTGTTATAAATTCCAAAACTTTATTGTTTTTCTTCTTGTTCAGAATAGATTAAAACTAAACCCAGTACATAATATTAAAACATAGGCACTACCACACTAAATCAGCATTAGAGTTCATCTCCACCAGTATACTGCCTCCAGTGATCAACCAGTACTAACTGCTTCAGAGGCAGGTGCCAAAGACTGGAAGGTGAGTTATGGGATATTCTGCCAGGAGATTTTTTTCCAAATCCTAATATGTTAGGGGTTAAATTGTGACTTGAATTACATGGATTTCTGTCCTTTTCAAAGCACTCTTTTTAAAAAACCTTTGCTATTGTAATTCTGAGTATTCTCATTATCAGTATAAATATCCAATCCTTTTTCAATCCTATGAAGCACTTGGCCTCAATGATAGCAGGTAGCAATGTGTTTCATAAGTCTGTCATGCACTGTGTCAAAAAGAAAGTATTTGGCCACAGTTATGATCCAATGGTATCTAAATGACTCCAGTTTTCCTATATGTATGATAAAGGCTGACTTCTAATGGCTTCCATTGAAACTACCACCCTATGGCATCAGTCTGAGTGTCCTTACTCACCAGAGGTCTAATATTTTCTCCCACCCTAATGATTTGTTTGACAAGTTAAAGCTCAAATTCTGTACTTGTATTTTTTTTTTATTGAATAAATTGAAAAGAGAGATACAGGCATTTCTGGGTTCCTGCTATGACCTCCTGCGTTTTGGAGTATAGATTGTTCTCAGAACAAAAAGAAAATCTTTCCTGACCAATATAATTTGTAATAATACATTGTAGTCAGTGCTTTTTAAACCCTTCTTGAACAGAAAACAATGGATATAATTTACCAATTGAAAAAAAATCTTGAGTTTGCAAGAACTCTTTGAATACATTTTGCTGATATAAGATGGATGTTGGCAAAGGTACAGAAAATATTTGGTGGAAGAGACTGCTAGAAGAATAAAAGTCTGAAAAATAAAAAGGCCAGAAAGTGTCCAGAAAGTGCTATAATAATGTGAATTTGTGTGGCATATACTATTTCACTTGTTATAAAAATATAAAATTCTATATTGTTCCAATATAGCATAAGCTACCACAATAGAGGGAGCTTTAGAAGCTCATATTCCTTTTAGTTAGTGGAGCTCCCTTGCATGAACAGAAAGCACAGCTGCCCACAGCATGAACAGAGACCACATTTAGTATGGGGCATATGCTCTCCCTTATATGCCCAGCCAATTTTCCCTGCACATGTAAAAGGGGAGAACAGTCTCTTCCCTATTGCCTTAAAGGGTGCACATTCTTTAAGCAGCAGATGCCCTGAGCAAAGGACTGCAATCTAAGATGCACCTAAGATCTTCTACACAGTGGATAATATAAGAGGAAGGTTCCTTATGCCTTTCCCATCCCACTTTATTCTTGTGTATCAAGTTCCCACGTTTTAAATGTGTTAACAAATAAAGGAAAAAGAGCCACATGGAGTGGTAAAATGTAGATATGAGTCAATGCTATTCTAGCCTATTCTCTTTGTAGGAATTTTCTGCCAAACATTCAGCAGTTTTTTTTCTGAGGTGATGCTTCAAAACTGTGAATGTTTTTACATACACCAATAAATGAAACATCCTCATTAGCCATAAGTCTTGTAGACTCTCACACTCTCCCATTAATTAGCAGAGAGGTCAGTTTGATGGATGAGAGGAGAAATCCTATTAGCCCTCACCACCCACCATCACAAAAATGAGAACTGAGGATTCAAAGGTACATTTTTAGTTTAATTGCATTTCACATTTAAATAGCATAAAACTGTTGATTAGCAACAGATCCTCTTAAATCACTTGGTTCATAAATTTTATGGGCTTAGTGCTGCAACCCCTTACCCACACAGGAAGTCCCACTGAAGACATGAATAAAGATTTGCAGCCCAGACCCAAATAGGATAATGAAACTGTTATTTTGTATGCCCTCTACCAAATGAAATCAGAGCTCTTCAACTATATACTGTATGTCATAGGCTACCTACCGTGGCTATTCTTATTCTAATTCCTAATCATTTGCAATGCAGTGGTCCATGGCAGCATCAATCAGTAACACAGTCCCCACTCCCACGGCTGCCCCCCTTACCCCAGCTCTACCCCTTCAAGAAAAAAAAAAAAAAAAGAGAAAAAACCTGGGACTCACCAACTCCCGCAGCAGCCTCAGGGCTTCAGGAGGCTCGTGGAAGAGCCCCCCCATGTCACATGGGGCAGTAGGGGGCAGTGAGGATTGCCCCACACCAGCAGGAACTGATGAGTCTGGGGGGTTTTCTCATTTTTTTTTTCCTTAAAGGGCTAGATCTGGGGTGGGCAGGGCAGCCATGGTGGGGGGGTGATAAGGGGGCTCATGGCAGAGCCCCCCATGCAGAGTGGGGCAGTGGGGGGCAGCGGGGATCACCCCTCCGCCCCACAGCACCTGGTGAGTCGGGGCTTTTTTTTTCAAAGTGCCGGGAGCTGGGGCACGTAGGGCTGCCATTGCAAGACTGGGAGAGCAGGTGGAGGATGGGCTAAGGTGATTCGGAGATTCGGCAGCAGCCAAATCTCTGAATCAAATTTGGCCGAATCAATTTCGGACAGTGATATGAATCACCGAATTGAATCACTGTCCCCCCAAATCAGTCGAATCCAAATCCAAAGCGAATACTAGCCACTCTGCACAGGCCTAGTATACACTTCTCAGACATCATAGTATCATTGTATATAAGAAAGAATAATAAAATCAGCTGTCATTATTGGCTACAGCTAACTATAGGCTTCAAGCTTAAAGTTGGGTCTTCCAGACAGATTTGAAAGACTTCAGGGTAATTGGTTTATGAATTAGTCCAGAAAGGGCCTTCCTTGCACAGTAGCACCACTGAAGAAAGGGCTGAGGTGCTTGTTACCTATAGGAAGTATGCTATGAAAGATAACACTTGGGTTTTAGAGTTGGGTAACTGGTGGAGGATGGTGATGGAGAAGACAGTGAGAGAAAAAGAAGAGATGGGGAAAGGACTGGTAGAGAATATCACACATTAATCATGGCCATGTTAAATTTAAATTAACAGCAACCTAACAAGGAGATGTCAAAGACCCAGACCAAGATACAGAATAGGCCAGAGGGAGACACATCAAAAG
This sequence comes from Alligator mississippiensis, assembly GCF_030867095.1. Classification (NCBI taxonomy): domain Eukaryota; kingdom Metazoa; phylum Chordata; order Crocodylia; family Alligatoridae; genus Alligator; species Alligator mississippiensis. The sequence continues at coordinate 406,861,196 of NC_081824.1, forward strand.
TAAGGATTTAGACTTAGAGTCATAAGAATTAAGCCACATGAGGGGGTAAAACCATCAAGAGGGGAACTTTAAAAGGTACATATTGAGTGGGCTAATCAAATATGTATGATCTTTTTCAGACATTTCAGAGACAAATCATTCTCTTTGCATGTATTTAAGTGATCTCTGTGAATAAGAAATTATTAAAAGAAAAATTAGAAAGGTAGATTAAGGACAGCAAAAAATCCATTGTGTTCTAAATGGATTTCAATTTACCAAGTCAACCTGTAATAATAGTAAGTTCAGAAATCTGAAGAAGTAACAGTGTGGAGGCTCAATGAAACATAAAGTTAGAAATAGGGGATAGAGATAAAAATAACAGAAAAAATGTAATTCTTAGATGTTCCAAATGTTCTGAACAACGGAGATGTATTTGTTATGAATGTTTTGACTCTTTTGTAGGTGACTACAAATTAATTCAGTGTATTCTCCCCTCCTGAAGCAACCCCAAACTGATAGCATCCACTTCTTACCTTCCTTCCCCCGACTTCACCCAGTGCCTCTGTGTGCCTCAAGATCAAAGGACCCTGGTCATTTGTGCACATACTGTCTTTCCATCTAAAAGTAGCAGGGAAAGTGAAGTCTACATTTCCTCCTGATATTGTAAAGTTATTCTCTGCATCTATTCCTCTTCTCCCAACCACTATTCCTACCCAGAACAAGTGCCCAGGTCTAGGCTGTCTCAAATATATGCCTAGGTTTATAGCCTAAAGGTGTGGTATGTCAGTCAAGCCTTGGGAATCAAGCCTTTGGTTAGTAACTCTTCTTCTTCTTCTGTGGCATCATTCCCTCAGGTTGCTGGAATCTCAGGAGCTCAAGTTAGTCATGCCTTTGGAGTCCTGGAGGCCCTCTCCTTCTTGAAGCCTCTTCAAAAGGCTCACCAATCAGTTTTCCTAGACAAGCATTTTTTTTGTTTACTTTTTACAGCTATTTGTCTTAGTTACTGCCCCTGGGAGCAACTTCTTGTAGGCTCCCAAAATACCAAGGAGTGGATTAAATATAGTTAGCTGTTCTTAAATGAATCAGTCAAAGTAAAGGAACCCCAGCAGTAGCATAACCAGAGGGGGAGAACAAAGCACCAGGCTCAGGCATCCATTTAGAGGGGGCATCAGAAAGATGCTACCCACTCCTGCCAGTCTTTGCCATCATTACCCTACACTGGCCACATGAGGACACCCTAAGCTCTCTCAGCACCACAAGGGAATTTTCCCAAGCTATAAACCTCATTAGTTACACCTCTGAAAACCAGCTTCTGTACAATACACATACATATCTCACTTTCTAGCAAGTGCCCTAACCAACAGTTCATGAGCTAAATGTTGCCAAGAGGGCAATTCCACCTCTTCTGTTGAAGCTGCCTCACAGGGCAGCCAAAAGGGGAAAATATGAGAGGTCAGAAAGAGAGGAAACAAGGAGTGTGGCTCAGGGAGAAAGTAGCTTCTGGCCCTTGTTCCCACCCCCAGATTTTTCAGGAGAAAAGTTATAATTCTTTTTAGCTATAACTATGATACAGTTGCATCACCATCTGGATTTCCTTCTAGTGGTAGGCTTTGTGAATGTAATATACCTCAGCTTTAGCAACGCTTGTGACAGTCTCCATGATATTCTTATCAGTAAACTAAGGGAGCATGGGCTTCATCACAGGTGTTAAATTCATTTCACCTCACAAGCTACAGCCAGCCGACAGGGCTTCTCAAGGGCCAAATGACCCACTTCCAGTAGTGGGGTGCAAGTGGTAACAGTGTTAACCCTCTGGGGACACAGATGATCCTTGCTGGGGACAGTACTGCTGCAACAGTCTTAACCCCCATGTCTGCCAGAGCCAGCCTCTACTTTTTAAGAATGAACAATGAAATGCACAAACACAAAAGTGTGATTGAGTGGCTAGATTGCAGTATGACAGAAAAGGGCCTGGAAGGTTATACAGGACCTCAAGTTAAATATGAATCAATAGTATAATATTGTTTCTAAAAAGCAATAGCATACTGCAAGTTACCATGTGCCCAAAAGCTTGCAAATATATATATATATATATATATATATATATATATATATATATTTGAAACTATCTAGTTGGTCTAATAAAAGATACCACATCCTCAACAGTTCTGATTACTTTTGCCTGCAGACCAACATGGATACAACCTGTGTCCCTGATCACTCTATTACACACTGATAAGGCTGCATATATGACTGTGTCCAATTTTGGGCACTTCATTTCAAGAAAGACATGGACGAATTAGAAAGAATCAAGAGAAGAGCAAGAAAAAATATTTGAAGTCTAGGAAACACGACATATATGAAAAGAAGAAGTGGGATTATTTAGTGTGGAAAAGAAAAGACTGAAGGAGGATTTAACAGTAATCTTCAAATACGAATAGTGTTATTATAAAGAGGATTGACTACTGTCTGCATCCACAGCAAATAGGACAAGAAGTAATGGTCTTAAATTGCAACAAAGGCAATTTAGGCTGGCTATTTGGAAGTTCTTTCTAACTACAAGGTTGTTAAATACTGGAGCAGATTTCTTGAACAGATGATGCAGAATATCTATCATCATCAGTGTTTAAGTAAAAGTTAGAGAAAACACTTGGTTTCGATAGTTTAGACAGGGATGATCCTGCTTTGATAAAAGAGCTTGAAAAGATAACCTCTTAGAAGTCCATTCCAGCCAATTTTTCTATGATTTTATGCCCCTACTTGGCACTGGTTAGGTCTCAGCTGGAGTATTATGTCCAGTTCTAGGGACCACATTTAAGAAGTATATAGGGAAACTGGAGACTATCCATGGGTGAGTGACAAAGATGATAAAAGGGCTGGAAAGAAGCTTTATGAGGATAAGTTAAGAAACCTAGGCCTGTTTATTCTGTACAAAAGGAGATTAAGAGGAGATACATTATCAATTTTCAAATTTTTGAAAGGCTACCACAAATAAGAGGGAGAACAGTTCCCTCTTGCCTCATAGGGCACACAAAGCATTGGGTTTAAATTGCAGCCTAGACCATTCAGATTAATGTGCAGCCTGTAAGAATGGTAGGACAAATTGTCTAAGGAAGTATGCAGCATTCTGCTTCCTAGTCAAGGTCAGAGACTTTAGAGGAAGATATCAAACCTCTATAAGTGAACCCATTTTTGCCATAATGCACCCCAGGCAAAGATTACCAAACAAAGCTGATTTTATGCAAACCGAATTTATTATTTTATTATAACTGAAAATTTAAAGCACTGAATGCCTATCTCACTTACTTGTTGAATCCACTACAAAATGTTTATTATTCTTTGAGGACATTTTTTCATCATGGGAAGGGAAATGCCCTGAAGGACTGAACAGAGTAAGCATACATATGTAGTACCTAGAAATATTCGATCTCATTAAACAATGAAAATTGTCAATGTAGCACAGGAATGAAAGATATGACATTGCTAGTCTTATTTACACAGATGATTAGCAAAATATAAAGTAGATGACCCAGACAGCTAATAAATCCAGCATAAAAAACCATAGTATTTCCTCCTTTTTTCTGACCCATTTTTCTTTCCCCTAATTGTCATCCATTTATATCCAGAATTTATGTATTGGTTGCATCCATTATTTTGACTTCAGTATTTCCTGGCTATTTGTTAAATTTAGTAAGATGTTGTTTTATTAGACTTGATTTACTTCCTCTTGGGAAAGCAGATGCCCTGAAGGGCTGAGTAAAATAAGCAAAACCAACATGTGCACTGTAGGACATTCACATATTCTGTATCTCATTAAGGAATGAAAGTTCCTAGTTTAAAGGAGAAAGAAAGAACACGGCAGGGTTATTCTTATTTGCATTGATCATTCCAAGGACAGGACCTAATTCTCCACTCTTCTAAATTGGTTAAATCTGTAACTCAACACAGTTACACTGACATGGAAACTAGGGTAAGAAAGAGGAGAATAAGGCTTACATAGTAGATAAGATTTGAGCCCTCAATGATGTTTGAAATAACGACCAAGACAGAGTTCCCTTATTTTTTCTGTTTCAATTTTTAATAACATTTTCAGCTTAGGGGCCATATATAGTTCACCTTACTCATACAAATCTGACATCAAGAGGCACGTCTACATAAGACACTTTACCACACAGCAGACTAAATTGCTGCACAGTAAAGTGTCACCTTCTACACATGCATGGACATTAGGGCATAGTAGACTAATTTATTGGGCTGCTGAATAGTCCCATCAGATAAAAGTGGTATCCAGCAGCACAGGAAATTACTGTACTTAAATGCACATGTAGACAGTAATGTCAGGACTAGTTTACTGACAGTAATGTCCGAACTAGCTCTAATTGAGCCGGAGTATATTTCGTACCATTAATTGCACATGTAGACATGCCCACGATGATCGTAATTGTGCCTTCTTGCCTATAAATCAATCTTAACAACAGCATTGCAACTTCCCCTGTTAATAAGGAAGACAGAACTTGGTGTTTGGCCTAGATTTCAATAGTTAGATTGCTTATTTGGATGAAGAAGGCAAAAAGGAACAAGCTGAAAACATTTAACCTTTATATTTCATTTTCTATTACCATTTTCAGATTGGAGCTGTTAGATTTTCCAAGCATATATGTGCAATTTTTACCACTTCCACAATGTGTGTCATGTCACCCTTTCCAAAGCTGTAAATTGGCAAAGTCTCCTTTTGTCAACCTGTTAATGTTTCTAGTGTATTTTGCAACTATAGTGCCTGTCTTTGAAAGAAATAAATTAAGATGCATTGTTTCCACCATAAATGTATTTCCTTTCTTTTACCCCCTAACTCCCGAATGAATAGCAACAGAAATACTAAGAGATTTATAATGTGTATAATTGTGACAGAGCACCCTTGCTGCTTGCCATTTTAAGGGCTTAGAGAGACAGCAGGAAATGGGCTAGCCCTGATGAGGCAGTCACATGACTGCAGGCAAGCCATGTGATTGGAGGAGGGGGCTGAGTAGCCTCAATTGTAACTCAGGCCCTCAGGGATGAACCATCAGTTTGATGGCTGCCGTCATGGAAAGAACACCAACCAGCTGCAGCTCACAACATCAGTGGAGGCATATGGGCAGGAGCTATGGGGAAGGAAGACGCTTTAGATCCTAGGCACAACCAAAACTACACTCTTCTGGGACAGGATGGTCTGGTGGGGCTGCCCATGGTGTGGTAGTCCTGAGAAATTCCAGGTCAGTCACCTCCCCAGTGAAAGGCAAGTAAGAGGCACTTTATAACCCGAGCCTTGCGGGTTGAGAGAACCCTGAGCTGAGTTGGTAGGGGCCGGGAGTCCTGAGCTGAGTGGGTATTGAGAGGTCTGAGGCTGAAGTACCAGAGGAGTGTGAAGGAGAGAAGGCAAGCTCCTAGTCAACCTGACTGTGTGGACCCTTTACTGGTCAATGCTGGACCAGGACCAGAACAGTCAAAAGGGCTGTGGGTCCACCGCAAGGGACACCCAGAGCCAGGGTCCTGGGGTTTCTACTGGCCTGGAGGGTGAGGCTAGGGCCAGTGTGGCCAAAGGTCCCAGGGGGGACATACCCTAGAGGGAGAAAGGTACAGGAGAGCTTGGGGCTGCCTAAGAAAACCAGGTGTTAGCCCATCTGTGAGATATGGGACATGGTATGGGGTGGTCGGAGCCATGTACATAGGCCCTAGGCATCAGGGCCAGTAAGAGGGCAGCCTCCCATTGGGTTGGCATCTCATAATCATTATCATCAAGGCACGGCAGGTGAGGAAGGCAGGTGATTAGCCCAGAGACAGGTGGGCAGGCCAACAACTGACCAGCCCTGGGAAGCCCCCCAGTAGCAATTCCCCTTAGGGTTATATTTCTTAATTTAGGGGGAAATAATTTTTATTCTTTGGTAGGTATTAATTTAAAAGTCTTGGGATGTGTTTGTTTTAAAGTGTATCAACATATATTTAAATATTAATGGACAAATAAATGGTTGGTTAGTGATAGGTCCTTGGATAAATTCAAGGAAGTGTGGAAATATGCAAAGATGCTTTCATTCCTTGGATACCCCATGGAAGTTTCTTTCAGAACTGCAGCTCCTGTACTCTAGAAAGAACAAGGATCATTCTTTCCTTGTGTCCCCAATATAAGACCTTCTGTATGAAATGGAGGACTATGCTGCAACAATGAAGGCCAGAAACTTGAGTTTTTATTGTATGTTGGCTTCTTATGTAACGTCTTGGCTTCAGAAGCTGAGTCTTTAAGGAAAAAAATATTGCAAAACTAGTGATAAAGCAACCTGAGTTGGCAACGGTCAGTTTTGTACTACCCCTATGGCTAGGGACCGACATTACATATAAACCAGCTTAAGTGATCAGAAACTGGTTTAAACCTGTAACAGAACAGATGTTCAGTGCACATAAACCAGTTTCAAGATGGCCAAAACTGGATTTAGATAAACCAGGTTGAATGTAGTATCAGACTTAACTGATCGAGCTCAAACCGGTTTATGCAATGTCTGTCCCAGGCCCCTTCCTGGTTTAAGTTAGAGTCCCTCAGCATCCCGGCATGTTCTCTGGGCTGGGGTCTCTGCTCCAGCCGAGCAAGAACAGACAGGAAGAGGCAGGGGTTGGGGTCTGACCAGATGCTGGGAGCAGGGAAGAAGTTTATTGCCCCCACTCCGCTTGTCCCACCAGCATGGACCTGTACTTCTCCATGCTGGCTGCTCCAGCAGCAGGGACACGGCCAGTCCTGGCAGTAGCCTTGGCTAAACTGGCCAAAGAGGGGTTTAATTCCCCCCTCCCTGTCCCACTGGCAGGGGCCCAAGCCAGGTCTGCTGGGTACCCCCCGCTCGTTACTGCAGCAGGGTCCAGATGCCAGCTGGCATGGCCCCTGAAGCAGAGGGGGCAGGGAGGTGGGTTATTCCCCACTTTACCTCCACTGCCCCAGGGAACTGCAGCCAGGGTCTGCCCACTCCAACTGCCACCCCTGCTCACTCCCTACTTTGGGCAAGTGGTGGAATAATCCCCCCTTCAACGTAAGGGGCCCTGCCAGCCAGTGTCTAGCTTTGCCCCGACCCAGCCACTGGAGCAGTGAGGGGGCAGGGCTCTTGATGAGGGCAGCAGTCACTGTCATGTCATCAGGGAGCACGCACAAGCCCCTTCCTGGAAGGGTGGCCATGTTGTGGGGCAAGGAAAGCTGCTGCAGACCATGGCAGTGGTGGTGGTGGTGGTGCTGGAGGGGTTCTGACCACCTCCAAGCCCCAGTGCTGAATCCCCCCCAAGCCCTGACACCATGACAGAGACTGCTTCCCCCATCGAGAGCCCTTCCCCCTTGCCACTGCAGTGGCCAGGTGGGGTGTGGCCAGAGGACAGCCAGCAGGGCCCCTTAGGCAGGGGGCAGGGAGAGAGGTTTCATAGGTTTCATAGGCATTAGGGCTGGAAGGGACCTCGGAAGATCATCGAGTCCAGCCCCCCGCCCAAAGGGCAGGACGTCAGCTGGGGTCATAGGATCCCAGCAAGATAAGCATCCAGTTTCATCTTGAAGGTGTTCAATGAAGGTGCTTGAACAACCTCCGGTGGCAGGCTGTTCCAGACCTTGGGGGCTCGGACAGTAAAGAAATTCTTCCTTATGTCCAGCCTGAAACGATCTTGTAGTAGTTTGTGACCATTCGACCTCGTCATCCCTTGGGGCGCTCTGGTGAACAAACGTTCCCCCAGATACTGGTGGTCACCCCTGATAAACTTGTAGGTGGCCATCAGATCACCCCTGAGCCTGCGCTTTTCCAGGCTAAAGAGCCCCAGGGCTCTCAGCCTGTCATCGTAGGGTCTGCTTCTCTGACCTCTGATCATGTGCGTGGCTCTTCTCTGGACTCTCTCAAGCTTCTCCACATCCTTTTTGAATTGTGGAGCCCAAAACTGGACGCAGTACTCCAGCTGCGGCCTCACTAAGGCCGAGTACAGGGGGAGAATGACGTCCCAGGATTTGCTTGAGGTTATTTCCCCCTCCCTCTCATGAAGGAGAGAGTGGCAGAGGTGGCAGTCAGGGTGGTCAGACCCAGCTGTGGTCCCCCAGAAACAGTGAGGATAGAGGTGGGAATAACCCCCCTCCCTGATCCCTCTGCCTCAAGGGCCATGCAGCTGGCATCTAGCCTTGCCTGGCCATGCCGCTTCAGCAGCAAGAAGGAAGCACCTGGCAGACCCAGCTCAGGTCCCTGCCAGTGGGACAGGGAGTGGGGAATTAAACCCCTTTCTGGCCAGTTCGGAGAAGATTACTGCCCAGGCTAGCCACACACCCCCAACCCAACTTCCCTGCAGCTGAGGACTCACTCTAGCACTCCCCAGCTCCTAGCCTAAACAACTGCAGGCATGTGCCTGCATTTCCTCAATGTCTGTGCTGCTCCAAATCACCTCAACCTAGGCAGGTTGACTAACCTGCAAAGATTGAATCAATTCAGGCTCCAGATCCTTTAATGTCTATCCGTAGCCCATGAGGTTCATAGAATCATAGAAGTAGGGTCGGAAGGGATCTTGTAGATCTTCAAGTCTGACCCCCTGCCTGGGCAGGAGGAAAACTAGGCTCAAGTGACCCCAGCCAGGTAGGCATTGAGCCGCTTCTTAAAGACCCCCAGGGTAGGAGCCAGCACCACTTCCCTTGGAAGTTGGTTCCAGATCCTAGCTGCCCTAACTGTGAAGTAGTTCTTACGGATGCCTAATCTAAACCTACTCTTCAACAACTTGTGGCCGTTATTCCTTGTTATCCCGGGGGGCGCTAGGGGAAACAAGGTCTCCCCCAAACCCTTCTGGATCCCCCTAGTGAGTTTATAGATAGTCACCAGGTCCCCCCTCAGCCTTCTCTTGTGAAGACTGAACAGGTTCAGGTCCCGTAGCCTCTCATTGTAGGGTCTGCCCTGCTGTCCCTGCATCATGTGGGTGGCCCTCCTCTGGACCCTCTCAATGTTGTCCACATCCCTCTTGAAGTGGGGTGCCCAGAACTGGACACAGTACTCCAGCTGTGGCCTAACCAGTGTTGTGTAGAGGGGGAGGATCACCTCCTTGGCCCTACTTGAGATGCACCTGTGGATGCACGTTAAGGTCTGGTTAGCCCTGCCGACCGTGACCTCGCATTGTCGGCCCATGTTCATCTTGGAGTCAATGATGACTCCAAGATCCCTTTCTGCCACCGTGCTCTCAAGAAGGGAGTTTCCCATCTTATAAGTAGGCTGCTGGTTACTACTGCAGCACCCTGCACTTGTCAGTATTGAAATGCATCCTGTTTTTGTTATCCCACCCCTGCAACCTATCCAGGTCTTGCTGCAGTCTTTCCCTCCCTACTAACGTGCCCAACTCACCCCAAATTTTGGTATCATCAGCAAATTTGAACAGGTTGCTTTTCACCCCGTCGTCCAAATCACTGATTTTGAACTGCATCTTGAAATTGAACAGCAGCACCAAACCAGTTCTGTAATCAGGACTCTCTTTGCATCCATGGAAATAAGAAGTAGAATATGTCCTTAGTTTCAGAATGACTATTATCCAGGTGTTGTTTTTTCCCCTTGGGTACATTTAGGTTGCCCTAATTGGTAACTTCCCACAGTTATAAAAGGGTGGCATGTTTATTTGAAAAGCTCAACAGCATCATGATACGTATTTCAAGCAGCATATGTGACCACAGTGTATTAATATAGTTTAAATCTAATTCAGTACATGTTATTCATGCTTGGGTAAGACAGGTGATGATTAAATTGGTTTTGTTCTAAAAAACTGTATAGTCTAGTTTATTTCCTGAACCCTGTCTATAATAATTTGCATTCCATTGTCCCTACTACTGTCTGACATCTACCATAATAGAATCATATCCCTTTAGTTTTGTTCCATTTCCTTTCATCCCTCCTCTTAATTACCCCTTTTGTACCTCTAGTCTGTGGTCTCTGTGCCTCTAATACATGGCTGTGCCAATTCCACAAACCCCAAGGCTTGTCAGGTTAAAGATTAATGAGTAGACTTTACCCAGAGGCTTTACAAAGGTTAAACATAATTACAATTGGGTATTTTATGCAATGTTGAATATGTGAAAGCTGCTTAGAAAAAAGTAGGGAAGAAAAAGTAATGAAACTTATGGGATTTAAGTCAACCATTTATATCTTCTGAAAAAGCAGAAATTAGCATAAAAACAAACAAGTTGGGAAGTTCTACCCTTTGTTCCAAGGATGTTGATAAAAACAAAAACACCATATGGTAGAAATTAGACTGAATCTCAAGTTTGCAACCTCAGTGCCTCTTAATTTTGCTTCCTTCTGTGTTAACTAAAACATGCTGCACACACAAAAAGAAAAAGGTATAAAACTGTCACAATGTCTTTTGTTTCAAAACTTCTCATCTTTGACTCTGAAATCCTAAGGATAAAATTCCCTCTATAGTCAAAACATTACATTTCAACATATTATTAATCTTAAAGATTGTGTACTCTAACTCTCTGAGGAAATAGGTATGTGGGATAATTATCTATCTTAATTTTATCATGTCTCAAATTGCAGAAACACAGAGGTACTGTATTATAGAAATACTATACATGTAAGTTGAACATCCAGGTCAAGTTTTAAAAAAAACCAGAGGCCTATATTTAGGTTGATATATCTAAAATCCATCTGATAGGCTGATGGTCTGCTTTTCAAAAGCACCAAGTGAATAGCATCAAAAGTAACGGGAGCAGCAGAGGACATTATCTTCAGGCATGCTTTTGCTTTTAAATTTTGGATAGTGTGGTGTATACTGTTTACAAAAGAAGAAGAAAATTTTTGTTTGTTCATATAGAGTTGTCAGGGTTAAAATAGAGGACATTTTTTTTTCCACAAATCTCCCATAAATGCGGGTGCTTTATTGCATGTATCTAGCCTCCAATACTTAGGACCCAGTTTTCAGAGATGCTGTGCACTTCTGCTTCTCAGTGAACTTGTGGATACTCATCATTGGTGATAATTATAGTCTATTTTACATTTTCAAAGTACTGTTTAATACTAAATAGCACAGTGCCAGATTGGGACATACACAATCTCCCTGAGTGGCAATTCACTAAAGAAACAGTTCTACAGAAGTCAATAGGAACTTTGAAGTAAGAGTGCATAACAGTTTGAAAACCTGGTCCTATATAACTGCTAAGAGCTTCGTCTGAGAAGAACAAATACTTGCCTAGACACAGATGTTTAGTATGCTTCTCTTGTGTTCTCATTTAAGTATTTGCAGTGTAGTGGCTCTATTCTCTCTTGGATTTTTCTTTCTTCATCTCAGAGCTGAAGGCAAGATCTGTCTTATCTTCATCCTGATTAGGCACTAGTCCAATTCTGTTTCAACAAGAGGTAAATAAGTTGTTTCCATTAAGCAAACATGAAAATGGACTTATTATCTATTAACATATCTAAAGCTCTGGACACATGAATGGGCTAATCCAGGAAAACACCAGCTTTAGCCACAAGACCCAGCCTTATAAAAACTGAGGTAAATCTACCCTCACCTAGACAATTTTAACCGATTCCAACCCAAATTAATTTCTTCCTGGGGCCAGGTAGATTCTCCCCAGACAGCCATTCATGTAAGCATACTTGCCCTGATACAATTATCTCCAGGTTTTTTGCCTAAAAAATAAGAAGATTTTTACCCCATTCCATTTTTGTCGCCCTGGTCTTATTTCTCTTCTCAAATTCAAGTATAGCCTGTCTGCTAGTTGGCTTGAATATTTGGATACTTGTCATTGTATCATACCACTAATTATTATCCAGTTGCAATGAGCTATCTCTCATGCTTATCACACTCTGCCTAGTGTTTTCAAGCCCCATTTTTGTGGCACTAAGCACTTGTTACTATCTCCAATACTAAATTAGGATTGAGGAATGCAATCTTCTCCTCTAGCACTATGCTGAGTCCAACTGAATTATTTATTTAAGATAATTGCCAGGAGAAGACTTATGGAGATTATCAATGAGATGATATTAATGTTACGTGGGCCCTGGGACAAGAGGGTAGAAGTAAAAATACAAATCAAATTAAACTGTAACATACTTAAAAGGACCATGCTTACTCAGAATGTCAAGATATTATACAGTTCATGATGAATACCTGAATAATTTCAGTCCCCGGTGCTCTGTCCCCACCCAAGATCCCAGTACTGCCCACCTGTCTTGCTCCCAGCCGTGGCCCCCATCCTAGACACCCAGCCATGCACCCTATGCAAGTCCCACCCCCAGCAATGGGTGTGGGGTGAATGGGCCAGGGTGCCCAGGCATCAGTGCTAGGTCTGGCAGTGGCAGCCAGAAGGAGCCACTGCCACAGGGGCTGCTGGGAAATGAAGTCCACTGCAGACCTGATCCACCCCGCAGCCTGAACTTTGCCCACCCCTGCTTTAGAGGTTACATTATGTATTGCTGATGTGTCATTTGTTTATTCTTTGATCGTGTCTAATGTAAAGAAGGACGTTTTCCCAGTTGTCACAAGATATAGGATTATTTTAATTTATATGTATCACAATTGCAGTAAAAAGTAAAATATATTTGTTTTTCTATATTAACCCATACTTTCAAGTAACTGCAACTTAGTAGCTAAGAGGTAAAGGCCCCATTGATTTCAATAGATGTTAGATGCCTTAATACTTCTAAAAATTTGGGCCAAATAAGCCATATGGAGAACAAAATCCTAAAGCTGTTAATAATGGACTCAGATAATACTATATTTTATTTAGTTTCTTTTAGCATTCACAATGAATTGGCTCCTTTCTACATTCTGAGTTAAGCTCACAGTATAACAGGCTCAACAATATCATAATAATCAAGAACCTGTTCATCCTATCATGCCTATACACTAATGCTAGGAGCATGGGGAGGAAGCAGGATGAACTAGCACTACTGCTTGCTGAAAACACCTGCGACTTAGTAGGGCTATCTGAAACCTGGTGGGATTCTTCCCACGACTGGGCGGTACACATTGAGGGTTATAAGCTGTACAGAAAGGATAGAGTGGGGAAGAGAGGGGGAGGGGTGGTGCTCTATGTCAATGAGCGATATACATCGACCCTTATCAAAACAGAATCAGAGGAGGAGAAAGTAGAAGGATTGTGGGTTAGGTTACATGGAGGTCAAGGAGAAAGGGATTTGGTGGTAGGGGTCTGCTACAGACCCCCACACCAAGGGGAAGAACTAGATTTGGGGCAACTGAGGCAGCTCTCGGAGACCATAAAAACTAGGGAGGCGGTAGTTATGGGGGACCTAAATTACCCAGACATCTGCTGGGAGATGCAGACAGCAAAGTCCCACCGTTCACGCAGGTTCCTATCCTGTGTACAGGACCTCCATCTGACGCAGGAGGTACACGGTCCCACTAGGGGGAATGCCTTACTGAACCTGGTATTGGCAATGGGGGATGACATGGTAGGAGACCTACAGATCGGTGGTCACCTGGGGGACAGTGATCGCCAAATAATAGAATTCACCATAAGATGTCAAGTGGGTAAGGTAACTAGTAGGGTGAAAGTGCTAGACTTTAGGAAAGCTGACTTCAATGAACTCAGGAGTTTAGTCAAGGACGCACTGCAGAGTAAGAGTTTCAAAGAGTTGGGAGCCCAGGAAGGGTGGCTGTGCCTTAAGGAAATGATCCTTCGGGCATAGAGGGAGACGATCCCTAAGTGGGGAAAAAGGGGGAAAGGGGCCAAGAGGCTACCTTGGCTGACCAGAGAAATCCAGAGCAGTCTACGGGCTAAAAGTGGGGCATATAAAAAGTGGAAACAGGGAGAGATTACTAAAGAAGAGTATACCTCCTCTGCTCGTGCTTGTAGGGAGGCAGTTAGACTGGCCAAAGCTACCATGGAGCTGAGGATGGCATCCCAAGTTAAGGATAACAAAAAATTGTTTTTTAGATATATAGGGAGTAAAAGGAAGGCCCAGGGTGGAATAGGACCCCTACTAGATGGGCATAAGCAATTAGTGATGGACAGGGGGGACAAGGCTGAACTCCTCAATGAGTTCTTTGCCTCAGTGTTCCTAAGCGAGAGGCAAGACAAGGCTCTCACTGGGATTGTAGAGAGGCAGCAGCAAGATGCCAGACTACCATGCGTAGACCCCTAGATGGTGCAGAGGCATTTGGAGGAACTGGATGCGTTTAAGTCGGCAGGCCCGAATGAGCTCCATCTGAGGGTACTGAAGGCACTGGCTGATGTCATTGCACAGCCACTGGCGGGAATATTTGAACGCTCATGGCACACAGGCCAGGTCCCGGAGGACTGGAAAAGGGCCAATGTGGTCCCCATTTTCAAGAAGGGGAGGAAGGAGGACGCAGGCAACTATAGGCCAGTCAGTCTCACCTCCATCCTAGGCAAAGTCTTTGAAAAAATTATCAAGGCTCACATTTGCGAGAGCCCGGCAGGACAAATTATGCTGAGGGGAAACCAGCACGGGTTCATAGCAGGTAGATCATGCCTGACTAATCTAGTCTCTTTCTATGACCAGGTTACAAAACACCTGGACGCAGGAGTAGGGGTTGATGTCGTTTATTTAGACTTCAGGAAGGCCTTCCATACAGTATCCCACCCCATACTGGTGAACAAGTTAAGAGGCTGTGACTTAGATGACTACACCGTCCAGTGGGTAGCGAATTGGCTAGAGGGTCATACCCAGAGAGTCGTAGTAGATGGGTTGGTATTGACCTGGAAGGGTGTGGGCAGTGGGGTCCCTCAGGGCTTGGTCCTTGGACCGATACTCTTCAATGTCTTCATCAGAGACTTGGACAAGGGAGTGAAGTGTACTCTGTCCAAGTTTGCGGATGACACAAAGCTATGGGGAGAAGTGGACACACCAGAGGGCAGGGAACAACTACAAGCAGACCTGGACAGGTTAGACATATGGGCAGAAAACAACAGAATGCAATTCAACAAGGAGAAATGCAAAGTGTTGCACCTAGGGAGGAAAAATGTCCAGCACACCTACTGCCTAGGAAATGACCTGCTTGGAGGCACGGAAGCGGAAAGGGATCTTAGAGTCCTAGTGGACTCCAAGATGAACTTGAGTCATCAGTGTGACGAAGTCATCAGGAAAGCTAATGGCACTTTATCATGCATCAGCAGATGCATGACGAACAGATCCAAGGAGGTGATACTTCCCCTTGTGGCTGCCTATAAGTTCATCATGGGGGCACAGAAGGGAATTGGTGAGGCTTTACTCACCAAGGTGCCCCTGAGGGTTACAAGAAATAATGGCCACAAGCTAGCAGAGAGCAGATTTAGACTGGACATTAGGAAGAACTTCTTCACAATTAGAGTGGCCAAGGTCTGGAACGAGCTCCCAAGGGAGGTGGTGATCTCCCTTACCCTGGGGGTCTTCAAGAGGAGGTTAGATAGGCATCTAGCTGGGGTCATCTAAACCCAGCACTCTTTCCTGCCTATGCAGGGGGTTGGACCCGATGATCTATTGAGGTCCCTTCCGACCCTAACATCTACGAATCGTAAACAGTAACTCCTGTAATGCACCAAAGAGCAATTAAGCTTCTATTAGGATATTTCTTCCAGAGCAAAACCAAGAAGGTAACACATCCAGTTTTCTGAAACCAAATTCTAGAGTCAGAAGACCCTCATAGAGAATGCTTCACCATTTCCTCCCATTTAGATTGACGGGGACTCACTCTGAGCATGTGTGTTTATTTCTAGTGTGGCAGAGCAACAGGGCAGAGGGCCTGTTTGATTCTGAGTCTGAATCTACTTTCCTTTACCAGTTTCACGGTGCTGTAATTCCATTAAATCCTTTAGGGTTGCTCTAGATTTATGGAAGTGCTAAAGAAAAGACAATCAGGCTGTCATTTTAAATGGCTGCAGTTATTGGGTCAGCATTTAGAAGCACCTTAAGCAACTAGGTCGTTTCCATTAATACAGAGGTTAGGGTGTGTCAGTGGCCAGTGTTAAGTTGGTGCTGGCTAATAATTCATCTTACTTTCTTTTAAAGGTGTTTTGAGATTAAGAATTTTCCTGGTTCCAGACAATAGAAGACACAATAGAATCCTTTACTGTAGCACCTGAACATGCATAACATAACCTTATACATAACATAACATACATTACTTATTTATTATAACATACTATCATGGACCCAGAGGAACAGACTTCCACCTTCTGCTTCCTTTGTGCAAAAATGAAATGTATTTTCTACCTATGGAGACTTTTTACCATCTTTAATTTTCCTTGATCTGGAGGAAAGATGCATGTACCCAACAGCTAGAGCCCTACATCAGTTGCCCTTTCAGTATTCCTGATGCTCAACATGCTCGGCATGATGTGAGTAGGCCACTGGATGAGGTTATCCCTTACTAAAGATTGGATTAAAAATTAAAAATCTAGCCCTCAGGAATTTAATGAGCTATGTTGCCTTTATTAAATGTAATGTAAAGGGTGTTAGTTTGATTTTCTATATTCATACATATCATACATGCATATACAAACACCACCGCATATACTACAACATATATATGCATACTTGTTATATATGTATGTTGTCTCCACTTACATTCTTAAAGCATGTATGTGCTAGTGATAAAATCTGCATCTGCAAAGGCTGTTTGTTCCAGGGATCTAGTTTCCAGTTTTAAATGCTATGAGAACTCTCAAGCAATGGACCATCTTACCCAAAAATGTAGTTGCATATGTGTAAATTCAAAGCTACATGTACAGAGGCTGACACTTATGGCCAGACTGAAATCAGACCTGTGTGTGTTTGTATGAGCAGAGGAACAGAATGAGAGAGACAGAAATCAACTAATATAGTACTTTGCCAAATTCTGATTACCTGTAACTTGCATCAGTTTACCACACTTTTCAGTTGAAGAGACTTTCTAGGAATTTGTACCATTACAAAAATATAGGGCTCTTTTAATCAGCACACTCTATACTATTGTCTTCTTTCTGCCACAAAAATAACTCTTGACATTTTTCTGGATATAGTCAAAGCCCATAATCAGCTATCTTGAATGTCATGTAATCATGTCTGAATATCCAAACTACAGTGTGCTTTAGTCTCAGATCTAGATGGGGCACTCCATCAGTATATCCATCCATCAGCAAGTAATTTGGTCTGCATCACATCATAGCCTTTGAAGAAGTGAAAAAAACAATATAATGACTAATACTTCTTTTTATCTGCAAAGCATGTGTGGCTGTCAGGTTTCACAGTAATAAACTTGAGGGCTAATGGTACCTCTGTTAATAAGAATTAGTATCATTCACCACTTCTTTTTTGCTTTCATGTTTTTTATTAATGTTATCTGTGCACTAAAATATATATATACAAGACGAATGGAAGGTATCATTCATGGTAGAAACGTTAGGAGTGTGTATTGGTTACACAGTAAGTCAAAATGTCAATACAATATGCCTGTTTTTATACAGGACCTAGTTTTCAGTAAATTAAGTAAGAAAAATGCATCATGCTACAGATTACTATGGTTACATCTATCGCTTTCAGCTCAGACAATCAGGGTTTGCAAGAGTTATCTAGCCAATATAGGTAGGTGTTTTAGCATTGAAAAATTAATAAGTGTTTGAAATGCTCTTGATTAAAGTGAAAACTCCTAGACAATAACATACCAAATGGATTAGAGAAAAGGAACCATTTTGGCAAAGTCTTAAAATATTTAGAAGACTAAATACATTTAAAAATCTGTATGTTAGTCTGTATTATTCTGTAAATCATGGGTACTAAATTTAAAGGATACTACTATAACTCATATTTTTAATATAATTCTGTTTATTTAAAAAGATTGTAGGATTCTGTAATTTCCTAGTGCTAGTCTGTTAAAAAAACAGAAGCAGCATTGATTGTCCTCATTAAAGTCTGCACAGCAGCTATAAAAGCTGCATGATATAGCTGACAAAAATGGCTCACAGAAAAAAATAGGAAAGGATGAGCCTAGCACAAATTAGTTACAGTTTATATGTGTACCATTGCACCTGTTCTTGTTCACTGTCATGAGTTGTGAAGGACACTGTTAAAAAGTCAGACCATCATTGATCTCAGTTGTTGAACCACAGAAAAAAAATATCTGACTGAAATGTTTGAGGAAAAACAACCCAAATTATGAGAAAAGTCTAGAATAATCCTCTGCAAGAAACAAATAAATGATGACTGAAAATGTTATGTGCAGGTTTAAGTAAAGTCATTGCAAACTGGGAGCCTACCTTTTCTACCCTGCTGCTTATGCAGTTTGTCTGGTGACTTCTCAAATTAAAATATTTCAACAATATTAGGAATGAGAGCTGGACCCCAGAAGAATTCCCACCTCACTGAGATATTATTCAGTATGGAGGCTGAATCTCTCTCCTTTTGGCCCCGTGACTTCTGTATTTCTTTCCATCAAACGAGCCAGCTTCAACAGCAAGGAATGGTAGATGCCTTCAGTCCTACCCAACACCCTGACTGCTAGTTCAGGCTCTTTCCTGGAAAATGGAAGACATGGATTCAAGTGTCCTCCCAAAGCAGGGGGCCTAGAACAAAAGCCTCTGCCTTCTTGGGCAAGAGCCTTGACTATAGGCTATTGAGCAAAAGGGAAATGGGGCCTCCCCTTCATCCCTCTACCCACCAAAATAGGATGATACTCCTGAAAAAAATCTTGTACTCAAGGGGCTAAGAACAGTAAATAGATAGAATAAAATCTGAACCTCAATCTATTTACTTCATTAGTGAAAGTTTATAGGTGCCTTGATCTCAGCCGATAAACATCTACATGCAGAGATTTCTGAAAGTAGAGAGCTAGGAACTTGTTTGATTCTCCATTATTTTAAGGCTCTAGATTTTTTTTTAAGAATACCTCCCATTCCAGCCAAAGGTTATAGACTTGAGACAGGAAATATTTGGTAAAATTTTATATCATGTTTCAGGAAGGATGTCAAACTAGACAATCAAAATGGTCTCTTCTGACCCTAAAATCTATGAATATGTGGATCAAAAAGCATGATACTGTTAGAAAAATCAAAGGTAGAGAGTGGGAAAATGCACAACACACAAAGAATGTGTTCCCTGAAATTAAATAAGGATAAAATCATTGATCATCCTGTTTACAGTAAGGAAGTGCACAGGAAAAATGTATTTAAACACTTGTAAAATCAGGAGACACTGAAAATCCTCATGTTCTCCTCTCTCAGGCTAACTAGGTCTGTTAGTTTATATCCTGCCTAAATAAGAAGAAGGGCAGAATATGTTTGCTGAAAAATGTGCTATTGTGAAGCTTCAAGCAGCTGCAATCCTCACAGCTGTTCATGGATGGCAGAACAGAATGCACTGATGGGCAACCATAATTGATGTCCAAATATTCCAATGTGGTCAATGACCCAGACCTGGTAAGTACAAGTGAAAAAGCCACAAGGACATGAATCATGAATCATAGCAAAAAGCAACTGCACTCATGATGCAGCAGAGTGGCAGAATACTGACAGTGGGTTAAATATTTTGGATATGAAGAAGAACATGTTGTCGTTCTATCTGCTAGTAAAAGAGTTAAGAGGGAAAACACTAGCCTCAACCAGGTGAGATGTCATATGAACAAAGTTGCAAACACTGCCTCCACAGCCAATAAGAAAATGAGTAAATATAGATGACCAGCAGCTTGGACCTATGCTTAGCAGTTTCCCTCGGTTTCCTATTCATAAAGCAGGCTACTATGCAACTTCAAGGATATTCAGATCTGATTTAGTGTTCATCTTTTATAGCCATACTGTACTCTTTCCCTCCATTCCATTTAATGTATGTGTGTGGATTTGTGTTGGTGGATGGTATCATCCTAGGAAAAGAATAAGTATTTTCTTTTTTAAATGAAAGCATCCTGCTCAAGCTTTAGAAAACACAGTGAACTCTAGTGAGTTCCTTAATAATTATCTTCCAGAATGAGAAGACCATTTTCCTCAAGTGTGTGTGCCTCATTTGAAAATGTAAGCTTCTAAATAATTGTCTAAAAGATTATTCCAGTGTGGATTAATGCTATGCAATATTTGTTTAACATATGGAATACAGGTCAAAAGCATATAATGAGAAGGCTGCTTATTTTAGAATCATATTAGAAGTAGCTGAATGTTGTGTACACAGGGATACATAATAGGTTTGCATAGAATTTTCTCTAAAAGCAATCTATTGCCTAATCAATGTTTTCAACAGCAGATAATTAGGATGCTTCCAAACTTGACTCAATGGCTATCTTGTATTACAGTAGAATCATAACTTTTGGGAGAAGCTGAAAGGTCATTCAGTTCACCCCCTGCACATATGCCAGATATATTGTTCCTAAAACAATTACAGGTCTATCTAGGCTTTTTTTGGAAAACCTTCAGTGAAGGATACTCTAGAACCTCCTTAATCATTTTTTTTTTTTTCCTTTGCCCTACTATTACTTGTGCGGGCCAGGCCCCAAGCCTGCCCTCGTCGCCATGCGCAGCAGTGATTCCGATCCCATTCTGGCCGCCATGGGCAAGCCAGGGGTGAACCGGGGTCGTACCAGACCCGTCTCCGGTGCACGCGGGCTGTGGCCATCAGCCCGGACACACGGAGTGGGAGAAACCGCGGGATGGTCTTGTGCACGCGAGTTAGAATTAGTCACGGAGGCGTAATGGTTAATTGAAAAGATTGTTTACTTACACCCAAAGATGGTATCAGTGTAGGCTGGATAGGTTTCCAGGAACAGCTCCCGCTTGAACCCTCGTTGGAGGATTCTGACAAAACAATTTTGTTTTGTCAGAATCCACGGAGTTTGCTAGGCTCCGCGGGTCCGGTTAAGTTGGGTTCGAAAAGTTTCCCCGGAGTTATTCAGGTTCCACGGGTCTGATACATTTTCCCCGGAGTTTGCTAGGCTCTGCGGGGTCCGAAATTATAGGAAAAGGATACGTCTAGGATTGCGCTCGGCGACGGGGAGAGGCGAGAAGCAAAATCTCCGTAGGCTCGGTTCTATTGCCTCTCTCTGCCTGCTTAGGGGAGGCACGCCGGGTCTGCGAGGGTCCACAGCGCTTGGAGATCTTCACACAGAATATCTCTCTCTCCTCCCTCCTCCAGCTTGGGCAGAAACTACCCAAGCCTTATGTACGGCTAGCAAGCCAATCGCTAACCGCCACGTGTGCCTAAATTAGGAGTCGGCCAATAACATGGCATGGACCCTAATACAAATGGTGGGAATTTCTTTACAGCGTGTATCACTACGATGCAAAAGAGATGCACACTGCAAAGAAGCTGTAATTTGGCAGGAAATCCCCCATTGAACCAGAGCTCTCTCTAGCAGCAGAGAGCTCTACTGTGCAAAGAAAGCGACAAATTTGGCGGGAAATAATTTAGCAGTGCCGAAGCGCGCACACAAACAAAAAATCACAACTTTAGGTTGTGACATTACTATTGTGAAGACTCCCTCTCCCTGTCCCCCCCCCCATGACATTTCACCTAAATCTGTTTTGTTCCAGTTTAAACCGTTGCCACACATCCAGCCCAAAGGGGAAAAGGAGACCAATTCACCTCCCTATTCTTCAGGATAGACTACAGTGTCTAATGACAGCACCACACCTTGAAAATTTGGAGAAATGGGAAAGGATGTAGAGGGAAGGAGGAAAGATGATAAAGAAATTAAAAAGAAAATCATACAAGGAAACACTTGAACACTGGTATCATGTCCCCTTTTATTCTGCTCTTCTCTACTTTAAGCATACAATCATGGAGTGGGGGGTAGAGATTGTTCCCTGCCAATTGTTCCCAGCCCCAGGTCCACAATCGCAATCATGGAGCAGTGTCTGGGAGATTGTTCCCAGCCCCCACTCTACTATTGCAATCATGGAGCAGGGGCTGCAGACTGCCTGCTGCTGGGGCAGGGGAGCATTGTCCCCACCCAGGCTCCAATGGTGGAGCCAGCCCTCACAGCAGGCAGCTCCGGGAAGCAGGGAGCAATCTTCTGTCCCCTGCTTCCCAGCTGACTGGGAGCAAATTTGCTTCCCTTCGGCCATCTACATGTGCCATACTACGCAGTAATTACTCGGCAGTTAATTTGCTACATGCATTTAACTATATAAAACTATATAAAAGTACATTAAGGTGAATTCATAACACATTGGACATTGTGCTCAATGAAAAGTCATCAATAGCTCAATGTCTATTTGGGCAGTGGCATCAAGTGGGATTCTACAGTGAACTGTCCTGGGTCCAGTGTTGTTTAACATCTTCATTATTGATTTGGATGATGGGATTAAGTGCATTTTTAACATTTTGCAGATGAAATCAAGTTGGGTATAGTTTCAGACACCCTGGAACATAGAGATAGGATCCAGAATGATCTAGATACACTGGAGAAATGGTCTGCAACCAATCAGATGAAATTCCTGCACTTGGAACAGAGTAATTGCTTGCAGAAATGCAGATTGGGAAATGACTGGTTGGGCTGCAATACTGCAAAGAAGGACCTGGGGATTACAGCCCATCTCTCATCCACTGAATATGAGCTAGTTCCAAAAAAAGTCAACTGAATACTAGGTTGTATTGACAAGAGCATTGCTTGAAAATCAAGGAAAGTAGTTCTTCCACTCTGTTCAGCACTGGTAGGGGCCTCACCTGAGGTACTGTATCTAGTTTTGGGTCCCACACTTCAGGAAGAATGGGCAGATATTGGAAAGAGTCCAAGAGCAACAAAAATGATTAGAGACCTGGGAAGCATTACTTATGAATAAGACCCTGGGAAAATCACAGATTTCTTATTGAAAATTTGTGGCACGTGCATGGGTAAAGTATCATTTTTCACAAAATATTCACAGAACTACCACTGATTTTGGCAAACGGGTCCCAGTAGTTTCATGAATATTCCATGAAAAATTATACTTAACCCGCACACGTGCAGCAGCCACCAAGCGCTGGGAGAAAATACTATATGGCAGGGCTGAGAACCACCTAACCCCTGTCCCTCCCTCCCACAGGGCTGTTGCGGGGCTGGCACATGCTGCAACTATAAGCAGTAGCGGAGGAGCAGCTGCACATGGAGTACCGCCAGATGCTGAGGGACAGCAGTGCCATGGTGCTGCTGCTGTCACCAGCTGCTGCAAAAAGTTTTGGGGGGCTAAGCCCCATTATCCCTGGCCTTCCATCACCTATAGCAGGCACACACACACAATCCCCCCACCCCACCCCCAGCAGTCCCCAATCCCTGGCACTCCAACCCCCCTTCCCCATTTGCTCCCTATATACTTGGCTTCATCCAGCTGCCTGACTGCATCCTGGCCATGCCACTAACAGATGCTTTCAGGCTGGAATACTGCAAAAGCCCAGGTTTCCCCTTGCAGGCTGGAACGCTGCCAACCTGCAAAAGGAAACCTGTGCTTATGTGCATTTTTCTGGTACAGGCTCACAACCCATAAAAATAGCTGTGTGGGGCTAATTTCATGGTATCCATGCAGTCATAGGCAGTAGAAGACCAGGGCTAAGGGGGATCAGCCCCCACAAAACGTGGGGCAGCAGGTAGGGCCACAAGGCTGTCCAGCTGTGGGCTCTGGGCAGCTGCAGCAGGAGTGGGGAGGGGCACACACACAGACAGGATCACAGCCAGACATGTGGATGACTGGCTGCCCAGCACAGCAGACAAGTATCAATCTATTCTGTGAAGGGAAAGGGGCTGGGGGGGCAGATCAATGCCCCCACAGTGAGGGAGGGAGTGAGGCACAAGAAGGGGCAAGGGCAGGGGCATTGCTGGATTATGACATTCTGAAGCCCTAAACTGTATCCAGTTTAAGAGGCCCCATATGATAAAAATAATCCAATGTATATATATTTTTGTCATTTTAGAACACAAACGTCCATATTTAGAGAGTCATTTTCCCATATCTCCTTTATTTACCAACTGATTATTATAAAACTTGATATTGTGTCAGGTTTCTTTTTCTTATTTAGAGGCCCCTCATATTGTGAGGCCCTAAACTGTAGTTTCAGTAGTTTAAGCCTAAATCCAGCACTGGGCAGGGGCTTGTGTGAATGGGGCCCTGGCTGGGCTGGATGGTGGAATGGTCTGAGCCTGGGCATTTCATCCAGGGGTGCAGGGGGCTCCTGCTATTGTGCGTGCCCCAGGGGAGGTGCCTCCCGATCTGTGCATGGGGTGGAAGCACCTGCCAGTGTGCACTGCACTTCACGTCCCACTGCAGCTGCCCCAGGAGTGGTGTGATGCCATGTGCCTGCCACCATTGGGCTGTGCCATGCCCCCTGCCCACCCCACAGTGGGATGCATGTGGCGTCACACAGGTCCAGAGGCAGCGGGGCAGAAAGCACAGCCTGCAGCTGCAGCGACCTCTGCCCCGCACACAAATTGGGGGAGTATGTACCCCCCCAGGCCTCCACGGGGGTGCGCACAGTAGTGGGAGTCCCCCCATGCCCCTGGATGAGCTGCCCAGGCTCAAATCATCCCACCACACCACCCAGCCTAGGGCCAATTCACCCTAGCCCCGGCTCCCTCCTTCACTGCAGCAGCCTTGATCTGTCCCGTACCTGCCATGCCCCTTCCCCCTCACCCCACCCCTTCCCACACAGACTTACCTGCTGGGTGGAGGGGGGGCTGGAACACATTCACGTATGTGCTCACCCCCCCAAATAATTTTTTCTCCCTCCACCTATGCATGTAGTCTGCGAAATCTCTATTTTCTCAGGGCCCTACTTATAAGGAACAGCCAAAAGAACTAGGATTATTTATTTGGAGAAGAGAAAAGAAGACTGAGTGGGAAGGGATTTGATAACAGTCTTCAAATACCTGAAGGGAAATTATAGAGAGGCTGGGGATAGGCTGGTCTCTTGATGTAGGGGACAGGACTAGGATCAATGGGCTCAACCTGTAGTAGAGGAAATTTAGATTGGAGATTAGGAGGAACTTTCTGACTCTGAGGGTTGTCAGTCATTGTAACAGGCTAACTAGAGAAGTTGTGGACTTTGCTTCCCTGGAAAACTTGAAGAGTAGATTAGATGGACACTTGGCTAGGATGATTTAGTCAGGGACAATTGTGCCTTGAACAAGAGGCTGGATTAGATGACCTTGTGAGGTCCCTTCCAGCCCTATTTTCTATGATTCCTAACTTTCAAAAAGGATGGTACCATCCCATATTATCATAGATAGATTATAGTTCAGACATATATATACACAGACGCCCCCACAAACACATGAAAACAAAACCAGACACTACTACATGACTCTTTAGAGGTGAGTGAAAAGACAGGGTCAAAGACATAATTTCATTGGAAATTCTTCTGGTCAGGAAGACTCATATTTTTAAGGAGCATAATCAAGCCCTTAGGTTCTTATTGACATCTCTTGTCACAGATCATAGTAAAACAAAATTACTGTTCATCTCCAGAGTAGCATCTGGCCTACATATAATCTGGAATGCTTTTGCTAGGTAAGGTTATTTTGGTTCAACACACCAGTCTAGTGACCCTCTTATTAATCAATGATCCTATTGTTATGCATTATGAAAGTCATTTCTTTGCATGTGCTTTTATCCTTCTAAATTAAAGATTTTATTAATCGGTCCTTAAAGTTTCAAAGCAGCTTCCTCCTTCAAACAAATGCATAGTGGTTTCAATCAAAAGTCAAATCTATTTACTTTCATAAGAGCTGGAAGATTTTTCACATAAGTGGTCATGTGCTTAAGTTTTCATTATTCCTGCTTGAGGAGAATTCAATAACTATGCCTTGAGACAAGGGAGAAAGTTAATAAAAGACTTTCCTTCCCTTTCTACTCTAGGACCCTGTTTTAAAACCAGCTTGTTTAGCATGAACAAATTAATTGGATTATCTCTACTTCAACCACAGAGCACAACAGTCAGTCTCACAACCATATGTATTATCCTTTGCATAATGAACAGTCCCTGCACATGTATGTTAGGGGACTCATCCTGACTTGAACAAGTATCATTTTTGATCAGCTGGGGCTCTCAGTCCCAGCTGAGAGCCAGAACTCAGCGCACACAAAATAGCGAGAACACTTGTGTCCTTAAAAAGATGACAGAATAGTGAATGACTTGCCCAAGGTCATATAGCTGGTATGAAGATGCCAGGCCTCCTGACTCCAGATCATTCTCCAAGTGGAGGCTACTACTTATGAGGGTGCATTTAGATGAGCGTGGACATCTGGTATGCAATGCCACAGACCCATCTGCAGCACTGCACATTGCACATGCCACATATGTAGGTGTTCCCCACGCTGCTAGTTTGCAGCATGGGGGAGGGGTTTGACACTGGGAGATCCCAATGTCAAAAAAACCCTGTGCCTTAAAAAAGCAGGGTGGACCACATGGTGGTATTGTGCACTGCTGGAAACTGGAACCTGGCCAGCCAGAACCATGCTCCAGCTGCTGGCCAGGCTCTGTGCTGCTGGATTGTCACAGCTACAGCCCCCAGAGGGCCTCAGGACCCCAGGCAAGGCTGCTGAGGCCACCCCAGATGCTGGTCACAGCCTTTTGCACCACACCCAGGGCAACACGCTGCATACAGAGCATGCATGCATAGGCATTTCCTGGGGACAAGCAGCCGTGGCACATACTGTGCTGCTACTATTTGTCCCAGGGAAATGCACATTCCTGCTTGTGCTGATGTGCCCTGAGTGGCTGCAGTTGCAGCCTCAGAATAGCACAGTGGAGAATTATACTCTCTCCAGCCCCACTGCCAAACCTGGTTATTTAGGCCTGAAATAAGGAACAACCCTTGCGGCTTTCTGAATGACAAAACACATTAAATTTACTCATTCTTTGTTTGAACTATTTGTGAATAGTGAATGTCTGTTACAGTGGAGGGTAAGGAACTACCAGAAGTGGAAATATAAGTCTTCCCACTCCCCCTTGGTAAAACTAGGCATGCCTGCCAGTTATAACTGGTGCCTAACCTTATTAACTATTGTTATAGATGGCACAGAATCCTGAAAGTGAAAAGGGAATTTTCCTTCCTGGACCAGTTAGAGAAATGCCCTACTATTAAGCTACCTCCACTAATCAATTCAAGAAAGTTAAAATGAGTCCTGTGGGAACCCAGGAGTCCTCTGGTAAGCTCATTTTATACCCACAACAATACCTTTAAAATCTAATCTAGTATAACTATGCTTATACATTTTTAACTGACCTCCAGTTTTACATATAGTATCCTCTAGTGTTTTCAGTTGCTGCAGCATCCTCCTGAATGGTTTTTCACATAATAGGCTCAGCAGGTTCAACACTTGATTATCTTTCTCTTCAGTTCAGTATCTAGTCTTTTTGCCTTCGTTATACACTGACAAGAAGACTGAACTCAGGTTCTGTGTGTGAGATGCCGGGCTCATGGAACGTGCAGGAAATGCAGAATCAATGTTCTGGCTGAATCCAGTATTCAAGGAATTTAATTGAATTATTGAAATTCAGGACTGAGCCCCTGAGACATTGATCCCGTATTGTCAGTTTCAAATCCTAGGTGCACTAGCTGCTTGATAATATGTTCACAGAATTTGCAATAGAGATGATGGAGAATCAAAGCCTGTGACAGTATAGCTAACTGGCAGAAAACAGAGGAACCGATGCTGAATACATTTAAAAATAAATCAATATAGACTAGCCTGATTGAGTAATTCTGGCAACGCATTGTACTGGCATGGCTGCTAGGTTTCCAATTTAAAAGCAGGCTCAAAACCACTGGTAGCTGGCATGTTGGAAGGCATGTCATTGGAGTGATGCATTTGGCTTCCAAGACATAGAGAATATTTGCTCATCTGCTTTCCTTGCCAGAGGCAAGAAACTATTGTTGCAGCTGCCAAATGAAACAAAGAAGGATTAAAAAAAGAAACAATAAACTAATTCTTGCAAAAAAAAAAAGAGGGGGAAATGAGAAGAAACAATTTTAATTTAAATTGATAAAAATCCTTTGTTTGGTATCCCTATGTACTAAAAGTTAGTTATAAATTGAGATGGGGTTAATAAAGAAATTAAGACTATTGATTAAATAAAATGTGCCAGTGCTGGACCATCCAACATCTACTGAGTGCTAAATTATGTCTATTCTCAAATGTGATTTCCAGAAGGAGAAACAAAAAAATACCTCTGGCCAACAGGACTTAAGTGTTTTGTTGTGGGTTGGTTCTTTCATTGTTCTTTCTTACCAATCAACCTGCTTTGTTCTATTTATCAATGATTGCCTGCCTTGAAATGGAACCTGCTAGCACTTGGGAGAGATGGATTGAATGGCTGTCACTTTAACTTCTGTAAGAAGAGTGCATTTTATACCCTTTACTGGAATGTTATTTTGCAACACTTTACATCAGTGTTCTAGGAATAAACAGCAGTTGTCCCATTCTCCTACAGCCAAGATGCGTGAAAGGTGTCAGTCTTCCTTCATTCTCTAGGAGTGAAGGTTCATCACCCTTGCTTTGTGAAATCAGGGAGTAATCTTTTGTAGAACTGATGTAAAAGCTTCCAGCCCTCTGAATCCTGCACTTTTGTCTCCTACTGAAGTCTGTGGCCTCCATGTGCTCAGCATCTGCTAAGCTTTTAAGCACAGGCTGAAGTTGAATGGGATTGTCCACATGCCTTAGCATCCTCCTGAATCAGGACCTGTGGCATCCACAGAAGGTGAAGTTGTTCAGAATCTCAGGACTGAATCCTTAGGTAGCAATTCAGCAAAACCACATGCCTAAGGTTGATGCTTTGCTGAATAAGGATAAATTCAATAGGTCTAAAGCATGTACTTGATGGTAATCACATGTGCAAGTGCTGTGCCTAACAGGGGTAGACTGGAGAATTGGGGCCTTAACAAGCATTATTCAGCAGTCCTTTTCCATCGTAAGATTGAAATTACAGCTCTTCAAAATGACTGCATGATTGGCTGCAACAAGAAGTGTCCGATGTCTATAACTTTATTCTAAAACAGAAAGCTAAGAAAAAAAGAAGAACAATGGATGGAAGAGTGGAAAATCACAGTATCTCTGGGAGGCATTGTAGACTACCAACATAAAGGGGCAACCAAAAGATAAACTACTCTACTAATTAATCTAGATTACTAGTTAATAAGTAAAGCATAAAGAAAATATCCAACTAGGAACTAAATGCACTTTGTAGTACGGTGTCTTCTATTTCCCCACAATTACTTTGCTTCCATCTAAAATACAACCCAGGGAGAAATGCAGCCATGTGTGAAATGGCAGATAAGGTCCATGCACACTCAAACAGAACATAAACTGGAGATAAGAGATACCTAGGCTTCAGGCTTTCCTTCTCCACATGGGTAAATTTTATCATTTTTTCCCCGCCATACCAGAGCTGTGCTCTTTCAGCCTTGGCCTTCACTACCCCTGCCTAAACAGTCCAAGATACATCCAGATTTCCAGAAAGGACATTACCATGAAGGTGGCAAGACAAGTGCTGTGAGACCTAACATCATGCCAAGGCTGGCCTTAAGGACATTAAAAATCCAAAACATTTTAAATTTTGCATTGTCCTACACTTGCCCAAAATATAAATAAAGGGCATATACAGGCATAGGTACATCTAAAAGCCCTAATGTGCAAGCATTCAGGATGTTTAATTTGGCCAAAAATGGCATGCCTGATCTAAATTAAAGCACCTCAGAAGGTGCTCTAATTTAGATCAAGAAACAGTTAACCAAGCTATGATGGATCCTGTCCTCTAAATACCTGTTACTGGGGCTGGAAAAGCCCAACTGCTCAGCCCAACTGTGGGCTGTATTAATCCCACCCATCCCAACCCCAACTAGGCTATCTTTAGGCCCCCAACTCTCCCCCCCCCCCAGCAGACCCACCAAGCCCCCTGCCCATGGGACCTGCCAGCCTCGCCAATCCCAGCCAACACCCAATAGAAACATCAAGTCCCTTCCACCCCCCCACAAACTTCCCATGATGCTGCCCACCCCTCCCCATACTAAGTTACGTTGGGCTCACCACACAGTTCCCGGGAACAGCAAATGGCTGCACATACTGCTCTTGGTAGCAGTGAACTCCTGTATGTGTCACGCCCAGTTAAAGTAAGCTACCTAAACCTGGACCTGGGGCAGCAAATTCTTATTCACACCCAAAGTTGGCACCACTGGTTTCCAAATTATAATGTCATGGCTAAGAGAAAAGTGGTCATTTCAAAATCCCCAAATACTACCCTATATTTCTCCTAGATTTTAAGGCCATTTCTATTTAAACAACACAAATTGAAAAGAACAAATTAATTTATTAAGAAAATGCCATTCTGTGAATCCTTACATGACAGAAGACAGAATAACCAATGTTGAAAATGTTTCAAAATAAATCTTCAGTGCAATGTCAGGGGAGACTTGCTTGACGGAGTAGTTCTGGCAACAAATATGTTGTGCTGGCATGACTACTGCAATGTCAATATAAAAACAAGCTCAACATTTTTGGTAGCTGGAATGTTGGAAGTGTGTCCTTGGGGTGAAGCATTTAGCTACTGGGGGACACAGAACTGTTGTTCATTTGTCCTTTTTTGACAGAGGCTAGACATTGTCACTTAGCAGCCAAATGTAACTAGAAAGAATTATTACATGAAAAAAAAATATTGTAACCAATAAACCTCTGCTTCTGCTTTTACCATTATCGGTGTGTTTCTACTAACCACACAGATTTAGCACCATTGTTGGTAGTGGCATATAACTGTAGAGATGGACAGGAAACAGCTTTTTTTTCTCATGAAACATTTTTTACATTCAGAATGTTTTACCCTTCTACATCAGGACAAAATCAAGACCCTTTGAAGTTTGTTTATCACAAAACGTATGAGAGACCCATCCTAGAACAGCTAACAGCCTGAGAATTACAGCATGCACCTGGGATGGATGAAGACCCAGAATCAAATTGTTGTTTTGCCATTTTCCTACATGTTTAAGGAATACCCTAACACACAGGCTATTGGTTTCTCTGAGATGGTTATCTTTCATTCTCCAGTGCTATGATGTTCTATTTTGTTCTAATGAACCATGAGTTATTTATGTAAAACATTGACCCAGCATGTCTCCCAGCCTGGGGTGTGTGTCCTACCTACTGAGCTATCCTCTCTCCCTCTGGCCCAATGAAGATTTAATATAAAATGGAACATCTACAAATAGTAAATACTAAGAGAGACCTACCTCAGAACAGCTAATAGCTTGGTGGCTTTAACATCCATCTGGGATGTAGGTAGAGCAAGTTGAGGCACTTCCAGTTGAGTGCCCTCAGCATCAAGCTTTTGACAGTTCTGGAGTGATCTGTACAGAAATTCCAGTTGGAATCTCAGATACAAGTTAAGTGTAGTGACTTGCAGACTTTACTGAAATGTTTCAGTTTCCACGACTTGTTATTTTCTGACAAAAAACACTTGGTCAAAAAAAATCCTAATCAGCCCAATAGCAAATCCAATATTTTAGACATATTCCCATAGCTTAATAAAACAGCAATAGGGCCAGGACAATGATGATGGCAGAAATACCTGCAAGGTAATGAAACAAGTATGACTGGGACTGGAAGATTCCAGGACCCAAATATCAAATTATGGTTGCCCATCACTAATTTTTGTTCCACCAATGTGTAAACGATGCAGTCACCATTTTGTCAAAACAGGCACAGACATACTGTTTTGAGGTACTGATCTTCCCTGTATTCGGATCTGACTCAAAGCCCACTGAAATCAGAGACTCAACTTTAACTGATTTTAAGGAGCTTTGGATCAGGCTGTTAGCATTTTCAATCAGGCTCTTACCTCTTCCACAATTTTTCCTTCCCTGTTGTTTCCTCAGTCCCTTTTTCATCATTATCAAATTACCATCTTCATTAACATAAATCAAACACTAACATATGATCAGTTCATTCAAGCGTATACAGTAAAATACACACAGATGCTACTATTGTATAACTGGAAAAGTGAACTATACTGAACTGCAAAAGTTATTTTGCTTAGTAACCCACAGATTTTCTGTTTAGTAGAAAGTACTTTTGGAGAAAAAATATATTAAAATGTTTCCTGCATAGTTAGAATAGTATATGTCTACATGGAACTCATTAATGTAGTCCACACACAGGGACCCTAGGTGGTATCTAATATACCAGAAGAGTGTTGAAGATCTTAAGGGGAAAAAAATCAGTCTAAGAAACTGCCTGAGACCAGGGAAGTGTTATAGCAACATGCTGTTTATTTTCACAAATACAATTTCTCTTTTACACTCCAGGAGGGAAAAGAGAAGAAGAGTTAAAAAAAAACCCTCCAAAAATAAAAAACCTTTGTTTTAAGTTGGCTAGTTTCAAGTGTTAGTGTAACTGAAAAGGAAAATGAACTCCCATTCCCTCTCCAGTGCATCAGCACAGAGGGAAATTATCTAGGAATTCTTGTCATTTCTGTACTCCTTTTGGTGAAATGAGAGCACTGCTGCAGGGAGTCCATATCAAATAGAGCTATGTGGAATATTCCTCACAAAATTAAAAAATACTCAGGATATTTTCTGTCATAGCTCCTGGGGCTGCTGCAAAATTGCAGGATTTTTTACTTAGTTACACCCATCAAAAGTTCCTCTAGGGTGTGCCCCTGGTTTTCTGTATTTTCTAGATACCGCTGCATGTGCTAGTGCAGTTTCCTCCTAATGAGTTCCTAAGTTGTGTTGATAAGATCATACATTCCTGACTGGCTAAGCCTAGCTCAACTGCTGAGGAAAATCAAAAAAAGCTATTTTTTATTTCCTCTTCTCTTCTTCTTCTGACTGATAGGGAGGGGAGGATCTGTCCTCCAAAGGTCATGTGAAGAGGTAGCTGATATGTTGTCATCCACCAGAGATGTCAACTGGGATATTAGAGAGAGTTTCTCTTTCAAGAACACAATATGAGCCAGAGGAAATGGACCAAAGAGAGGTTGTTTTAATATGCATTTTCATTGTTGTGCACTTATAATGCCATGGATAATTTGCATTGAATAATTTATCCTACAAATTTCATCTTTTTAATTGCAAAGTGTCTACTGGGACTTTATTTAGAAATTATTTGTGGAATAATTTTGGTAAAACTCATTTCGATTTCAGTTGGTAAGGTTCATATGCATAAAGCCAAACATATGCATAAGCCTTTTCAGGCTTAAGTTCTCTGTGTGCCTCAGTTCTCCATCTGCACAATGAGAATACTGATACTGTCTTTCATTCCTTAG
This sequence comes from Alligator mississippiensis, assembly GCF_030867095.1. NCBI lineage: Eukaryota > Metazoa > Chordata > Crocodylia > Alligatoridae > Alligator > Alligator mississippiensis. The sequence continues at coordinate 406,894,336 of NC_081824.1, forward strand.
CTGACATAGCAAGAAAGGAAATAGGTCTGGAAAGGACTTCCTTGGTAATGGTGTCCAATCCCCTGCAACGCAGACATCCATAACACTTTTAAAAAATGTATGAAGTCCAATCTTCAAACAATCACAGTGGTTCCTACTGGAAGGCTGTTTCATTACTTCACTCTTTAGATGGTCAAAAATCTTCTAATTTCCAGCATAATTCTTTCTCAGGTCATACCAAAATGTTATTGTGCTAATATTGACTTTTAGCTTAAATAATTGTTTTCTGTCTTTAGTACTTAACCCTGTATTTTTCCAGTTGAATTAATAACTTCCTATATAGTAGTATATAAAATGTTTCACTGCAATCCAGATAAATTCAGTCTTCTACATCAATTGTTTAAAACAGGCTTGAGAATGTATCTTCTTAAAGAAAGAGACCAGTTGAACTGTGAACATATTTTCACATTTTGCATTTTACCCATGCATTACCTGGATGTTCTTAATTATTCTTTCCTTCCAAAACTGTTCTAAAACTTTGTGTATTATTGAGATCAAACTAAGAGGCCTGTGCTTGCTTGCAGCATGTATTTTCCTCTCATAAATGTAGAAAATATAGGTCTGCCATTTGTCAGTGAGTATGTCTACATGAGATGTTTACTGCATTTGCCTAATTAGCTCAGCAGCAAACATCTCAGCATCTACACACGTGGCCCTATTAGGCCATAGAAAACTAATAAACTCTGCAGCAGGTTACTACTTGTAAATACAAGTACCATGCTGCTTCACAGATTTTTGGGTTCAGCAACACACGTGTAGATGCTGACCCAGCTGGCTAGGGCATGAGGATGCTTCAGTGTAGGGGCTGCCTGCTGGAGCAGTCTCATGCCCCAGCCAGCTCCTCCGCAACACAGTGAGCTAGGTAGGAGCAGCCCCAGGCTGACACCCTTCCCTCCTCCCCCTCCCCGATCCGTCTGCCAGCCAGGGCTGCTCTGACCTGGCTCAATGTGCTGTGGTCCGAGGTAAATGCCAGAATTTATTGCTTCACATTAATATACATGTGTAAACATGCCTGCCCAGTATGTGGCTTCCCTCCAAGTTGATAAATTCCCTGATACCAGACACATGATGTCAAGTGACAGGTCTTTTAGTATTCTGGCATAGAGTTTATTTGGTCTTCCTAATAACTGAAGCACATTAAGTTCAAATTTCTCCTTAGACTGCTAACTCTCAGTAGCAGGGACAGTCATTTGTATGTAAATGTGTAGCCTTATTGCAATGGGGCCTTGATGTCAGCTGGGACTTCTATGATCTAATACATATGTAAATAATTACTATTAATTACTGACACTACATGCTAGAATTTCCTAGAAGGCTCTGAAGCTCCCACTGTTCTCAATGGGAGAGAACTGCAGAATATCACAGGAAAATACAAACGGGAATGCCATTATCTTTTCCCTGGAGCCCACCTCACCTAGCATCAGGAAGGCTGCTATGATCAGTGACTTAAGAGGGCTGGTCAGTTTCAGGACCACAGGACGTCTGTGTGAATGATCAACAGGGATCCTGGTTTTCTCCAATTTTAAAAAAATCCCCACGTTTCAGATTTTAAAAAGTTACCCTATACGCTATATATATATATATAGTGCTGTTTCATTTTAAACATGGGAAAATGTGGACTTAGAGTTTTTTTTATATATCTGAAAATTTGGGATTTCTTTTTTTAATCAGAGAAAACCAGGAACCCTGGTGATCACTCTGAAGAAGCTGAAGTGGGAAACTATGAAAGAAACCCTTCCAAGATTTTATTTCTTACAATCTTTCTTGTGGGTTTTACTACTGGAAAGAAGGTGATTTAACCTGTCAGCAGAGAAAGAGAAGAGTAACAATCCAGAGAAGAAAATAACACAACTAAGGGGAGGGTCCTTATAATGAATCTCTTTATGAAGATAGGAAGATTAATCTAAATATTTCAATGCTGTATGGTGGAATGAAAGTCAGATATTTCATCCTGGGAAGGATGGGAACTGTACTGTCTGGTTAAAATCCATCTCACACAAAGCAGACACTCAAAATAAGGGAATATTTATTAATGAACATGACCTTTCAATTCACAGATGGGATTTTATCATGGACAATAAAAGGAAATAAACTGAAAAGGCATTGTAATCACATTTTGGCACCTCACATCTAATTCAAAATGGAATTTACATATATCGCAAAAAGCTTGATAATTGATAAAATGATGAGAGTGGTATTGGCATATATTTTATCCTCATTAAAAAAAATACTTGCTTTGCCGGTAAACACAAAAGAGGTATATACTGGGCATATCTACATGTAGCCCTATGGCACCATTGTTACAGCAGCTTTAGGGAAGTAATAAATGATGGTGCAGTAACAGGCATTACTGCTCCATGCCAGCAGTGCACTGTTATATTTAGCAGCTATGTCACTGTATCAATTGGTTATAGCGAGGGAGTGTGTCGCTACAGTGAAGTAGCTGCTGCATCACTGTTTGTTACATGCTATGGGGCATTTCTATGGCAACTTAGTATCTTGTGTAGACATGCTCACTGAGTTCCAGTTGTGCTGGGTGCTATAGAAACACACAGGCAGACAAGGTTCCTTGGGTGAATTTGATATCTTTTATTAGACCAACCCAAATAGTTGGAGAATAGTTATTAAGCAAGCTTTCGGGTTCAAAAACCCTTTGTCAGGCTAAGGAAGCTGCAGCAGTTGGTGTGTGCTCATCCAGGAAGAGCAGGGGAGTCAGGCAGGGAACCTGTGCTTCTCTCTTCCCCACTGCTTCCCAGCCCAGCTGGCATATGCAGGCAGGTCACAGGGATGGGGAACAGAGGCTTTGCTACCTCAGCATTGTGACAGCCTGGGGGTGGGGTCGGCCCGGCTCTTGGCCAAAGCAGAAGAGTGCAGTTAGAGGCTAGCCCACATGCCCTGTAAGGTGGGGTTAGTTGAGATCCACAAAGAAGTTTAGGATGCTGGTGGACTGTGATCTGACTTGAGTCAGAAGGGGATCTGGTACAGAAGTTTGATAAACCAATCAAACCTAAACCAATTAAATCTGATATTACATCCACCATAGGGTGGAGACAGAAATGTCAATTTTCACCCAATCTGGACAAAGAAAGCAGTTTAAAGCTATGACTTAAACCCCAAGGGCATGGCTGCAAACAGTTTAAAAAATGGCCTATCTGGTGAAAATCTGACCCCTCATTGCATGAGATATTGGATAAAGACATCTTAAATTGTAGTATCTTTGTAACTTGTGTCTGCTGAGCTCCCAGCCTGTCACTGTTTCAAAATGGGAGGGGGGAAAGGGAGCAGAGGGAGTTCAGTCTGGAGGGTTTTCAGTCCCTCCCCTGGAGTGTGGGGCGGGTGTATTGGAGCCCACAATGTGGGGTTCTCCAATTCACTTACCCCACCCTTCAGCACCAGCTGGGGAGCCCTAAGAATGAACTCCCTCTGCTGCCTTTCCCCCTCCCATTCTGCAAACAGCAATCACTGGCAGTGAGCCCTGGTCATTGCTATGGGAAACTGGCTGCAGGCTCCTAGCCCACAGCTAGATCCCTCCCCCTCCCCCCCCCCCCCCCCGAACCAACAGTGAACTTCTTCTGTTTGGTCTGGAGTAATGTTGTAACTCAGAACACTTTGCAAAAATAATTCTGAGTTACAGCTGGAAGCTGCATTTCTGTCTGCACTGCAGGTCTACATCTTAGACTGGGTTCCACCATTTTTAAACCAGTCTATGTGCACTGAACTTCTGTGCTGTTACAGATGTAGACCAATCACTTATATCATGGTATGTGTAATGTCTGTATCTAGCCTAAGCGGGGAAAGGGGAGGATGATGGAGGTATTAGCAACAGGCACCCACTTGAACGAGGTGCAAAAATAGCAGGTGCTGCCACTGCTACCAGAAGTCCAGCTGCAGCTACTGCCCTGTGTGCTGCCCCTACCCAGGGCTCAGAACTGCTCAGTTACACCTCTGGATTGTGTAGATATCTGTGCAGAACTAAAACAAGCTGACTTTCTGCAATGGAAAAGTAGGTAGATAGCTCATTCTGTGACTATAATTGGAAAATACTGCAAAAAAATTTAACTCTAGTATATAATTCACTTAAGGAGACCCATCTGTATACACTAGACAAGTTAAATAATATGTGTTCTACAGGAAGTAAGAGAAGTATCTGTCAAATAATACCAAATGCTTTTTTTCGTTGTTTTTTTTTTACAAAAATAGTTTTACTACATTGCATTACAACAATTTCCATGAAAATTTAGATCCAACAAAGAAAAATAACATGCAGATGCACAAAGATTTACAAATGCTTTTCTATTTGATTAAATTTACTATGAATTCCTTTTACTTCCCTAAGGCTTCTCATTGCTTTCTGGTCTCTTCAGTTTCAGAGATAAACCAATTGAATTGATAATTTAACAATTCAAATGATTTTCTTTTCAGAAAGAGTAACATCACATTTAGCAGACTGAGACTGCCTGACATTTTTAAAACTATTTAAAAAAATAAAACTCAGGAGAGAATGAAACTTTTCAACATTTCCATAAATCTTTTGTATTAAAAAGAAGATGAAGTGCAATGTGCAATGCTGGAAACATTTCTGCACTTTAGGTTCAAGTCACAAAATATATATTTCCTCATTTATTCTCGCTATTTTAACAAACAAAACCACAGTAATATGGAGAAAGCATTCATGCATGAGCTGTACAAACATAGCACAAAACAGTGAGATATGCAATGTTCCAGGCAAGTATTTTGACAGTTTCCTCAATGTGCAGGTTGTTTACAGTGTGTTAGGTGTTTAGATGCCGTGATAATAGGTTTTATATGAAACTAAGATAATATCTATCTAGCTAGCTAGAAGACAGTTAGATATCTGGTTATTAAGGGTCTTACACACTCTTATACCTTGAAGCCTCTCTCTTATTGTACAGGAAAGGGAAGCATTTTTCAGCCTTTCCCATTTTCAGTGTGATTTATATAATGGATCGTATTGTTTGACCATTAATAGATATTTTAAAGAGGCAGACTATTTTAAGGTACAAGAGGAGGATTTTCGGCTGAAATTTTTTAATTTAACTTTTGGGATTCTCACATTTTTTTATAGCAAAGGAAGATCAAATGCTTGTCCAACAAGTCTCCCAACTATGCAGATGGGCCAATAAAAGATATTACAAAGAAATCCTTGCCACCCCTGAAAAAAAGGGAGGGTTTTTTGTTGCAGTTTAATTGTTTTTTCCACAGCAGGATAATCAATGCATGTTACTTATTGTTACCTATACCACTGTCAAATTCAGTTGAAAGACGACACACATTTGTCATGTAAACAAGTTATCACTATACCCTTCTTATGGTTTACCACATGGGAAAAAAATGCAAGGTCATGTCTCCAACAGTGTTTTACAGCAGAATAGCTAACATATGTCAGGTATCCTTCAGGAGAAGCCACACTTGGGTTAGCTCTGAGAATAACTTAAGAGAGTCCATGTAATTCTAAAGACCTCCCACCTTGATGTAGGATGATGCAAGAAGGTTTGCCTCGTTAAACATACATTAGGAATGCTGTCTTCATCTTTCTTCCCAAAGCCACCATTTAATCCTGTGGTTAGTCTATTCAAGGTGTGTTTTTATCTCCTCCAGAAATTATGTCCAAATACGCACAAACATTCTCCTCCTTCTGATATCAGCTTATGCTAAGCAATATCTCCTCTCTTTCCCAAATTATGCTTGCATGTACTCTCATGTATCCTTTGATCATGTTGAAGGGCTGAATCCATTGTGCTTGTTTATTAGCCCCCACAATTGCTTTCAGCATCTAGGTGGAAGCAACCCCTTCAGCATTTCATTACAAATTCACACTAGGAGTTCCTTTGTGTTCTGAGAGAATACAGTTCTTTGATTACACAAGACCTAAGTGGCATTTCAAAATATCAGCATTAATAACTCATTCCTACAGATCCATCAGGTAGAATTAAAATGAGACAGAAGGGTTATAACCTGCCAAACTAGGTTTTTAATTAACAAAATTATTTGTGTTGTGACAAGGACTTGTTCTCTTGTAGCATGCTGCATTTTCCCTTCCTATGGTGAAATACTAATGTTGTGTTTGCAAAGTCATGCTAATTTCTATAACAGCAATTTTTGATTTTGGTAAACCTAGGCTTATCATTTATATGTTGAGATAAGTGAATATAAAAAAGAAATCCCTTATTAAACAAAAAGTATTTAAAATATTAAAATGAGTGCAAAATTATTTTGCTCACCCCAAAATATTTTCCTAGTGCAAATCTTCTCTTTTACAATGTTTGCACTTGTAAATATTGATGGAGCAACATTTAGATGAACCAATGTTCTCATTGTAGAGAGTAAAAAAACAATTTTCATAACAAAAACTGACCTCATTATAGAAAAATCCACCAACCAGAAAACTGAGCTTCACCTGAAAGAAGTATTTCTGTTACACTGTTATGTAGTTCAAACACACCCTAAGCCAAAAATCTTAGTTTAGCCATTTAAAGGTACTTGTGTCAGATTGTTCAGGTATAAAATAGTTAATACTACTGCTCAGCTACTGTCTCACTTTAATGAAGCTTTGTATCTACAAGGGCAGAATTTATCATTTCTTCAGAGGCCAGAGAGTTCACCTTCCAAAATCTATATTTGCAAGGGAACATTGTATCAAGTTGTTATAAAAAGAGAAAATGAAGTGCATCTTAGAACTCCATGAAAATGGGGACTGGTCAGAATGTTTCTGATGCTGGAATTTTACTTTTTAAAAAGTATTTTTTACATTTTTGATGACAACATTCTTGTGTGTCAAATTTTTCCTTGATATTTTGGTACTATAACATATTTTATATGCTCTTTGACAAAAGAAAATTTGCAAAATCATTTTCCATATGATGTCAGAAAACTTACAAAACTTGGAAAAAACAGGAAATGGGTCATCATGAACCCTATGAAATGGAAACAACTTCAAAGCTATAAATTCTTTTGCTTATTTTTCTCCTTCTTTTATTCAATATCTTTCTCTCATGGCTTAAGAATGTGTGCATGTGTATATATGTATGTATCTATATATACACACCCACACACATATACACACACACACATGAATAGACTTGGATATCCTATGCCTTTGAAGCAGGAGTATATTTCTGTTTAATTCTGTTACTAGAAATGTTGCACTTCAACCTGGCTCTTCTTTCTCCTCAATATCCAGCACAAGCTTCTTGTCTGTCCTTTAAGGCCCTTCTTAAATTAGTACTGCATTTGAAGCAGATGAATTAGTTATTTTTATAACATTAGACCTCAATGTTTGTCACCCACCAGCCATTGTCTCCTTTAAATATTTCTGTTTTCTATCATGCCACCATAGAAGTTGGATAACATTTCTCACAAAAAAATAGGTAGTCACAAGGTTATTGATTAAAAGTTACTTATTATGACCCAACTTTGCAATGAAGCTTACAAATCTAGCACACAAGGGCCAGCCTGGGAGTGAATGTAGACCTCTGTTTATTGTATGATCAATTGCTTTTTCATATTCTTGTCCTTCTCGCATGCGTCATTTGTTTGCTTCCTACACATGTTGTGCATTTTGTCAGGACATGAATTCTAAAGCTCTACTTCATTCTAAAAGACTGTCTTCTTTCTATCTTGTGGTACAGCTCCTAGCACGTTCAGATCTTGAGTCTCAATTGGTGCCTGAAGGAACTGCTTAAATAAAATGTACGAGGCACTTATCACATCCCTACACAGTAAGGATACACAAGCTTAAAAATAAATTTCCCTGCATAACTCATAAGCATTTAGATCAAAAAGATCTATTGTTAGTAACTTCCAGATTTGCCTACTCCTGAAAAAAAAAAAAAAATCAAATAATGTAAAATGATCCTTTCAATGAAAATTGAGTTTTTATGGTTCCTTATTAGAGACTCCCCTTACAACTAATTATATTAAACTTCTACATTTTCTGCTTTTTTCCCATCAGTAATCTCACAATCTCCAAATCTCTGAAAGTAAATGCTTAGTCAGTGTGTAAATTGAGGACAATTATCATTATGACCACACAGTAATATGAAAATAATTAGACCATTGCTAGCAGCAAAAATATAAATCAAATCAGTTTGTAATAGGAACATTAATAATTTGTAAAAGATACAATCTATTGCACATGAAGACTGGAAAGCAGCTGAGCTGAGCTGAGCTGAGCGGCTTTGTTGGAAAAACTGCTTGTTTTGAAACAAAGAGAACAAAGTTCAATATATGTGCCTCACTGATAATCTGTGCCTGATTGTGTTTAAGGAAGTTGCAACCTCTTCCAAAATTATAAACGAAATATTTCCAGATGAAACTGAAAAATAGAATGCTGCAGTTCTGTTTATTATGCTGCCTTTAGCTTTGCCACCTTGAGGGGAAGAGAGTGAGACAGTTCACTTTGCCTCCAAGCATCCAGTATTGAGCCAACTGGTGATGCACTGAAGAGGCAGGCAAATGGCAATATCATCAGGTGCATTTTAGCAGCAGAGTCAAGCATCAGTAAGAAACTACAGATAGTGCAGTCAAGTACTACAGGAATAGTATTGCAAGACTGTGCATAGTGCAATCAAGAGATCCTGAAAATATAGTAAGCAGAGATGGAATCAGCAGATACTCCAGATACAAATACTGCTGAGCTGTAAGATTGGGCTGATCTAAATTTAAGCTTTCCTTCTAACACATGCATACCATATTCACTCACATCCAACATGAGCTTTATCCCCCAGCCACCCCTTCCTCATTTAATATGGGGGGGAAGAGAGTTTTGTCTTAGATTTAAGTACCAGGACCAGTGCCATAGATGCTGCTGCTTATGTGGCAGGCAAAGGGACATGCAGCAAGGGACTTGCAGAAGGGACATGCAGCAAAGGCAAGGCCATGCAGCGCAAGGGAAAGTACAGGGGAGGTTGGATGGTGTTGAAGGCATGCAGGGGAGACCATACAGTGCCACAAGAGCTGCTGTGGCTCTGACTGGCTATAGCCTCAGAGGGGCTGGCGTCAGCCAGAGCCAGAGCTGCTGCCACTGCCACTACCTGTAAGTGGCAGTGGGGTGGGGGGCCAAGCAGGGGTGCAGGCACTGTGGGATGGTGAGGGGCAAGTTGCAGGGAGGACAGGTGGCAGAGGGGAAAGTGACAGGAGAAGGCAGAGAAAAGCCAAATTCTCTGCTTTGAATTTCCCCTATTTCTAGAAAATACTGTGTTCAAATCCAACTTTGGCTCTGCCTCTAGCTCCCTTCTGATAGTGATGAGTGCAATCCAGATTCTTTCAGAGCGCAATACCTAGTGCACTCAAATACTGCAGTTGGATACCATTAGGATCATGGTAAGTAATATGGGTGAGTATGGTGACGTTGAACAATCTCTGTGCAGTTCAGGCTTTGGAAATAGTACAAGTAGTTTTGAGTTAGAAAGATGATTTATGAGCATTGTGATATCTCAAATTCCAGTCTCATCCCAGCTCTAAAGGTAAGCTGAGTAGTGAACTCAACTGTAGTAACTGGGATCATTTAAAATGTATAGATATCACAGTAAAGAGCTATATTTTATCATTACTTCTCTCTTATGGTGTTTCAGAGTACCTGCTATATTAGGCTAGATCAGATTTTAAGATATTTTACCTTCTTCCTCTCTGTTCCACTTGTTGGAGGCATGATTATGGTCTAGCACCTATTTGGAGGGCAAATGAAATGTCTCCCAGAAGACAATACTAAAATGATCCTAAGGTTGGCTATAACAAAGAATGTAAGCAGATCTAGAAATAGCACAGGGGCATAGCTAGAAACATTATTTTCATATACTCTGACAGTGTCAGGGGTCTTAAAATGAATCTAGTTTATGTGTAATTGAAGGCCCCTTTAAACTGTAAAAGGGCCTTGGTGTTTATATGAATCAGACCTAGAGAAAGAAAAGCATTAACATACTTTATTTAAATCTTTTGATAGGCTTCCCCTGCCCATTAACAGTGGCTGCATAATGCCGTGGAAGCATTTCTCCTAGAAGGCGGGGTAGATTTGCACCTTTATAAACTAACTAAACCAGATATGCATAGCATAAGCTTTCATAAGCAGAGGGCAACATTAGATGCTGCAGGAAGTAGAGCATCTAAGTAGAAAAAGGTGATTAGGCTACAAAGGAAATTCTAATCAGACACATCTCTGATTTAGTTAGCCTAAAGGTGCTGCCTATGGCCTGACTTCAAAACTAACATGTCTAACTACCACTCCCTGCTAATTTTTCTTCTAGACAAGACTAGTCGATTTCTATTTAAGAAAACAAAACACAGTGAGCAGGTAGGCAACTAACTTCAAATAGAATAGGAATTTGGTACAGAGGCATTCCCACTAGATGCCTGTCTAAATTTTATATTAGATTAAATTAGATCAAATTAGAAAAATAATTCCAAAATGGAATATATATATATATCCTTTAATAATATTTAACAGTGCAATAAATCCAAAAGGATCCAGGTTTCCAATATAATATTTAAAGGGTCTAGAATGCTCTCTGCTTTAAAACTGCTTAAAAGCTTGCACTCTAGTTTTCTTGATGTTTAATTATTTTCAACTAAGAAAGGAACAGAGATAACAGAAGTATGCCATTGAGAATGCATTGGTATTAACTAAGGGCTGTGTATTTAATGTATTATCCTCTCTGCAAACAAACGCAGTGATAAGCTGTAAACTTTTCTCTGTATATGATGAGTTTCCTAAACTCATTAGAGAGATGAGAAGCACTTGTGAAGTTTCCCTTCTCTCTACATTCATTTTACTCTACACCACGTAAATTCAACTGATGCTAGTTGAATTACATGACAAAAAAAAAAGAACTCTGAGGCTTCAGCAGTTGCAACAACCCCTAGGCACCTCACATGACCAGACCAGAATCAGCCACTTTCATCTTTTTTTCCCCAGTTTTCTCCCCATCCACCCTCCCCTTCCATGCACAGATACCTTCCCCAGCAGAATATACAACAGAATCCATGGAGGTAGAAACTCTGCGCTTCCTGTCATTCTGGTAGCTTTTCTATGTTTGGGACAAAAAAGCAATATCTGCCTTCTTTCTGCGCTTGGCAAGTGCAGACAGCAACAAAGGAAAGGTCTCTGACCACACCTGTATAGTTTCTTTAGCTTCACAGGCATCGTTTTTTGTGTAGAGTGACTTCACATTTCTTACTGCAATATAACCATTACAAAATGAGAGGCAGTAGCATTAGACACCAACATTCCCTCACTGCTTAAATTAGAAATCACAAACTCTTACTGGTAAATCCAGCTCCCTAACTAATGAACTGACAGATCTCCTCCTGTGGAAATATTTATAAGGAGGTCTAAAAGGAAAAACCTCTCCCTGACATTTTCCACTGCCCTGGCTCCTCTTCTAATCATAGAGAGATGTCCTGGCTTCATTTTGTGAATTCAGTGTCACTTTCTTTCTGAAAAATGTATTCAGTTCCTCACTCACAAAAACACCACTTTGTTTAGCACTAAATGTCCATTTATTTTGGCCGTCAGAAAAAAGACCAATAACATAAAAAGTCAAAATACTGAACGGTGCTTTCCCATTTTGTGTCAGTTCATGGATGAAGCACATCAAAGCCTTAAATATTTTTATATTACAATAGCAGCCATATCCCCTACTCTGGCTTGGTGCACTACTGAAAAGGTATTCTACAGGTACAGAGACATGGGTCAAGTTCAAAAAAGTCTACAGTGTTACAAGACAAGTCACATATGCAGCCTTAGGAAACAATAATACAATTAACTATATACATGTCTATGTATAAGTGCATATGGTTATGAGTTCTTTAACAATCTTTACATAATGCAATCAATGTCCAATTTCCAAGCCCTTATATTGTATTATAGAGCTTCAATCCTCACTCTTTCTCTGGTCTTATCCACGTGCTTACATATACAATTGCTTAGGAAAGAACCTGCTTTTCATTCAAAAATGATAACAATTTGTTAAATTAAAGGCCCATTTTTGGATTTTTTATTTTGTTTTGTTTGAGAATGCACATAGCAGTTTTGACAAGAAACGCTTCAGGTAAAAAAATATGGGTAACAAAGCATCTTGCCCATCACAAAATAGTCACTTTACGAAGGATACTCATGTAAGATGTAAGAGCCTCTGCTTCCCTCAAACTAGACACTGAAAGCTTGTTCTCCCTTATCTTTCTAAGATACATTTTTCTAAGGACCACAGATGGAATATAACCATGGATGGGATTCAATCTTATTGGGACTATTCCACTTTGTATAAATATTTGAGAACAGGTATTTGAACCTATTCTTCCCCTTCTAGTTGTGTACCCTAACTAACCATTGACAGAATCACTTTCTTTCTTATCTCAACTGTTGAAGCTTCTGCATTTTATTTCAATAATTCAATATTATTTTTTGAGCCAGAGAGATGGAGAATAATTCTACAGCTCTAACAGGGACTAGGGTGCTCACCTGGAATGTGGAAGACTAACTTTCAAGTCACTGATCTGAATAAGAAAGAACATCTGTTTGCCAAGTCCTAAGTGAATACTACAATCATTGACCTATTGCACACTCTGGGGTATGCACTTGCTCGCATTTTCAAGAGGGCTTCATCTAGTTCCAAGGCAAAAGGGATATATTTGTTTTCTTGGATCAGAAAAACCATGCCTGACAGAAGTTTTTGCATACCCTTCTCTTTGACCCTTTACAAAATAGCTTTTAAAACCTTCAAGGAATATTTAGGAAATGGCTAAGCCATCCAGTCTACAGCCTGAATGTAGACTGGATGGCACCCACCCATGGGGTGCATTTCTCCACAAAGCTGGAAGTTACTACTATCATAGTCAAAAGGGGCATATGAAACACCAAAGAAAATACAGGACCTATCCCAACATGAATGTAAAAGCTGTTAGAGGACTTTTCCAACATAGCTGTCTGTAATCAACACCAAACCCTTTTGTTAATATGGTTGCTTTCAAAAGCAACTTGTGAAAAGGGTAACAGACTGAAGATGCCCTGTGGCATTTTTAACTATGTGCTTTATCTTTATAAGTAAAATTTTTTGTTCTGCACATGAGATTACAATAGATATTAGTTGCAAGAACAGGCCATTGTTTCTCGAATCCCTCTGAGTATTACATAAATTGGATTGCAGTTATTTGTAATATGGCCATTATACTAATGCTATATTAATATGTATTTATGGCATATGAAACCTGAATGCTTTGGGCTATATCAGGGCTGTCCAACTAGAGACCCCTTGGGCCCCATGTGGCCCACAAAGGGTTACGCTGCAGTCTCTGGACTCCTGGTTCAAACACTGCTCCAGCTGCTGCTGTCACCACTGGAGTTTCTGGGTTCCCACTCACTCCCTCAACTTCCATGTCTTGTACCTTCCCGTGGAGGTGGGGTTGCATGGGACTGCCAAGGGAGTCCTCAGCTGGGGGACAAAGGGAAAGGGACAGTATGTAGTGCCAGCCCTCTGGCATAATGCAACAACAAGGTGCTTGCTGCATAGAGTTGGGGAGGGGACACGGTGCAGCAGGGGACAGGCTATGGAGTGAAGTCTACAGAGGTCAGAGGCACTGACACAGCATTGGGGGGGTGGGGGAAGGGCATATGCTATACAGAGCAGCAGAAGGCTGCCTGTGGGGTGCATACCCCCTGGCGGGGCATGCAGCCCATGTGGCAAGTGGTTGGGAGACCTGCAGTCCCCAGTCACTCAGAAGTTGGACCATTACCCTGGGCTATATAATACTCATTGGGTGTACCTACACATGCATTTATGCTGGTTTTAAAATTTACTGCACAGTAAATTACTACATAGTAAGCAGGAATAGGCAAGCATCTACACATACAGGTGACCTGGGACTAACTTTAATACCAGGTCAAAGCATCCTGCCATGGGCAACGGAGGGGCATGGAGCTCATGGCTGCTTGCACTTAGCCATGCTGAGCCCCGAGGCAGCTGCCAGCACTTGGTAGTCATCTTAGAAGCTTGCCCTTGTCCTCTGATCCCTTCCCTGTCCAGCCCCTTCCCTGTCCAGGAGCTGCATGCCCGGTGCAGGAACAGCATGCAGCAGCTCCCTTCTTGCCAACCCTGCCTCCCCATGCCATGACTACTCTGGACCCTGCCAGCAACGATCAGTTTTTCACGCTCCTGCTGCCCATTGTGCTGGCCCTGCTGGCCCCCACCCAGACTCCAGGACAGCCATCCACCTGCCAGCCAGGCCCAGGGCACCATCTGTGGGAGGCTCTGGCTGACCCCTTCCTCTTGCACTCCCCTCTCCAGCCCACCTGTTCTGCTGCCCACACATGACCGACCTCCTGCCCACCCCCAGTACCACTTCAGGACATGCACATGGGTGACACAAAACAGCATTATTTCCCAACCAACAGAAACAAACAGAGCCCTCCCTCCCCCTCCACCAACAGTGCCCCTCCACCACCCTCCCCACCCACCCACAGTAAAAAACCCATGTCCCAAACTGAAAACTATGTTTAACTGTCCAACCTGCTCCCTGAGTCCTGGTGTAGGGGCTGAAGGGTGGGGCCAACTAGGGTGCAGAGTCCAGCAGCAGGAGACCAGCACCTCAGCCCCAGTTATTGTGCAGTAACTAATCAGAAATAAATTTGCATGATGCAAGTATTGGGCATGATGCAAGTATCAAATTTACACCCAAATCCCATAAGTCACCATATTTACTGCACCGTACAGGTGTGCACATGTAGATGTGTGCCCATACTGCACAGTAATTTCAGTTACTGTGCAGTAAATATGCACGTGTAGATATGCCAGTTCAGTTGTAAGAGATCAGAAATGGTTCTATTTTTGCAGCTCTACTATAATGGTATATAACAGCAACACTTTAATGTCCAAGTTGGGCAAATGTTGCTTCTTATCTACCTTACATCTGTTAGTGTGAATTATTCTCTCTCCTGGAATTGTGAACAACAGTCCCATCACTCAGTTATTTTCCACATTTATGCTGCCTGTCTACTCACTTCTGTTAGTACCAATCAATTATGATTACATATTATGCAAAAGATGTCTTCCTTAGAAAAGAAGTTGTTTAGAATTAGCTTGACAGAAGAAGTTCAGCATTACTACCAAAAAGTGATGGAAATGCATAGATGCCCTTTATAACAGAGAATAGGAATCTTAGAATTTTTCTAGATGTTTGACAGAGAATTTAAATTGTGCTGAATTTTATTCAATCTGTAATCAGCAAAAATAAAACATATACATATACTGATTTGGAACAGGCCAATCAAAAATGTTTCAGTTTAACAAACTAAAGTGTTTTACTCTGTGCCACAAAGACATTAATTTATATTTGGCTGAGTTGTTGGAGTACCTCAAAAATTATATTGTTAGTGTCTTACACACCCATGTCTTCTTAACAGGCTGGGCACAATGACTGATCATGAGCCATGTGGAATTTCCTTCATTAGAAGTTTCCCAGGGGAGACTAAGCATTGGCAAGGGATGATTTAGGAATAGCATTTCTACTGGAGCTAGATAGCCTTTAAGTTCTCTTCCCACTCTACGGGCATGTATTCACATACTTTTTGTCCCGCTACGCACCGGAGACCTGCCGCTTCAAGCAGACTCAATTAATCAAGTCTGCTCCACACACAAGCTGATGTGAACTGCGCTGCACAGCATGCAATTGTGTAAGTGACAAAATGTGCATCAGCACGCAGAAAATGGTGGCGGTGCACTTTTGAATTAAAGCAACTTCTATGTGTTTTAGTTCAGAAGTGCACCACCGCCATTTTCTCAGCACTGACACACATTTCGCCACTTACACAACTGAAAGCATCACAGCGCCCTGTGCTTGCATGTATAAAAATGCCCTATGATTCTGTATCCCATGATGCACAGTGCACTGCTCCAGTTGAAATGATGCAGTGTATCAAAACAAATGCATTTTGGTTGGGGAGTCTAGCCCACAGGAGAGGATGAAGGCCTGAGACACAACATTTGCAAACCATTTTTTCTTTTACCTTTATATTCTAGAGATGTTTGATATTTCAACTTTTTATTCTGATTTAGGCAAATGCAGATTTTCAAAGCATCCAAATCCATTCAGAAAAGACTTGGAAAAGATTTGGAGATTCGGATTGGCCGCAGAGAGGTAGGCATAGCCAGGAAACTGCAGGTTCTCCCACGGCTCCTCCTGCTGTGCCTGCTTTTCCCTGGGAGAGGGGAGCTGCAGGGGAAGCCCCCATGGCTGCCCTGCTTGGTCCCAACCTCCCGGCATTTAAAAAAAAAAAAAAAGCCACGCTCTCACCAGCTGCAGCAGTCATCCAGAGCCCCAGCACCGCTCAGCCCCAGAGGCCTCAGCTTCCAGACAGTGTTGACCCGTGCTGCATCTGTGCCATGAGGCAACTGCCACACCAGTGCCAGGTAGTGCGGGGTGATCCCCACTGCTCCCCGCTGGCCTGCACTGCACAGGAGGGCTCTGCCATGAGTGTCCATAGGCTCCGATCACCACTGCCGCAGCCAGTGAGTGTGGAGTTTATTTTTTGCTGCTTCTTTTTTTTTTAACGTGTCGGAAGGCTGGGGCTGGGCGGGGGATGGGGAGGGGCTGGGCTAGGGGTGGGGCTGGGCAGGGCAGCCATGGGGGCTTCTCCCATGGCTCCCCCCGCAGCTTTCTTGCATTCTTAAATTTCAAAATACAAAAGACCAAGTTTGACATGTACTTGGAAATAATTTTCCAGCCTTTGCAGGAGTATATATTTTTGCACTATTATTAGATATTTATATTTACTACATTTAAATGTTCAAATCACAGACATGAGTACCAAATGATTATTTCCATTAACTTCACCAGGTTTTGGATCAGACCTTGTAATACTGAATAAGAAGGTTTTGCTACAGACCCTAACATTCAGCAGGTATGGGTTCTGTTTGGCCTTCTATCTTCCCCTGAACTGCAACATGGGGACTAGCATCTTAAGAACTTTGACTGAGTTGGTTTTTCCTCAAGTACTATAATACATTACACAATACAAGTACATAATACACTATAATGCATAATACAATCAAGAAATTTAGTATTAATTACATGGACATGTTTGTTTTCTGTACAATCACTCCTGAAAGCCTAGAAGTATTGAAAATGGGATCAGCAGTCAGCATAAAATGATGTGACAGTGTTAAGAAAAAGGGTTTATAGCTATACAAAATCTATATAATCACAATGCATGATTGTTTGATGGTGCCATTACCACATTATATCACTCTCTATAATAGTGAATGGTAGAAGCAGTCAAGAATTCATCAGCTGTAATGCAAAACTTGTATTCAGACCATAAGAGATCTCCTCAGGAAAGATCATAGACTTGATTTGTTTAGACAGGCGTCTGAATTAGTTCAGAACCATTCCAAGGTTCATGAATAATGGGGTACATAGCATTAACTGTGTATGTAATTTTACAAGGAGAAATGTTCTTTTACAACCAAATGCAGCAAGTAACTATTGCTTGCAATGTACAGAATGCTACCTTTTCATCTATCACCAATAGAATAGCTGAGTGCTATTATTGAGAGCTGGAATATCAATGATATGTTTGTGTAAAATTGGAATCTGCACCCTCAGAAAGTTAGACTCAGAACCCTTCACTTCATTCATTTTACTAACTCAGCCTGGTGCACATAGAACCAATTCTGATAACTGATCTATGAACGACGTGGTTTGATTCTAGCCCCCTGAGATACACATCTTGTTATTCTGAAGTTGCCAGTGGGGACAACTATGATAGATAACATTTCTCTTACAGCTACTAAGTAAGTGAACACAGCTGGAGAATGTACAGTAGATGTGGATTACGCTTACAGATTTCATGTTAGTGTGAGATTATGCTCCAGGATGTGGAGCTCTTGAACTCCAAATATTTCCTTTTCTGGCCAAATATTTCCTAGCTGGCTCTTTCAAAATATCTATTCATTTGAAAGGTTTTAAAATCAGTAGAAAGAGTCTGAAATTGATATACTCTCTTGAATAACTGCTTCACCACAGTGATTTACAGCTTGTGCTGAATTTGTACATTCATAAATACATTAGATCTGTTTAATACCTGAACATTTAATATTAACTAACTGAATAACTCCTAAATGATCTACATTTGATTCATTGTCAATGCCATGGATGGTTTGGCTTTGGTATCAAGAAACGGGGTCTGGTAGAAATGCATTAAATCCTATACCTGCAGAATTTAACTAAATAGTGCATCTATATGGTAAATTGTACTGTAAAGTGAAGAGCTATCTGCACCAAAATACAAACTCCTTTCTGTAGATGTGGTATGCTTATCCATGGAATTATGTTATATAAATTGTGTTTTCTAGGAGAAGGAAATGGGACATGAACATCTCTGATATATTCCAAAAAAAAAAGCAACAGGATACACTCGGGATTTTGACCCAGTGTGATCTGTTTCCGTGGTTTTGCTCTTTGCTTGGTTTCAATCAATTTAAAAAATCCCCAGTCTGACTATTACAAAATCTCTATAAAATTCAGAGTTTACTGTGCATGTTCCAAAACTTCATTAAAACTTAGGTTATGATTATACAGCTTCACAGGTTTTACAGGTTTTACTGTTTAAAGTTTGCACGTTCAGTAGAGCTTTAAACCATTGTTATGCTGAACACAGTCTTACGCTCTGTGGTTCCTGAGAATGCCACTAGCTCCTGGCTAAAATCCTGCAACCAAAGTAATGGAAGGTTTGGGATAATTTCCCTGCTTCTGATGGAACTCACGCCCACTCTGAGCACTGCTGAGCTATCCCTGCCAGACAAGACATGATTAATCCCTGGCACGCTGCCATGGGTACGCATGATGCAAGATGAAATATTTAACACACGTATTTTGCAAGAAACTGTCGATAGATAAAATGCTAGATAAAACCCAGGATCGTCTTTCTAAATGGGTGCCCTAAACATTAAGCTACAAGGCCATGCTCCTTTTTGTGGTTTGCCTGTAGCCTAAGGAATCTGTGCTGTACAATGGCACCACTCCAACAGACAAAAATGGTGTGTTTCTCCACCCAGTAGCCCAGAGATAAGGACATGTGAGTTTGACTATGATCTGGTAGAGGAAAGAAATAAAATCAGGATTTTCACATGCTAAGCAATTATTCTCTTTACACAGCTGTTTTACAACTGAAGGCCCCACCACCTACCATATACTGAAAGGCAACAGTACTTTCCATTACATCTTTGTGGAGTGCATCAAGTATGTGTTAGACATGCTCTGAAATGCACACAGGATCATAGAAAAGTAGGGAAAGAAGGGACCACACAAGGTCAACTAGTCCAGCCCCTGCTCAAGGCAGGATCATCCCTGATTAAGTCATCCCAGCCAAGTGTCTATCTAATCTGTTCTTGAACATTTCCAAGAGCAGAGATTCTACAACTTGTCTAGTAGCCTATTCCAGTGTTACAACAACCCTCCTTGTTGTAAATTTCTTCCTAATCTCCAACCTAAATTCCTCTACTTCACCTTGAGGCCATTGCTCCTCATCCTGTCCTCTATGGCCACAGCTACTGGATCAATCTCATAGGAGAGATAAGCAGGAGAAAGCTCCTGTAAACCAAAAATGGGCTCATGAAAGAAGGAAAGCTGTCAACCCTGTCAAAACTGGTGTTTCTGGGTGTGCCTATATGCAGAACTTCAATCACCTGAGCCCAGCTCGAAAACTGGGGCACCCAGTTTAGGCATTGTAGGGTTAGGCAGCAGCTAAGCAGAGATTTTCAGCACTGCCACTTTGGAGTTCAGCAGACTTTAGTCACCTGGGTCCTTTCATGGATTTGGCTTTAGAAACCATCCCTCACTT
Source organism: Alligator mississippiensis (assembly GCF_030867095.1). Taxonomy (NCBI): domain Eukaryota; kingdom Metazoa; phylum Chordata; order Crocodylia; family Alligatoridae; genus Alligator; species Alligator mississippiensis. Next base: position 406,914,224 of record NC_081824.1, read on the forward strand.
ATTTCAGGATTGCAGTCTTAAAGTGAGATACTCCCCAACAACCTTAACATCTTCATGGCCACCCTGGTAGCAGCACCTAATTTAATACTCTGTTGATCTATAAAAATTATGAACATGTTCTACAAATGTAGTTATGTGGATTGTCTCAGCCATGCAGGAAGAAAGACTAGATACAAGGGGTGTGACTTAACTAAGGCACAGATTTAAGTCATGTTGGAACACTACCAGGCAATAAATCATAACATGTGGATCTCATTTTTTTGACTGGGGGGCTTGCTATCAGCCCAGGCAACCTGCTTTCAACCTATTGTTGGGACCCTTCTAGCCTCCCGGTCTTGCAGTTAAGGGGACAGCCTATTTGAAGGTCTCTCGCACAAAAAAAGGGACTGAGGCTCTAACAACCATTTCTACCTGTATTTGAGACCATATCCTCTCATGTTACAAGAAGTTTCTACACTTAAATCTTACTTCCTTTCCTCCTCCACTGATCTGTTGTGGGTAAGGCAAATAAAGCCACTCAAATCTGGTCATTCTGGCAACGAGGGGAAAATTCTTTCCCAAACCCAAAGAAAATGGATAACTCCCTTATATGCTTATTTTTTAGTACAAAATAGCCTTAGAATTGGTGTCCAGGGGATCTAATTTGTACTAGGGAAATAAGGGTCCATTAGGAACCTGCCAGAAACTGAGGATGGGTGGGCATAGAAGATAAAAGTTCTGTCTCATCCCTTGGCCTCCCACTGTCAGAGAAATGGAGGGAAATACAGGCCTGTCTTTGGCTAGTTAAACCCAGCAGAGATCTTTCACATTTCATATTAATGTTCTGCTGGAAATTTGCATTATGTTGCTTTTACACCACTTGAGTGACAGACTTGGTTCCATAACACATCCAAGAATCTGGCCCTTAGGCTAGGTACAGACATTCAAAAAGCCCAAGGCAGAATCAGTCTAAGTTATGCGTTTTTCTGTAAGTAGAGTAGTATCAATCAGTAGCAAACAGAATACAAATTCGCCCGGGGGGGGCACATCTTAGACTGGGTTCCACCATTTTTAAACCAGTCTATCTGTGCTGAACTTTTGTTCTGTTAGGGGTATAAGACCAACTTCCGATTACTCATGCTGGTAAAAGTGTAATGCCTGTACTTGGCCTCACTGTGAGTTTCCTTGTCAAGCAGTGCAGCTTTGCTCCATCATTTGAAAGGATATGTGTATATATATATTTTACATGGGTAAACAAATGAACAGATTTGCCAAACCCTCCTCTCTACAAGCACAGTTTTTCCTTGAAAATGGATTTTATTACAGGCTGCAGGGTATAATTTTGTGGGATCCCCATGTTAACATATTGGCAGCACATCACTGAAATGTACTTAAATTAGACTCAACTATGAATTGTCATGCACTGTTTAAGCACCAAGAGCCTATTTGGCGTGTTAGAAAACACAAAGTACCTGCCCCAAAAAGCTTACAGCCAAGGCATTTATTAAACAACCAGCATATAACCTGTAACATCCTGAGGAACTGCACGATTTTCTATTTCAGAAACAATATTTTGTATATATAATTGCTTTTTAAATTTATTGTCCCACCTTTCTCCTTCACGTGGGTTACACAACCTCAGTACTCAAAATAGCACTAAGGAATGCCAGAGACAAGTGCCATCACAGGCAAGTCAGGAACTGAACACTGCATTTCCAGTCATACCATATGATATAATATATTAGGACAATGGTACAAAATCAGTTGCACCCTGTCTCTGTACTTCCATTTTCAGCACTCAGTCATTTACAAGAATAATTTGTCTCTATTGTACCTCATGGCATCCACCTCAGCTAGCTGATGGAAGTTAGGGATTGCGCTTGGTATTTAAGACTTCTTCCTGTTTTTATAATAATTCTGCATGTTGGCTATTTCTTCTGCTTGTTTATACATTTATATCAGCTTTGATTGCAGCAGGGCTAAGCAATCCCCAGATTGATTAGGCTCTTGCAAACACTGCAGTGAACAAAATGTAAGCAAGCTGTGCCACCTAGTGGCTTGAATGAAGCAGCTGAAGAAAAATATTTCTTGGTATAGAGGGGTTTGTGCTAGAAATGAGAATCTCCTCTCTAGTAAATATCAACTTGTTAAACTCTGACTTCAGTTTTAAAAGGGAGACAATTAAAATGTATACCTCTGTCTTAAAAATACTGTAATTAAGCATAACCCACAGGTGATATTTTAATGATGCCAGTTCTTCAGGCTCGTGGGCTAAACAAATACAGTATGTTGTTAACTAATTACGTTGTCTTAATTTGCTGATTTAAAAAAAAAATTAAATGTCCTGAACAAATAAAATCATTGTCTTGAATTTATTCACTATATTTTCTGACTTGCACCATCTGCTGCTTAACAATGCAGTCTTAGCTAAGGGAATAGCATAGGCAGAGGTTCTTTAAATCACTGTATAGCTTCTAAAACCCCTCCCCAACCAGAGTACAAGGACTTACACACCCCTAGTTAACAGTTTCTAACAGTGATTTTAAAAGTTTCTAACCTGCCATTTTCTATTACCATCTCAAGGTGTATCTCAATTAAGGAGAAACCCACAAATACAGTCTCTCCTATTGAAAATTGTTGAAATATGTTCCCCTTCAAGCTCTAAAAGTTGCAGACACAGACATTTCTGTTAGAAGAAAAGCTGTTCATGTCCCCCACTGGTGACGTGGACCTCATGAAACTTCCATTTAACATTCTCTTCTCTGAAAAAAAATATTAAATAAGGAAACAAAATCTATGCATCATTTAAAAATGCCCCAGGACAGCTTTGAATTATGCAATCCACAGTAATGTGAGCTGCTGCTTAAGGAATTCTTTGGCTATTTCATGACACTGATCAATCCCCTCCTGATTTTATTTAAGAGACCCAGTCACTGAAGCATTCAAAACACACTGCTCACATCATTCACTCGCATGTCTGTAAAACGATGCAAAGAAACACATAACTAAAAATGAAATATATGCTAACCAGTCACATTTCTCAGGGGTTGGCCCCCCGGTCAGAAATCTTTCCAGAAGGAAATAATGGGATTAAAACTAGCTTCAGCAAATTTCAGTGCAGAGTGAAAGGTTCAGATCATTGTCCTTGTCATTCAAAGGGTCAGATCCACAGTTGCAACCAAACTTCATAGGTCAGGACTGATGTACAAAAGGTCTGTAGCTGTGTGCAAGACATTCCCGTGGCCTGTGTTAGAGCAATCTTCAGGCTGCTTTAGATAATAATAACCTATAATGGCACAAAGAGCCAAAAATGAGATCAAGGATGTATTTAGCCTGAGCATCAACTACACCATCTTTTCACTGACATGTCCCCAGTTACCACCTATGTCAGAAGCTGAACTGAGTTATTGGCACAAAAGTTCCTATATCATCTCTGTGACATTGTTTATATACTGCTAATCCTCCACCCTACATTAGTGATACTGGAGTTGTAAGTTAAAGCAACCACAATGTTCCAGAGAATCTGGTCCAAATTATGTTCATATCAAAGCCTAATATAATGCAAATTTTAAAATATTATCATCAGGATCAAGATAGCTGTACATAAAGGTTTTCATAGCAACTTTAGTTCACCCACATTGAACATAGCAGGCCAAATTCTTACTGATATCAATGGTAAACTTCATAAGTACGACCTGTATACATAACCACGATTGATTACAGTTCACTGGCAATGTGTACAGTACTACAGCAGTCAAATAAAAGCCTCAAGGAGCCAGCTAACAAATAGGCAAGAGTCTGGACTAGTAGATTGTGTTCAAGACTGGGATCAGGAGACCCATGTTCTATTCTTGTTCTGATGTTGTCCTTTGGCAAGGCATTTCACGCCTGTGCCTTGCTTGCGATATCTATAAACTGTAAATAACGATATCAGCCTCCTCTTAATGCTTTTTAAGATGCACTGATGAGAAGCTCTAAGAATTAGCTTTTAACATTATTAGAATATTAGCATTACTCAGAATTGTACCTGGCATTAATTATTTTCTCAGTTCTGCTTTGTGCTTTACAATAGCTTCTAGCTGCAGCACTTAGGCACCTGAACTGCCAAACAGGCCTTTGAAAAGTGTTTTTACATTTACATAAATTTTTCAAGAACACATCTTTATTTACACTTCTCCAGAATAGGACATTTTAATCCTGCTAACAGCAAAAAAAAATGTAGTGGTCAGAATAAAACAGACTTGCTTGGAACCTAACTTATTTTTCTCATTCACTTCATACAATATAGATATGTATATATTCTTTCAACTCTAAGCTTAAAAGACAAAAAAAAAGATTCTCTGAGTTGAAAAAAGGATTTTTTCTTTTTCTTTTTTTTTTTTCCTTTTTTGCCAAGACCCAGACAAAGCTTATGTACCACTGCAGAAAGGTACAGGCGAAATAGAAACAGCCCTAAGACAATGAAGGGGTCTTTTATTTGCCTTATTTTTTAATGATGGTTGCTATTACTTTCAAAATCTCCTAGTATTTTGCAGGTAATAAAACAAGTGTAAATCAATCAAAACAACTGAGTATACCTCCCAGAGGAGAAAATATCCCTAGTATATAACTGACTGCAGAAAAGTTAGCCTTACAATAACCTACATCAAATGGAACCATTGCAATAAGGAATGCAGGAAAAACACATGGTCATTTTCAGTGGTTCCTGGTGTTCGTAACACCTGGATTGTCTGCACATTAACACATGAGACTGTTTTTAAACGCTCCTTATGCAGCTCAACTTTACACCACTCCAGGGCATTATCCCTGATCCAGGGATTCTAGGCTTCACCTTAATGTAAATACCCCACCCACCCACACCACCCCTACGGCCTTGATCAGCCCCTGTTCCCCACACCCCCACTTTATCCAATATCCCAGATCCCCACTCACTGCCCACCTTTTACCCCCATTACTTGTGGCTGCCTCACTGTCTTTTCTAGGACAGCAGGCAAGGAAGTGTTAGCCTGCTTCTGCAGCCGCTGTTCTCTAGGCTCAGCCATACCCAGCAACAGCAGGGGGTTAATTCCAAGGCCGGGAGGGAACCAGGGGACCCCTGGGGAGGTGAAGGGCAGGGTAGTAGTTTGGGGGACAATTTTAGCTTTCAGTCCTTCAGGCCCCTGCTCCAGACCTGAGCTAGCACTAACACCAATCAACATTTGTTCAGCTTACAGTGTAAGGTGTAACAAGGCCCCAATTACATTTTGAATAACAAATTAAATAGCTACTCACAAGTAAAATCATTTCTTTCCATTGGCATTTTAGCAAGTGCCCTTCTGAAAAGCTAAGCTGCAACAAAAAGTCCCAACAAATTCCTGCTGCAACATTCCAAAAAAGATATAAGAAGTCAAACATGTTTTCTTATTATTAGTAAGGCATGGGAAATCCATTTAAAATGGATTGGGAAATCCATTTGTAGTTATTTCCTACCAAACACACCACTGAAACTGACATTCATATCTTAGTGCAATAGATGGAGAGGAAAAAAAAACAAGCAGAAGGTTTGTTTTTTTTACAATCTTACCAAAAATTATTACAATCACTTCTGGAAGAGAATATTATTATAATTAAGGCCCCAGTCCTCCTGCTATTAAAATTTTACAGAGACTGATTTTTTTTACTCAGATATGAATAAAAGAAATTGAGTAACACTCCCTTAAAGTTTGTATTCCCTCCTGTCTTGTCATATCTAAAGTTTGCTCATAAGCTCTTAAGAGTAGTACCTGTTCTAGATAGTGCTTATCTGGGCATTGTATAAATAAATAATATGGACCATAATGAGAACAGTAATGAGACATGTAACTGAAAGCTAAGTTATAGGTTTAAAGAAAACACTGGAGAGACCAATTATAGCAAGAAAAAGGGAACTCAAATATAGCTCCCAAATCAGCGCATTGGCTATTACATGAGTACATATTTAAAAGACTGTCGTACGTAAGTATTGCATAGTTGTTGCACTTCCTATCACAGATCTACATGTTGCCATTGAATATTCACACATGCAATAAGGAATACATATTCAGCACACAAACAATTGTGCTTCCTCCTGTGCTGTGTTGGAATGTCCTAGCAGCTTGGGCAATCAAATACAATGGGGTACACACCTTGACAAATTTGAAGTCAACTGAACAAGCAAACGCTCATTCTATCACCAGCAATAATCACATACTTCCATTTTAAAAACATGGTATACATAACCTAAAGGATTATACTAACTTGTCCCAAGGGTGCACATAATATCTGTGATCATCAGAAATAATATCCTGACTTCCATTTTCTCCCCTAAGTATAAGGCTTCTACAAGATTAATGGACTACAGAAAGAAAAAGGTTAAGACAAAACCCCAAATCTTAAGAACAGCATCTTCATCACATGTCTTTCTTATTGAAGAGACTGCCAAAGGGAAAATATGACTTGAGATGAGGTCAATTGTTCCATAAAGGAGAGAAACAAGCACCACATGGATCCAACCAAAAATCAGGAGAGCCAGGCCAACCTTGCTGCTGCAGCTGCTTAGTCCTGCCACTGGCTCCTCCTGGGCCCTACTGGCCCTGGATCCTGTCATCTTCGACAGGCAACTGGGGCAGATAATTATTAATTATTTTCTAAATTTTTAGGGGCCTCATGGGCCAGATAGAATGGCCTGGTGGGCTGGATCTGGTCCGCGGGCCATATTTTGCCCAACCCTGAGTTAGGGCCTCTTTCCTGGGGAATGTGGGTTTGACTCTCCTCAGGAGGGAATTTAACCCAGGTTTCCCACTTCTATGATTTTCTAATCATAATGACTATGCAAGGTAAGCACCATTCCCACTACTTCCAGCAGCCATTTTTTTTTTTTTTTAGTGAGCAATTACAACAATAATTTTTGAGGTACCCAATTTCATTAGTGGGAATTAAGCCAGCTGAAATCATGTCTACTAGATCAGCTCCTCAGAGCACTTTGTCACGACTCTGAATAGTTGCTGAGTGCTAGTAGGATTCAGGTGGCAGCAAAGTACCATCTACTCAGGCCAAAAGAGCTTTAGGTTGGTTCAGAATCAGAACTAGTGTCAAGGGGATTTTCAAATTTTAAAAGGAGGAGCCTAGTGGGTTTAGGCACCCCCAGGATAATGTAGCTATTAAGCCACAATTTTATAGATCATGGTTTGGACTTAGATTTTTAATGACTGCCTAAGTCTCTTTGGGTTCTGGCTTGGTGTCCCTTATGTCTGATTGAACTCAATGACACTGTATACTTCTTTAAAGTTACTCATTTATAAGTGTTTTACAGGATAGGCTTAACTCTGTTGCTCTTTTTAATCATCATGCATTCATTCTCCAGTTTGGAAAGCTCTTCTTGGTGCTCATTTCCATGATCAATCTTTTTATTATAAAAATTACAGTATTTGCTGTAACGTTAATTAATTCATTCCTGCTGTAATTATTAGAACTGAGCAAATAATTTACAATGAATAATTCATCCAATGAATGTAACCTCATTTTCTGCTTGCTGAGTATCTGCTAGCAGATGTATTTCCCCAGTTTATTTGTTAATCAAAATTATTTGACCGGTTTTGGAAAATATTTTTAACCCTATAGATTAATTCCATACAGTTTCTGTAAATACTGGATATTCAGAACTTGTTATTTTTGGTGCATTGGTTTATTGTGATAGATTAGATAAGTCTTATGACATAGTTTTTAATCCTTCATTGAATAAGCATGTACATGCTTCTGGCATGAATACACCTGTACATGAATTTCAATTTCATCAAAACTTTGAAAGAGACTTTCCTTCCAATAAAATTAAATAATATAATTGTCAAAAAGACCCAAAGGAAATGTGAATATAGGTAAAGCAAATTCATCAGACTCAAAATATATGCAGAGATTTATTTGCAGTTTTGACTCAGCTTTAAGCAAACACTGTGTTCTTCATTGGTTGGCAACTATTGCAGCCATACAATTTCTATTGCTGGACCTCTATAGAACAGTTAATTCAGATTATATTTCCAGACCATTGGGTATCTTAAGGACTATGTCAGATCACATTTCTATATTTCCACAAAAGGACACACTTGTATTGAGTGGCAGATGGCAATTTTATTGTCTTCTCTGTTGGAAAATGTAAAATTCCTAGGAAATGATTTTCAAGAAAAATCTTCAAAAGTAATTTAAGGATAGAGGTGCTTAAATATCATTGCAACTTAGAGGAACTTAGACTCCTAAGTCTTTTATGGACTTCTAAACATTTTTCCTTTGGGCTTCAATCCAAGGCAGAACCCTGGACTAGGAATTGTTGGGAGGCATACCACCCTGCTGGTCTACCATTCTTGTAGTTCCCTGGCATACAAACAAAGTACTACCTCTTCAACAAAGTACTACCTCTTCATTTTGCCCAGGGGTGGGCAAAATGGCAGATCCAGCTGGCAGCTGCACTCCATTTCCCAGCAGCCCTTGACAGCGTCTCTGTGGCCGGTTTCCATGGAGACCCCAGCAGCGGCAGGGCCATGAGTGTGAAGCCAGCATTTCCATGGACACCAGACTCAACAGCACTGGCAGAGCGTGCAGCTGGGTAGGCAGCTGCTCTGCAGCGGGGACTGGGATCTTGCAGTGTTGACAACATGGTCTGAGGTCAGAGCAGAACCACGATCTGCTGCCTACATGCCCCTGACCGGACTAAATGCAAAGGCACAAATGGGATTATCTCCATTTATCCAGCACAATGCAATGTAGTCCAAATATTTATACAATTAATTCAAGAAAATACTGTTACTAAGCATAATTATGAATTCTATATGGAAAAAAGGCAGAAGAGAACTCTCTCTTTTTTCTACATGCAATATATATTGGAACTCTGCTTCCTTGATTTCACAAGAAAAACTATTGTTATGGTTGTTAACTAGATTAATGGGTTTTCCTTGGTTGGCATAGGCTTGTGTTAAGACAAGGAAATGAGAAGGAAGAGGTTAACATGACTGTTACTTTAAAGCAACTGAAACACTTGCCTTCTCATTCTCTCAAAAACCTCAGAATATTAGCTTTAATAAAGAGAGGTTCAAAGTTTTAAATACTGCTGTAGTACAGTCTCAGATTAATAAAACTGCTTGGCTTATAACTCTATGGTAACAGGAGAGATAATTTAACACTAGCAGGGATTCTTGTTCATTAAAGCATTGACTTTTTAAAACTCTAGAGCAGATAAATTTGGGGTTTCTCAGCAATAAAAGTAGAAAATGGTGCATTTTGTATTCTGACATTATCTTACTATAATCTTAAATCACACAATAGGATATTCTACATAGCTGACTGTTTATTGCTCTTTCTCCTTCCATTTTCTCCTCTTTTTTTAATCACACCTTAGAGTTCCCTTAGAATCAGTTCAGTGTAAAACAAGCTGCTTTATAACCTCTTGCTATTTTTTTCTAGCCTGGTTAACAAAAAAAGCCTATTGAATTTGGGGCTTTGCACTTTAGAATTTAAAAAAGATATATAAACAATGGTCAAATTGTGCAAGATATAAATGATCTATCTAAACCCCTGTAGCTCTTCGGAGCTGCAGTAAACTGTATGCAGGATTAAGGTTATGCATTGGCTTAACTTTGTTATTTTTATAAGATAATTGTTCTGTAGGCATTTCTATTTAATCTTTAAAATCCTTTCTTCTCTAATTCTAGCTAAGTTCTCTAGAGCATATGCTCAGTGTTTTCTGGATATAAATTTATCAGAAAGTTCAGGGGCACAGTTTGGAAAAATGCCTGTCAAACTGTCAAACTTTTAGAGACTCTCTCTAATATGAACTCATAACTTTTTCTCAAGCTTCACATCTTCAAAGTGTTTTACAAACATTTTCCAATGTTATTTATTTATTATTTCTATTTATACAATACACCCTTCTCAAGCGAACTACACAGAGAACTCAGCATTTCACAAAGTAAATATAGAAAGTTGACACATTGAAACATTCACCAGGCTATACAAACTGATCTGTCTTCATACAGCCCCTCCCTTCTCATACTCATACCTCAAAAATCTGAGATGAGTAGACTAATGTACAGTGTATTCTGAAAAGGGGAAAATGCGTCTGATCATCATTCCTTCCCACCCCAATGTAATTAGGACAATTTGAAACTCCCTTTCAATTCAATTCAAATTTGACAAATGAAAAAACATTTCAGAACTGATATAACACTTCAACTTGGCTTTTCCAAAGCATTTCAGTTTTTCAGTGTAGATTCACAAAAGGACTTAGTTTGGTTTCTGAACCAAATGCTTATAGCTCAGGTCCAAATCTGCCTCAAAGGAAATTTCGTGCTCTGGGCTCCCCTCTTGCCCACCCCTAGTTATGCTACTGCGAAGACATCGAAATAACACTTATGTAGGTTTTAAGTATCCAATGGTATGTCTCTGCTGTATCCTTCGTGTTCTTGCAGAGGGATGCTCTTGGGTACATCCCTACTTTCACATGCCTAACCTTAAAATGTGCTAACAAAACCACCCTGGGCGCACCTCCAATAGCATCTCTCAAAATCTTTGTCTATAATGTACTTGAGAATGGCTGAAAGGAAGCCCCCAGAGCAGCCTCACCACCACATTTGGGGGCTACACTCATGAAGAACAGGTGGGTGGGATATGCTTGAAAGCACCACTCCCTGAGAACATGGGGAACACAGTATAGACATAGTATAAGTCACCAACCATGATGCCATTTCACTTCATGTAAATAGAATCAGCCTATCACGTGTGCTCAGAAGTGAGCCAGAATGGCTACAGAGGCATCTAATTCCACATACACTGTGTTGGGGTATTCTAGGTTGCTCTCCCAGATAAAAATCACAAATTAGAGGAAAAACACCCACAATGACTTTGATGCTGAAAGAGAGAAGTGATGAAATCTGGACCGATAGCTGGTAATTCATTCAAAAGAAGTGGGAGATCTGCATTCTAGACCACCTTACTCTGAGAGAGTTTGAAACCTCATCTCCCACCCTTCAGGACAGAGCCATAGCCCCTAAATACAGGCCATGTAGTGGGCAAGGTGAGAGACTCTTCGAAATCTGGGCCAATGGGCCAAATGAATGTTGCATGAGGCCAGAAGGAGTGCAAATGAGAAATACAGTCTCTTGCTAAAGAAAGCGGGCAATTCCCAGAGTGAGAGGGAATCATGGATTCTAGTCCCTGCTACTAGTAGAGCTTATGCACTTTATCCAATTATTATGTCATGAAAAATACATTAACACTTTCATTCCACCCATTTTTGATTCACTGAAAAAGGCATTTCAGATCAACTTGGAATTGCTTTTTTTTTAATTTTGAAAACCCCTTTTTCACAGATTTTCTCAGAAGGTTAACTCATTCAGACAAGAAAAGACATTGCTTCCTGAATTGATGGGCTTTTACACAGAATTCTCAAGCCTCAAACTCAGGCAAACATATACATCTTATAGACCATTTTGTCTCAATTACCAACTTCAGGCAGGAGAAGATGACCTGAGCCTAAACCATGAAGGGGGTATAGATCAAAAGAAGTACCATGCAGATCTCACAGCAGTGAAACCCAAAGTTAATACATAATCTAGAGATAACATAATTTTAATAATGAGAGCCATTGGCTTAACTGGTCTCCAGATTTAGTTCTGATTGCATTCTTGCAATGCTATCTCAATGAAGGTGCTGAAGTCAGGATAACTGTATCAATGTAGACATCCTAAAGAATGCACTGTAGCCCCCTAGTGCAAAAATCCTTATTATCAAGGCCATTCTAGCCCAACAGCTCCTAAGGAAAACAAATATCCCAGATCCAAAACATTCTTCAGTCTGTAAAATACACTCATTTGGATGGAAAAAACATCTGAATCAGAAGGGCATATATCATGCTCACTGGGCACATCTACCTAAGTAGCTCTACTACACAGCAGAGCTAATTACTGTGCAGTAGGCATAAGCATCTACATGTGCAGATGCTAACTGTGCAATAATTGGCTTTAACCATGGGTAAATTTACTACCTGCAAATGCATGTAGCAAATTTACTTGAGATTACTTACTGCACAGTAGTGCACATGTAGACACCTAACTGGGAGCAAATGTACTCCCAGTCAGCTGGGCAGCAGGGGGCAAGCAATTGCTCCCTACCCCTGGGAGCTGCCTGCTGCTGGGGTGGGATCTGCCATCAGAGCTGGGGCAGGGACAATGTCCCCCTGCCCTGTCAGCAAGGAACTCCCAGCCCCTGCTCTGCAATAGTGGGGCCTGGGGTAAAAGATCTTTCTCTCCCAGTACCAGCTTCATGGTCATGGGGCCAATGGTAGGAAATCCTTATCGTCTAGCCTAAGCCACACAGTTGTGGAGCCCAGGCTGGAAGATCCTTCTCCAGTGACAGTGCCAGCTCCACTGTCACCCAGCAGGAGCCCCACAACCATGGAGCTGGTGTTGGGAAATGATCTCCCAGCCCAGGTCCCACAATCACAGAGCTGGTGCTGAGAGATAATGATCTCCCAGTCCATTTTCCATGACCATGGGACCTAGGCTGGGAGAGAGGAATCTTCCAGTGCTGGCCCTGCAACTATGGGGCTGGTGCTGGGAGATAAGGATCTCCCAACCCAGGCCTTGCATTTATGAACCAGGGGCTGGGACCTCCCTGCTGCCCAGGCAGGGGGACATTGTCCGCACCCAGGCTCCAGTGGCAGAGCCCATCCTAACAGCAGGCAGCTTATGGGGGCAGGGAGCAATGTCCCAGCCCCTGCCAGGATACAGCTGTTTTCTGGCCCCTGGGTTAGCACCCAGGGGCAGCCTAGAGCTTCCCCTGGCTGATGCAGCGGCCTGTTGCAGGGAGTGGGAGAAGACTGCTGCTAGAAGCAGCAAATCTGCTTCCATGTTCCTGCAAGTGTAGATATGTGCCCAGGAGAGTTTACTCTCAAGTAGTTTACTCTAAAATAAACTGGTCCTGGATGATTTACACATGTAGACACATCCACTGGGTGCATCTACATATGCATTAAATGCAATGTAATAAATTCTGGTTCAGTTTGCGCCGGAGAAAACTGATCCTGGGCTCAGTGTCTGCATGTGTACCTGGGACTACAGGATTTTGAACCAGGGCAAAGCAGCCCTGGGCTGGCAGGAGGCATGGAGGGGTCAGCTCCACGCTTCAGGTGGCAGCATTGGGTGATGGAGGGGCTGGCTGAGTCACAAAGGTGCTGAAGTGCAGGGGTAGGTGGCAGGGAGCCCCCACACTTTAGCACCCTCATGCCCCATCCAGTCCCTGTCACTGTCTACATGTTTGTTTCAGTGTACTATTCCCTACTGGCTTTGTCATCTTTTTGGATTCACAATCCTAAGTATCTACTAATAAAATTCCATTAGTCTGCCATAGGACAGTACTGTCCCACATAGTACTATCCTACAGTGGTGTTAATTAATTTACTGCACCCAAATGCCAGTGCATGTGTATGCTGTGATGCTTTACTGTGGAGCTAATTAGTCAACTTAGCAGTAAAGTGCACATGTAGATGCATCCGCTGTTTCTTCCAGCTATTTGTCTCAGCCCTCAGTCCTCTGGGCGGAGATTCGTTTTGGCAGTTATGACTCAAAACCAAATTGAGCTAACTAATTATACTATGCAAATGAGAAACTGAAGTCAGTAGAACAAAGTCATTTATATTAGCTGAGTATCTGGCCCATAGGGCTGACTATAAACTGCATATTACAAAGTTATTTTATTCTCTTCCCAGCAACCTTATATAAATGTTGATCAGGAAAAGTGCCAAAATAGACTTGTAAAGTATCCCAAGTGAACAAATGTTTTTGGAAGATGTTTTACAAAACAGGTATACCAGTATAAGCTTAACATTACCATTGCCACTGATAGAGCCACACTTAGGCCAGATGCATACCAGTGTCTATTATAAGTGCCTGTTTACAATTAGAACCATCTAGAAAATGCAGTTGCCATTTTTCAGCAAATGCCAATACAGCAATGTATTCAGAAGGTAAAGAACAGATTCAGTGAATAAGTTGGAGAGGAAAGCTTGTGCAAATACACACACTGTGCCCCACAACTTAAAAATACACAAAAGTAGTCTGTTTTCCCTGCTGTTAGGGGCCTGACCTCATGTCATTAAACTCAAAGTTTAGTACGTAAATTTATTCCAGTGAAAGCAAGATCAGATTAGGCAATGTTGACCATTGGGACATAGGCCTACATACCATATTGTTTGGTGTCAGATTGTGTCAGATATTGGGAGATGCAATAAATAGTCAGAAGTCTCAACCTTTCCATCTCACAGCTCCTTATGGTTATCTAAGCATAACTCAAGCTCCCAAGACTACCTGCTACTTCCTTTCTTAATTACTAGGAATAACACCATTATTTTTCCTGTCAGACTCATATCCTGGGTTTCATCTTCAACTTTGGTCTATTTCTAGGTCCTCACATTTTGGCTATGTCTATGTCTTAGTGATCATTTCTGCATAACATCAAACGGCATACCTACACTACAGACTACTGTGTAGCCTATGAACACCTAAGATATTTTTAGACAAGGTAGTTTGGCTACCAAAAGTGGCCTAACCATAGCAGCATGGAGCTAAGTATGGGCCAATTTACTCTGCTTCTCAGCACGATAAAGCCACCTGATTATGTTCCTCCTTAAAAGTCTCCCTTGACATGATGCCTAATAACACTTGGCAATAGCTAAGCTGCTGGTGTGCAAGCAGTACTTTTTATCATGAGTCAATGTTGTCTCATTGTTTCTTTGTGCTCCCCAGTCTGTCTGTGTTTGTCTTTTGTCTCTTATTTTATACCTAGTAAGCGTTTAGAGCACAGACTGTCTCCCTGTTATGTTTATACATTGTCTAGCACAATGGGCCTTATACATAACTATGGCTCTTAGATACTTTATTGCAACTAATGATATAAATGGAAATAATTAAAGTGCACAAGGCCAAAAAAGTCTGTTAGAATACTAATCAGTGATCAAAAATGAATATTCCCTATCCCATGACAAGAGGCTGACAGCATACTGGATGTTCTTGTGTGGAGATACAGGCCAGACCACAGATTATTTAGTATGAATTTCTTTTGGTTCACCACATTATTCTATCCGCTTTCAGATATTTCAAAACATAATGAATCCTTTAGCAAAATAAAGCATAGTTTATGAAGGCATACTTACAAAAGTCACAACGGATCTGGCTAAATTAGTACAACATCTTTTGTTAGAGAGACTTAAATTACATGAAAGCATTAAATTACATGAAAGCATTTGTAAAATTTACTCCATAAACTACAATTAATCCAAACTAATCTTTTTATTTGTCCTTTTCCTAATTTCTTCCCCTTTTGCTGACATATACTAAAACTGCAGGGCTTTTTAAAAACAAACTGGCCTTAAATACAGATAATTTCTTCTGTTTGGGAGGTCTTATTATATTATTAGTCCAGTTAATTAGAATAAAAAACTAAAGTCCATCCATGTTTCAAAAGATAAAACCTTCCCCCTTTGAGAGTGGTGTGCAATTCCCAGAATCATTCAATAGAATGGTTAATTTTCCATTGCCTTCCTTTTGAAAAGCTTACAAATCTGCACCTAGGAAAATGTAAACTGCATGTCAATACAAAGCAGCTGTCCTGTGTTTTATTCCTTGATTAGTTTTACTTTAGCCATAAAAGAGGAAAGTAAACAAATGAAATCATGAATCTCAAGATCAGTGTGTTGTAGAGGAGGCCCAATAATTCAATTCAGTAGGCATTACCTGTTCAGCAACTATTTAATGGATAATCTCATTACTAGAGCTGCCCAGAGACACTTCAGTGGAATCATTTTCCATCAGAATATGCAGTGTCATTAAAAGCAGTGGAAAATCAGGCTAATTTTCCTGGAAGTTCACTTTAGAATAAAACTTTAAAAAAATAATATTTCAGTTTTGCCAAATCAATGTTTGACAATGACTGACATGAATAATTTTTTAACTTCTCTTAAAAAAAAAAAAATTATTGTTGTTTCTGTTCTATTGTTTGGAATCCTTGAGAAAGAAGCCAAATTTCAAAATGTTGTTCTGGTTCATGTAACAAAAAGTCTGTCATCCACACTGCTCTACTCATTACACTTTCAGGGACAATAACTGAAGCAGCCACTAAGAGATCTAACTTAGAGCTCCTTGCACTAGCTACTGCTTCTTTCATTCAACCAAGGAAAAACTGAGCCTAATGGAAAGCAGCCAAGAGGTATTACCACTTCTTTCACTTCTAAGGACAGCTTTATCACCTATTTCCAAGACATCAAATGGACCAGCTGTCAGATGTCAGAATAGAAAGCAGAAAACTGAGCTCAAATACCTGGCTCAATTTTCCTGTGTTAATACATGAACATTTAAAATGACCTCCAATAAGGTATCTGTGCCTACGTCAGACCATGGCATAATTTAGGTACCCAAAGCTAAAAACAAAATCCTGGAAATCTCTGTTTACCTGGGGGCAGATCCCAGGGCTAATTTCTCTGAGTGTCCTGATCTAGTGGACATACCTAAACATAACTTTGAGTTCAGCACCAAGGACAACAGCCACAAACACTTTCAGCGGGTAGCAGGCTCCACTGCTATCTACCTTCTAATGACCAGGGATCCTGGTTTTCTCTGATTCTAAAAAATCCCCAATATTTGGTTAAAAAAGTAACCCCATAACCTTATTTTTCCATGATTTAAATGAAACACCACTATATATATATATATATAGTGGTGTTTCATTTAAATCATGGAAAAATGCAGTTGCTTTTTTAACTAAAAATTGGGGGTTTTTTTTAAATCAGAGAAAGCCAGGATCCCTGCTAATAACTAGCATTTAGGAAATCCCCCAGCAAATAAGTAAATGGCCTTGTATCTGAATTATAGAGTCAGGTTTCCTCTTGTCTCTCTTTTTAGCTGCAGGAATCCTGAATTCTTTGCTGCAAAATGATGTGTCTTCAGGAGGAGGGCTGTAGACTATCACTAACCCAGGGTTCCCTTAAACCTGCCTTTGTGAAAGACAGGAAATGTGGTTTGGAAATCCTTGGGCTTTGGAAGGTCCGTATAACCCAAGTCTCCCACCTGGAAGAGTATTCTAACCATTAGGCTACTATTTACCTCCTTTTGTTTGAGCCCTGTGATGCCACACCTCTTACTGTAATTATTATACAGATAAGATCTTAATTTAACACTAAGTATAAAACTGAAACCTGCACCAGAGATTGTCCAGAGAATGTGCCAAAGCATTATGCCCTGTCATTGCTCATCCCCTCTGATTTTGACACTAAACTAGCTTTTCAATGGATTTCTGCAGAGTGCCCTGCAGCTAATTACTGATCATTGTTACCTCTGGCCTTTCAGCAGTTTCCACCGGCAAGTCTCCACATTTTGTGGCTGCTGCAATGGAAAGAATTTACTTTGAAAACTTTGAAGATGACTCAGCAGCAGTATGCCAAGCAAATGTCACCTGTTATCATGCAAAAATATAACATCAAAATAAAACCTACAGCATAAAACTTTCCTTTGGGAAATTGCCAGTAATCCCTATGGACGGAAACTAAGATATTTTTTAATTTTAAAAAGAAAAAAAAAACCTAAGAAGGAGAAAATATATGTGTTAATACTTGGAAAAATAGTTAGATTTAGCTCCTGAAATTCAGGATCACCTTGGAAATATAAAGATGAAAGAAAAAAAAGCATGATTAAAGATTAATTTCATAAGGCAATAACATAGGGACATCACGCCTTTCTGCTAGACAATAGGGAGCTGTTTCTTCCATGAAGGAAATCTTGTTTTTAGCTATAAAAACAAAGAGAACATTCTCTGTAATATTTTTTTCTGTATTTGCTGTGTGACTGCATACACACACACACACACACACACACACACATATATATATATATAGTATATATATAGAGAGAGAGAGAGAGAGAGAGAGAGAGAGAGAGAGTTTAAGTTACATTTCAGTTCTTTATGTTTCTTTTTGTTTGGAAAACCAAAGCTACTTCATCATATGTATTTAGATGTATTCATAATACGAAGTAATATGAAGGGCTAGATGCATGTGAGGGAAAACCAGACAAAGTATTGGGAGTTAGCACAAGAGCTGATATTGCAATAAGAGTGCTACTATATTCATTCACAGTCTGCATTAGCTGCTGTCTTCCATCCACACTATCACGGCATTCAATTCCAGCTCCAGAAAGTCAGTGCCTTTGTCTCTGGTTTCTAAACACAATCTTAGGATGCAAATCCTCTCTCTAACACACAATTCTAAGACCTCACACCACCAGTCCAACTATCTATTGCTGCTTCGGACTGATGCTGATTCCCCCAGACTATATCTTGGCTTATGTATACATGTAAACATGCTAGTTTACAGAAGGCAGGATAGAGGTGCACCCTATAGACTAACTGAAACAGAGATGCACCAGCTTTTGTGGACAACAGCTCATCATCAAATGGTACCATCCAACGTTCATGAAAGCTTATGCTACCATTTGATGAAATGAGCTGTTGCTCAGGAAAGGTTATACATCTCTTATTAAGCTATTCTATACTGTATAAGGCACACCTCTACCCTGCCTTCTGACTGATTTCACAGACTGATATGGCTAACTGCCTCTCTCTACTCTAGCTTACAGTTTACTTTTCCAAGAAGATGAAAGAGTAAAGCATACAACACACGGACTTTGCAAACCATTTCAAAACCAAATTACACTTTACCTTAACTCAGCATAAGAAATGTATAGTTCTATACAAAGCATCTATGCCCTTGCCCTCAGTTCCTTCATCAGTCTGGAGTGTTCTTCAGGAATTGGATAAATATTCTTTCAGGATTCCAAGTTCCTTCACCAGTGCATTTTTTCATGTAGCTTTCCTCTGGAACATGGATTATGCTTTCCAGCCATATTTCTTTGACTTCATCCTATCACTTAGGGCTTGCATACATGAACATATGTATCTTACACCCCATTCTCCCCAGTCAAGTTAGTAATACTGGTTTTCTTCCTAAACATAGTGATTACATTTAACAATTTCTTTATTTATTTTGGAGCTTCTTCCAAATGGGACTGATGATACATGAAAGTAACCTTGTCAACCTAGGCAGGGCATGGCACACTGTGGTTTTGAAGAACAGTACACAACTCTTTCATGAAGTTAACCTGAATGTGTACATTGTCCATAAAGAGATTCACTAAATTAAGTCACACCCAAAATGGTGTAATCAGGGAGGAAGTGGGATACTTAAATCTGGTCTCAAAGAAAATCATTATTTTAAAGCTACATTAACTTCAAAAATGGAGATTTTTTTTCAAAGAGATGGCTGTGAGAAGCCTAATCCTGACTGACTGATTTCATAGACTCATAGAGAAGTAGGGTTGGAAGGGACCTCCAGAAGTTATCTAGTCCAACCTCCTGCCTGAAGCAGGATCATCCCTATCCAAACCATCCTATACAAATCTAATCTCTCAGAAAAACTACACAGTCAACACTGACACAACACAAGACATAACACTGTAACCTGCCACTAATAAAGCAGAGGGACCGTGGTGACCAATGTCCTGCTGCTGTGAAGGTTTTTAATATAGGCTTAAGAGATCCCAGGAAGAGGATGATGCCCCTTGCTACAGAGGAAGCCAAAACCCCCCACAGTCCATATCAATCTGACCATGGGACAAAATTCCTTCCTATCCCCAAATATAGGGATTAATCTGACCCAGAGAAGAAAGGACAGACCTTCTAGCCAGGAACCTCTGACTTTAAATCCCAGCAGAAGCATTGGAACTTAAATGCTCCCCCCTACCCCACATCAAAATCTCCAGCCTTGGTTGCAGCCAACACCCAATACCTCTGAGAAAGGCTTAAAAAACCCTGACACACAGCAGCAGGGGAGTGGGGGAAGGGGTTCAGATTCCCTCCCAGTCCCATACAGCAATCAGCAAAGCACAGAAGAATGGGAAATACCCATAGAAGAACATATTCAATGGCTGTTCAGTGCCTAATTGAAAATCTGCATAATTATCAAGTTTTAACCACATTTTACATTAACTGTGCAATTTTTCTGTTGTGATTTCATTAAAAAACATAACTCTGGTCAAAATAATTCAAAAGGTCCCTGACCCTAGCCAACATTTTCATAAACATCATTTGAGTTTCAAGATGAGTTTTATGTTTCACTGCATACATTTCCAACATTTTTATTACACCACGACTTGTAAAAATGTGTGAATATGTAGTTCAAATGATAGCACAAATCACTTCAGTCATTCAGGGATATGAGCCATTGCTATAATAGCCCTCTAGTAATTTGGCATTCTCATCACATTAACAGTGTAAGCTCCTCCTCCCATTCTTTCTGCCCATATATTCATCGAGTACAATCTCAAGAAAAATCAAACTTCACCCCCTGCAAAAAACAGAAATATTTAAGACTTTTCTTTGAGTTAAGAATAGCAAAAGGTGATAAAGACTAGATCTCCTCCATCTCTGATCTTGACACATTTATTAAAACTCTATTCAGATATTGTTTTCTTCACCCAGGTTTGGATACACAACGCTGCACACAACCCTTATCTCTCCTGACAGAATTGAAGTCATTCTTCCTGCAACTTTCAGTGCCCTTCATACAAGCAAGAAGGACATCACTTGTTGACACTGTAACTAGCTCTTTTCAGTCTTTTATTCATTCCTCAGTTATACTTTTCTACACACAAAATAAATAATAAAAGGAAAAACAAAGCTAGCTAAGTTTAATTGATTAATAAATTGTATAACTGATAACTATCGTTATTTAGTGTCTCTTAAGCACTGCCCATGTGATCAGAACCAAACAAAATGCAAAATGAAGGGAATATTAGCCCTGTAAGCTTGCTGTCTAAAGACAAAAAATCATGAAGTCCAGCAGAGATAACTTAATTTTCTTTATGTGTTTTTGCTACAAGATCTCTTATTATAATTTCTTATGCTCACTGAGAAAGTAACCTTAACACTTATTAAGGAAAAAATGACTTTGGTTCACAAGTTTAAAAATCACTCATTCAAAATAAATTCTAAAATTAAACCCAGAAGAAGACAATCCGTTATCTCCAAACTTCAGGGGTGAAATCTTGGCTCTTTGAATTCAGAGGAAATTTTGCTATTGACTTCAGTGGAGCCAAGACAGTACTCTAGGTATTCAATTTGGGACACAAACTGGCTGCCAAAATAGCTTGTGTTCTCAATGTTAAAGTAGCAAAAGAAGGAAAAGATCATCTTGGATTAGTGATATTTATGTCCTGGGGCTCCTCCAATTAGACAGAATAATAAATGTAATGAACAATGTCAGATTTCCTTTAAAGAAAGAAGGTTTTTGTGAAGATAACCTTGAAAACTGATGTCAAACAATTACTAGGGTTGGAAAATGATTAAGTATGGAGTGAAATAGATCACTTCATTTTTCATGAACTGCCCCCTGAAATCCTTAATTTCATCTTGTTCATATCAGTAGGAGCAGCAAACAGTGTGAACAACAAACAGTTATAGGTGGGAAGGGAGTTAACAGCTCTTGGCTAAAGAGGATTCTGGCAAAAAATGTTCCATGGATATCAGGATGGAGATACCAGTTTAAATGAGAAGCTGGATTGTCCATTTATTCTTATTATTAGAAATAACTTATTCAGAACACTAAATTTATATGGATTACATGGTTATAGGTGTAACCACCTCTGACCCTTTTTTCAGGTGTCTCTGAATGTACTCGCAAAGGTGGTAGGCCTTGTATCCATACCTGTTTTGGACTGGAATCCTACAGGGTCTAGACTAAGACCTGGGTACCAACCCAGCAGGTACTGTTGGACTTAGTACCTTCAGCTCTTCCTTTTGTGACCAGAGATGAAGACAGTGACTTAAAACTATCCTCTTAAAGTATATTAACAGAAGCATAATATAGTAAATCAGCACATCAAGAGCAGGATTCAAAATGTGATACTATGTGTCTAAATTCAGAAAGAACAGCACTAAGCCACTGAGTGCCCATACCACGAGAAAAATTCAAAATAATCCAGTTGGTCATCTACAATCCTAATAGAGTCCAGGAGAGACTTCAGAAAAGCCAAAGTGGGGTTGGACACACGTGATATTTAGACTAGTTTAAACCAGCAGATGAACCTGTTAGACCAGTTTAAAGTTGCTGCAATGGTTCAAAAGTGTACCTCCCACCCTCCCTTCTCTCATCCTTTGACTACAGCTACATTGATTTGTGCTGTCTTCTCCAGAGAGCAGGGCTGGCCCCACCCCTCTGTTCCCTAGCTGAAGCAGTGAGGGCTGGCTCACTGGCCTCACTGGATGGCTCACTGCCCCCACCCCAGGCAAACCATGGCTGGGGTCTGGGTTAAATTTGCCTTCACGCCAAGTACAAAGCTGCCCTGGCCTTCTGGCTTACTTACTGCTGGCTAACTGTGGACTAAAAATCCCAAAGGCACCTGGAAGCAGGAAGAGGAAGTGATGAACAATCCTGCACAGTCCTGCTGCTCTGATTGTGGACTGCAAATCCCAGATACCTTGGGAACATCAGGAAGAGGAAGGAAACACACAGCCCATCCTGGCTACAGGCCAGAGAGCTGTGCTCTAGCACCCCCAGCTTCTGGCTCGAGCCACTGCAGGCATGCGGCTGCATTTTCTGAATCAAAAGTTAATGTCTGTTCATTTGCTTCTTGGTTTAGTCTTTGCAGCTTAGACTAAACTTCAAAGACTGAATCAATTTAGCCTCTGGCTTTTTGACTTTCTGTACTTAGCCTTAGAAATGGTTCAATTGTTACACATGTCCACAACCTGACTTGCAACAATTATAAACCAGTTCCACAACAGTTACATTTTCAATTGTTACATATGTCCACACCCTAAGAATGATTCAGGTTTCTATTGCTAGTGCTCTATACAGGGAATAGGGAGTGGTATGTACCTATTAAAGGAAACTTAAGGAAGTCCAGAGGCACTTCGAGGTAGCCAGTGGGTAACATTAAAGTTTCAAGCTATCTATCATTCACCACACCTACTCATGCCTCTGAGATTACCACGTGTGTCCTTACTTACTGATTTTAAAACTAATACCAGAATATTATATAGTATAATGGCAAACATGACATGCTTTAACATATGATATGCTATAACATATTATGCACTACTACTCATATGTCATGGAAAATTTAAAAAATCATAATAAAAAAAAGGGATAAAAACAAATTTCTAAGCAACATTTTAAAATATTTTAACCACAATTTTCCAAAAGATTTGGGGATATTTTAATTTGAAACATATTTGTCTTTTCCCTGGTTGGAAAATAAATTTCAAAATCTCACAGTTTTCTTTGAAACAGAAATATTCTATTTGAGCAGCTAACTTATCTTGTATACAAGTATGTGTTTGCCATGTTCTAAGCATTGGTAAAAATACTTTTTCTAAAACCTTAAAATCAGTCTCTCAATGATGTTATGGTAAAAAAATCAGCCTTTTTCAGTGTTTTTTTAACTGAATCTCCCATGTAATGTTATATTCCACACTTAAGGACACTCAGCAGAGAATCCTATGCCCACATTACCATCCATAATTGAATTTTGCATGTAATTTCATGCACACCATGAGTCCATCCAAGCTTACTGTGTTCTTATACAAATCCTATATTTTTGTAAATAAATCTCACTTGGACTCTACACCTTAAGTCATTGTTAAAATAACCAACAGAATTAATATAGGGGAACAATACTAGTATTAATCTGATATATTAATTCCACAGATTTATTTATCCCCTGACTAATGAAGATTTTAAACCTACTGATAAGTGAATAAAGAACTGATGATCCCAAATGTATTTATATAAACTAATCAGAGCCTATTCTAGCAACAGACAAATATGCTTATGTATTAGCATACATCAAAGTTAGCACCTCAGACAGTTCCAAACTTATGGGACTGCCAAGGAAACAAATGAAGAAGTTTATATAATTCTTAAGTGATTCTTCATAAGGTATTTTGCTAGATGATTTGGTTTATTTGTAGAGAACCTTTGCTTAAAGAACCATAACCTGACAAGTGGCTTGTAGAAGGGAAGGGAAAAAAACTAGGAAAAAAATCATTTGGGGGTCATCTTTTTATTCCCATTTATTTCCTTTTACAACATTAACATTGAAAGAGTCTTGGTCCAGCTCTGTAGTTTAGCAGCAGCATAATATACTACCTGTCTCAAGACTTTGACACCAGGGTTACTCTACTTCAAACTTCACACTCTCTGCTTAGTTGGAGTTCAGATGTATTGTTAAAGAGAAGTTCTGGATTACAGAAGTGAATTGCCATCAGTCTGAGCATACCAGCCACTTAATAAAGAGATTCATAAATGTCAGGTCTAAAATTGTGATTACTTTTCTTTTCTTTGCACTTCAAGTTCACTTGGGTTTACAGTTTAGCAGCCATTTTGTTCTCAGAACTGTTTAACAAGAACAAGGGCCAGACTCTTACACCTAAATAATAGAAGACCTAGGTTCTAGACCATTATAGACAGGATTCCAACTGACAGCTTTCACATCCCAGAAGAGTGATCTAACCACTAGACTATAAGCAATAGGGCTGGGAGCATTCTCTACCACTCTTGATGAAATGGGCCACTGTGTAAAAAAGATTACAAGAATCATGAGCAGGGATCCTGGTTTCCTCTGATTAAAAAAATTCCCAATTTTTGGATTAAAAGTAACCCAAAATCCACATTTTTCTCTTATTAAAATGAAACACCATAGATAGATAGATAGATAGATAGATAGATAGATAGATAGATAGATAGATAGATAGATAGATAGATATTTTTAATTTTGATCACAAACAATGTGGCTTTTAGGTTACATTTTTAATCCAAAAATTGGGTTGTTTTTTTTAATCAGAGAAAACCAGAATCCCTGGTCATGAGGCCAGACACAGCATGCCTCAGTAGGAGGAGTCCTGGTTTATGGCTTCTGCTCCTAATCTTTTTTTCTGTTTCCTTATTTCCTCCAATTACTAGTCATTTCAAATGCCTAAGCAGTCATGGATCAGGGATGAGGACTGCCAACTATCTGTACATTTACAGACAATTCATTAAAAGAAAGGCTAAAAATGAGAGCCTAATTAAAGCACCTGCAGCGTCACATGTATTCAGAGTCTCACGCTTCAAAATGGCAGTGGAGGCACTTTAACTAAAGCTCATTTGACTAGCTTTAGTTAAAACACCCTGCCACCATTTTGAAATGCCAGGATGCTGAATACATGTGACACAGAGGCTGCTGGAGTATGCTAATCAGCACACTCCAGCAGACTCGCAGCAGACTTGATAAATCGAGTCTGCTCCAACACGTGCTAATTAGCATGCATTGGAGCAGAGGTCTGTCACATGTATAGGTGCCCAGAATGTCTACATTAGCTGTCTACAGAGTTAAACATCCTTTTCTTTACCCTTTCCCTGGCACTGTGAATTGTTCATTCATTTCTACACAGTGGTCCAGCATCAATATGAAAGAGAGTATATCCTGCCCTTCCTTTCCAATAGGATGGTAGTTAGGAAACTCTCTGGGACTATGGAAGATGTTCCTTTTAACCTAAATCCTAAACCCCAGGTCTTTCAGTTCCTGGGTAACTGGTCTAACCACTTAGCTATTTTATAAAAGGTAGGTGGCAGCACCTCCTGTTGCATTTTAAAACAAAAGAATAAGCCACCTGTCCATTAGAGGTATGTAATATAGATGGTCAATGGGTTTAGACTAAAGACAAGGCCTGGTAGTGGCCTTAGGTAGCACAGCCATCAGAACTTATGGGAGGCTGCTTCATATCGTAAATCCTAGTCTTACCTAGGCTAAAAACTCCTGGCAGAGAAACACACTCCTTTCTCCAATGTCTCTCCAAAGACATAAACATGTCCTTGCTGAGTTGTGAATCCTATTTTTACACTCTATATTCTCTCCATTTCTCTCTAGCTAAAGGCATGTCTGTTTCAGTCTTCACCACTCCCAAAACAGCATCAAGGAGCTCTTGCACATCCACACCTTCCTTAGTAAGCCAAGTTCTATGATCTAGAAGAAATTTCTAGTGGAAGAAAAGGAGGTTGTAATTCCTGGAAACAAAGGTTTATAATACTGATAATGAAAATATGAATCTGTATTCCATCTCAGAAATGGCTGCACTTCGTTGATAGCATATCTTTTTAACTATACAGCATTTTTTAAAAGATTTGAAGTGTTAGCACAAAAACTACTAAATATATATGGCAGATTCATATTTTAATTAGACATATTTAGTAGAAAGCATTGAAAAGGATTAATAATAAATTAAATGCTGTCATGAAGATGCTTTCCATAATTATGGTGAAATAGGTGATATAGTCAAAAGCTATTATCACAGTATAATTGCAAAACTAAAAAAGCTATATGGAACTTTTAGTTGTGAAGATTTGAAGCCATAATGTTTTACCACTAGAGAAAAATACTGCTCTCTAAAAGTTTCATAAGGAATATTGTTAATAGACCTGACCTTTGGCTGAGGGCAAATGAAAAATGGCAGTAGATTATAGAACTAAAAAGCATTTATGAAAAATTGTCCATTTTTTAACATTTGAGTATGAACATTCCTGGAACCCAGTTCAGTGAAAGACTACTCCTGGAATCTGATTCAATGACAGAATGCAATAGCAAGAAACATTAAAAGAAAAAAGATAGATAGATAGATAGATAGATAGATAGATAGATAGATAGATAGATAGGATGTATAATGAGCAGATGTTAAGTCCCTGTTGTCCTTTTCAAGTTAGACTAAGGGTGCAGACAGAAGTGACAATTTTCTCTTTATCTGGCCACAAGCAGTGTATAGCCGAGACCAAACACAAGTGCATGGCTGCAGACTGCTTCAAAAATGTCCGATCAGGTGAAAATCTGAACCCTCCTTGCATGAGGGGTCAGATGAAGACATTTCAAAACAAAGCATCTTCTGTAACTTCTGCCTGCCTGCCTGCCTGCCAGCTTCAAGCTGTTTTCAGAATGGGAGGGAGGAAAGGGAGCAGAGGAAGTTGGGTCTGGGGTTTTTTCAGCCCTCATTGGAGGGTGGGGCAGGTGTATTGAAGCCCCCCTGAGGTGGGGGGGCTCCAATTCACCCACCCCACCCTCCAGCCCCAGCTGGGGAACCCCTAAAATGGGCTCCCTATGCTCCCTTCCTCCTTTCCCATTCTAAAAACTTTGCAGCCTCACAGGGAGCAGAAGCCATTGCTAGACTCAGCCAGCAGCTAGATTTCTCTCCCCCCTGAAACCAGCAGTGAACTTCAGTTTGGTCCAGTGATCATTGAACTCAGAACGCTTCCTGCAAAACATTCTCAGTTACAGCGGAGAACTGCACTTCTGTCTCTACCCTTAGGTTACTTAATATACTTAGTAACAGGCCTCACATTTCTGACCAACACAGGTCACACTCTGTTCACAAGTACAAAAAGGCCATGCTTCACATAAGCCAAACACACATGCTCTCTCCAGCAGTCATAAACCATTTCCAGACTCACAATTTTACAGGCCCATTTTGCAAGTGTACAAAGAAACTTGAAAAGAATGTAATTGTTGGCTTCCTTTCCAGACATATTTATTTCCAAATACCTTCTGCCAACTGCAAAATAAAGTACATTAAATAAAGTTGTAAATAAAAAAAAGTTGTGACAGTTCCCTTTAAGAACACTTTTAAATACTCAAAATATTTCATAATATGAGAAATAGCAGACAGCTTTCACTTGATGTTATAGGACATCATTTTCTTACTTGGTGTCACATAATCATGCGATGAAATAAGCAAGGGAGGTATTGCCTACCCCATCTTCATTTATATTTCAGTAATTCCAGGATTAATATAATTTTTTTCATTGTTAGGCCTAAATATGCTCTCCTTGATTCTTGGAAAAATAATGTCAGGATTCATACTCATGATTATTAAATATTTTTATTGTGGTAACATCAGCAGGTCAGCACTGCCTCTGGGATTAGGCACTCATACTGGAAACTACACATGGAAGGCCCTACAGATCAAAACTGGGCATTTTAGAAAAGAAGTACTTTTTTGGGTACTTTTTTTCTTTTAGAAAAGACCCTTTTTTGGGGAAGAGATTATAATCTATGAAAGGAAAGGAGAAATAATATATACATTTGCTTTATGGACAAATTCTTCAGCTGTAGCATGGCCTGAAGAAAAGTGGAATTGTTCAGATTCTGCAAGGCAAAATCCTTTCCTGGCACTAACAGGCATTTTTACAGGCACAATATGCTGCGGGGCGTAAAGCAATAATACCATAAAGTTTCTGCAGGCGGCCCTTAGTCAGGATTAAAGTTCTAGGACAAGATCTAAAACTGCACTTGGTTCTGAGGCTGGATCCGGACGTGCAGGCTTGTGTGGTCTGTGGTGCTGCAAAGAGATTTGCGGTGCCCCGAACTGCACAAGTTGCATGTTAATCCATGTGTGGCACTGCTCATTTACAGCACTAGGGCAACATTTGCTACCAGGATTTCCTGGTAGCAAAAAAAATAATAATCCTGAATAAAAAGCAGTGCAAAGCACACTGAAGTGGCATGTGCTGGGACAAATGCAGAGGCCTGGCTGTTGGCCCATCTCTGCTTGCTGTGGAGCCCCCACACTGAGGCACCCTGCACCCCAGCCAGCCACAGAGGACCCCATCTCTATCTGCCTCAGAGTGGGGGCTCTGCCACTCCATATGCTGCAGTGGGGGGTAGCTGGCTGGGGCACAGGCTGCCTCAGTGTGGGGCCAGCCAGCAAGCAGCCCCTGTGCTGAGGCACTCTTTGCCCTGACCAGCTGTGGAGCAGCACATGGAGTTGAGGGGCAGACAGCCCTGGGCTGGTTGCTCCCCTGTATCAAGGCACACTGTGCCCAAGCCAGCTCAGTGCAGGGGCTCCACATGCCTCACTGAGGCATACAGAAACAAGGGAGCAGCCAGCCCTGGGCTGCCTGCTCCTCCATCTCCATGTGCCACTTCCTGGCTAGCCAGGGCATAGGGTGCACTATAGCACCCTGCACTATGACACCCTTCCTTGCCCCTGCCCCTCACACAGAGCAGCAGGAATATGGGTCCTGCAGCACAAAGCAGCAACACAAATTTGTGCCACTACTATTTGTACTGCTGCAAACTCACACTCCTGCTTATGTAGACACAGTATTAGAGTGGACTTTAGACTCCTAAATGCAAGGGACTGATTGACAAAACACCTGCCTAAATGCTTAGGTTGCATAAAAGGCCATAGGTGCTAAAGTTTTGCTTCCAAAGTTACTAAATGGCCTAAAGATATGCTACTGCACATGCTTAGCTGAGCTAAGCATCTGAGCACCAATCTCTTGCCTAAGGCTGTTTTCAATTCACAAATTAGATAATACTGAAGCTGAATTCTCTGGGGTCCAATCTGGTTGGCATTTTCAGATCAGAGTAGCCAAAGATATTTTTCCTTTCACTTAAAAAGATGGCTAGTGGGGGTAACTCCCTTTTAAACAACACCTTCATAATTATAGTACTGGCCCACAAAGGGGGAAACATGGATTCTAGAACCTCTTCAGCTTGATAGAATCAAAACCCATATGTCATATTGCCTAGCTAAGGGCCATATCCACCAGATTAGTAGCAGAGTTGTTGGGGAATACTCCCCTCCCCTCCTGAAGAGGCTGAGCCATTTGTAGAAAATACAAGACAGATTGACCACATCAGGTCTCAAAATAGATGGACCCCTCTATTTCTGAGCTCCAATCTCAACAGACTGCACAAGCTGGGCAGGCAACCAGGGGGAGGGGAGAGGAAGGGAGGAGAGAGAACAAAGAGGTATAGACTGGCAGTGAAGCAGGCATCTGAAAATAGGACAACAACATTCATTTGAAGAGGATTGTTCCAGAAAAAATGGGACTTATAGTTACCCTACTCATAAGGACAAGCAAAAAGGCAAGCAAAAAAGAGCATAACTCCGTAGTTCACTAATGTGGACATAGGAGTAGGGAGTCCTGGGTGTTGGTCCCTGCATCTAACATAGTTTATGCATTTCATGCAATATTTCCTTAATGTAAAATCCAAGTCCTTGAAGCACTGGCATATTTTATTAGCTTAAAGTCAGACCTTGGCACCACCTCCCTCTCCTGTGGCAGCCACAGCGAGAAGAGGCACACACAATGCTGGCTCTGTCTCCACCCCACAGCTTCAGCCCACACTGCACCAAGCCACGCAGATCCAGGGGGCATGAGCCACACCTCCCCATGAGCCACACCTCCATCCTATGCTCCCACCCCCAAGCCTAGTAGGGCAGAACCTACCCCTGCCCCCTCCCTCAACGCGGGGGGCGTTGATCTGCCCCCCCCACACACCCCTTCCCTCCCCCCTCCCCTTCCGATTTACCAGCTGGAGGCAACTCTCCAAGTTGCTAGCTCAGCTCCATGCTGCACTGCAGCTGCACTTCTATACTTCACCCTTTATTGCTGTAGCAACACACTACATCGCCGTGTCCAACAGTGACGTAGCAATCATGTGAGTCTACATGTAATTAGCAGCTACTTCACCATAGCAGCACACTCCCCCGCAGCAAAGCAGCAGTGAAATCTAACTGTGCATCGCATGCATGGCATAGTACAGGCAGTTACTGCACCGTAGCAGTGTCATCATATGACGAATATGTAGGCATGCCTATAATGTATCTATAGCAGATGCTAATTTATTAAAACAGGCAAGGGCCTTCATAGCAAAAGAAAGAGACATTTTTAATGTAATATTATAGTATAGCATAATACAGTCACACACATAATGTGCATAAATATATACCTATGTGTGTGTGTGTGTGTATATATATATATACACACACACACACACACATATCTTATAATGTATCACATAAAATGGGGATTTAATAAATAAGAAAAGTCTCAGAAAATAAATTTGACTTTTAGACAAGAACAAAAAATGTCATTCTTGCTTGAGCTGGATTTTAATGCAATCTTTAAGGTGTAAGAAGTGTGGAAAATCAATAGCAAATCCCAGTGTCCTTATGCTGAGATATTCAAAATGTTAGCTCTAATGGGAGTCATATAAAAGCAGCCATAAACCAGTGCTGATCAGTTCACACATGTGCTGTAAAGAGATACAGTTCAGAATTTAAATACCTCATATATCTTTTGTAAAAAGCTTTTTCCCCCTGTATAATAATAAGTTTAAACAACATTGTAGCCTCTCTCAAAACTGAGACCACAGATGTGAAGGTAGATAATTTTTGAGAAATTATTTTCTCTTGTTGGGTAATTATCATTAATGAAAGAAAAATTTCTTAAATCCTAATAAATCAGAGACTGAATTGACTGACCATGCATCCAAATTGCTGCATTATTCACACTGGAATTACTCCAAAGATTAGCTGCAAATTGCCCTCTAAATTGAATTTATGGTTTCATTTTTCATAACTACTGTGTTGTGACAGATGAGAGGAATCTCTGAGAAAAATGACAGTGATGGACCCAATTTCTTAGTATTCTATCTTGAAGACAGAACTAAACTATTTCTATTTACCATTAAGTTTTGCACAATCTATTTTGGCAAGCATAAAAACCTATTATAAAATAACAGTATATCCTATTTTATACACCATTCAGTAAAAGTATCATGAAAAACCCAACATTTCATTTTGAAAATGCATACCAATCAAATTAAAACAAAGTGGAGCTGCAGAAACAGCTACTGTACAAACAGAGTTACTGATTCAGACCCATTAAAAAGCTTGCATTATATCATCATTGTATGTATTCTCTTCATTTAAAATGATCCTCAATGGCTATACAGTGTATAGTGTGAGGGAAAAAAATAAAGGTTGCTACTTTATACAAGCTGTCTTAAACACATTGATGGGGTTTTTGTATGGTGCCTAGTACAATGAGACTTAGATTTCTAGCTACAATAGCAATACAAATAATAATCTTCAAGTTCAGGAAAGTCGTTAAGCTATTATATAAAATCTTACTTCAAAATATTAGGCTGCCAAATCTTAGGAACAAATTATTGCCCCCAAAATGGCCCTCTACATGAAACTTGCTTCAAATACAGAAAAAAAACGTTTTTTTATGTAGTATTTCAAACAAGGTTTTTATTGTCCAGAGCTCTTGTGATGGAAGTAATGTTCTACAAAACAAGTTTTGGATGATAGGTAGTCACAAATACACTTGATTCCTGATTGTTTATAGGAATGGAAAATATAGAAACACTAGCCAATTGCCCATCAAGAATGAAGGGGGGGAGCTTGCCCCACCGCCCCCTCCATCCTCCTCTGCCAGCACCCCATTCTGCTGCCACCTCCAGTGCCACTGGGCTCACTCCCCACCTTCCTCCCCTGCTCCTTGGAGGTGGTGGAGCACTGCCATGATGGCTAGGACAAAGCCAACTCAGCTGACCTTTCCCTCACCCTGTTCTATTCCCTCCATCCCCACTGTCATGGCAGCACTCTGCACTCTGATTAGGTGTTGCAGTAACCAATCAGACTACTTCAAGAATGTTACAGACGGACAGACAGACAGATGGACAACGCCCTTTATTATATAAGAATGTATGATGTTGATTAGATAAAGTCAGTTCAAGCACTACAAATATATTTACAGCCTATTTTTTTCAAACGTCATACGAACTAGGAGCTTGCATTTTTCTTTGATACTATTAGCATATTGCTTTGTTAAAGGACTAAGAATTAAGGATTCGTCTTTTACCTTTACTAACATTTAGGAGCAGTTTACTCAAGGCATAGTATCCCTGACTTTAGTTCAACAATTTTAAGAATATTTACCCAGCTTGAGTACAGATAGCAGAGTCTATGCTCCTGTCATGGTACATATATCTGTAGGACCCACATTGAGCTCTTTTGTATATCATTTAGAGGCACAAAGGAGATCTTCTGGTGCCTCCAAATCTGGAGCCATAAGAAAATGTACATCCTTTCACACAATGAAAAGATATCAGTGGTTGCTCCCATCTGTTTATTTTCTGCCCATCCTGGAAAGGACAGAAGAAAAAGGGGTCTGAGAAAAAAAGATAACAAGGGGTTACACCCACAAATCTTATCTACATGTGGTCAGAGGTCCTCCTCAGCTTAATGGCTAGCATGGTTATGGCATATTAGTTTCTGCCCCCAGCAGTACACAAGGAACAATGTGCCTGAACCACCAGGTACCCAGAAAAATTCAAAACAAAGTAGAGACAACATACATGAATAGAACTCATTTAAATCATGGGTACATAAAAAACTTAGTTACTGAGAGGTAGGTAGTTAGCTACTGGGCACATCTACATGTGCACTAGACTGCAGTAACCACTGGTACTACACAGTCCCAGTGCCACACAGGACATTTCTGACCCTATTATGCAGTAGCAACGAGCTGCTATGCCATAGCTTGTTGCTACTGTGCAGAAGTGTTGCCCTGTGGGGTCAGGCCAATGCTCAGGATCTCAGTATCACACCGTTAGACAGGAGGGCATGGTGTACAATTGCACATGCACACATACCATCAATTCAAGCATATGCACACCCTAATGATAATGACATGAAATCATACACAATACACACATACATACACATATACACACAGGTTAGACACTGACTCAGGTGACAATGTGTTTGTGTTGGTGCCTGGAGAAATGAGACAAAAGTTAGAGGGGTGAGGAGCAGAGATTGGAGCAGGGCTGAACCATAGTAAAGCAAAACCCAACTCAGGGGCCCAAATAACAGTTTTATTAAATGAACACTGTACTGTACAGCTTGGTTCCTACACACACTCACACAATGGTAGCAAGAAAAAGAGACTCAGTGGAAGAGTTGGAGTCCAAGTAGGGAAGACAAACAGAGCTGAAGTCCTTGGCTGAAGAGAGGGTGGGGGTGATAGCTACCTATCCAGGCTGGGAGGGGGTCCTCAATGTCCAGTCAGGGTCTTTCTCCAGCAGGTGTTGTCCAGAGGGGGTCACCGGCAGGGCCTCTGTGTTGATAGGCAGTGTGACATGGAGCAGGTCTGGTCCAGGTGAAGATGGCGTCCCAGGGAGTCAGTCTTCACTACCCCTTTTTATGGGGCAGACTACCTCTGATCCTCTATGGGGAGGGCATGTCCAGGCAATGTCAGTCCTGTTCCAGAGGGCTCCAGGTGTTCTTACTGAGCATGTGCAGCCTAGCACAATGGTGGGTTGCCTCATCTATTATTTCTTGAATGCTGAGGGTGGTTCCAATGGCTGGGTCATTGGTCCAGGTATTGGTTCTGATGGTGGGGTAATTTAGTAGGGGGTCCTGTTATCACTGTCTTTCACTCATCCATTCACTCTTTTATTTCAGGCATTCAAGGAAAACCAATTTACATAGGAGGGGTAGGTATGAGTCATAATTGCAACATATTGTATAGGGCAGGAAATACAAGGTGGAGGCTTGTCATACAAAATGGAAACTTGACATTACTTTACAGACACAGGGCTACACCATACAGTAATAATATGAAACAATAAAAATCAATGCAAAAAAATAATAATACAATATAAAACAGTTAAAATCAATACAAGCATAACAGAACACTATTAACAATATAAAAAGGGGCTTATTACAATAATAGCATACAAGAACTTAGCTTACCTAGTACTACTTGTAATCACTTATAAGGGATAGAGAGGGCAGAGAGAAAGTCAGAAATGGTTAGGGGAAGGGGAGGGAAATGTATTTCAAAAAACATTTTTAAAGAAAAACTGGAGGGTTTTGCTACAGAAGCATGGGCATCATGGCCTGTCAACACTACATCACAATAGCAACATGCTACATCGCCATAGTTCATCGCTACAGTGACATAGCACCTTGTGTAGATGTGCCCACTGTGAAATAAATACAGACTGGGATTTTCAGCACATCATCTTCTCTCAAATAATTACATATGTGCATTCTCTTACTGCACAATGAATGAAAGCTAGTTAGGGTGGTAGCTTACCCCTCCCCTCACTGTTACTCTAACTACATACAGTGTGTCAAACCAAATCTATATTAAAGGGAAAGAAGAAAAATATTAACACCCTAATCCAGATCCCACTGAAGACCATAGAAAGACTCCCATTACCTTATTTGAAAATTGGATCAAGCTCTCAGAGTACGACCCAAACTTTAGCTGATGCTTGATAAGAAACCCACAGCTTTCTATGGTGATCACCAAAATCAGTAACTCACTCTAACTCCAAACTCTGTCCCTCAGGGATCTCAGTGGCCCACAGCCTGAGGTAGGTGAGCAGGTGAGAGACCGGTGGGAGGTCCAACAAATCCTTCAGTTTAGAGTCTCCTGCTTCCAGCTCAGAATTCCAGAAATACTAATAATATCTAGCTTGTCATCAATAGATCTCAGTTCACTTTACATAGGACTCTCCCTTTTACACATGGGGACTCTAGGCAAAGAAGCAAAATAATGTTTGACTCATTCAGTAGGCCAATGGCAGAGTTGGAAATAGAACCCAGGGGCCAGATTCTATTCTATCCATTGGGCAGTAAGTAGACTTAAGAACTTTCATGGAACTCTATTCCATCCTAGTTGAGTCCCTGAAAAATAGACAGTGAAAAAAGTGTGTGTGTTGTCCTCATCCTAATTTGAAGTGTAAGGTGATGTAGATACTCTCAGAAACTTGGACAGGCAGAATAGAATCACGCTTAGGTGACTAAGTCTACTTATACACCTAATAGGTGGAATATACTCCTGGGTATTAATCCTGTTCTCTGTCTACTATACTACATCACACCCAAACGTTAAAATATGGTGTTAAAATCTCACCTCACACAGATCCATATATGCACATAATTCACATTAGTTTCTGGAGATGTTCAAATAGGATATGGAGGAGGAAGTATAAATACCTAACTAGACAGACTAATGGGATGTAGTGACCTGTGATGATAATACATATAAATAGCTCTTATAAGACACTTCATTTTCAAAACAATGTACAAATAAACCCCAACTAACTAACCATCAGAATACCATAACAATTATTCTAAAGCAAGGCAGGTTAAATAGTGTTGTCCCTATTTTACAGATCATCAGAAGAAAAGAAGAGGCCTAAATCTTGAGCAACTTACTTGCATATTGACAGTAGCTCTGCATATATAGCTGTACATACACATTTACATGAAAATGTACTCCTAAAATGTTTTATCCAAGGTCACACAGAAAGTTTGAGGCAGAATCAAGAACACAGAAGTAGCTGCACCATCTCAAGGTTTTATTTTAAACACAAGACCCTCTGCAATATACAAGGTAGAAATTGCTGCTCTTTTTCTTTGAAGTTTTTTCACTTTGGCAGATTTACAATCTATATGCAAATAGATATACACTTATATTCTTCCATAACTGCACAAGCAATGAATTGAACTGGATACAGTAGGCAGCAGGATAAAGTCTAATAATAAAAATTATAACAGTTACATTCTGAATGTCCATTCGATCATTACACCAAGCTTCTGACTTAACATGATTAACAGCAGGGTCAGGGCCAAACTGAATGTATGTATCTGCTGTGCTATCTCCTACTTTTTCAATTTATTTTCATAATAGAGCCTTTTCATGGTAGAAACATAACAAATTTAAAGTAAATGGTAACAGAAATTAAATAAGATGAGTTTTATTTGGTGTAACTACTGTTTCACTTAACTCTTAGTTATTAAGGGCCTTGTTACACTTTAGTTTTAGGTGTCTCCTGGAGCTCTTAACCCCTGGATTGTCCACACATGAACACCTGAAACTAGTTTTAAGCACACTTCAGGCAGCTTCAAGTTTCACCCCTCCAGAGCAGGTTTATCTCTAATCCATGTTACCCAGCTCTTGTTCCATTACAGTGTGGCCACTCCCCACAGATAAGCCACCCAAATTGCAGTCCTCCAGCATCCCAGGATGCAGTGCCCCCTTTCCCATCCTCCAGTCAGGACCATGTTGAACCCTGTTGCCAAGACATTTCCTGTTCTGAGTCAGATGTTACATGGGAGAAGTTGACAGTCAGCTGACCCCAGCTGGCCAGTCTGGTGACAAGGAGTGGGCACCGGGCAAAGCCCTGATGGAGACAGCAGGCCAGCCATAACCAGTTTGGGTGGTCTGCTGTCAAGTGGCAGCCTGGGCTGAGTAGCTGTGCTAGTCAGGCTGAGGCCTCAAATTCAAAAATCATAGCCTGACAGCCTATCATATAACTGGAAGTTGAAATAGGTCATGCCAGATAACTAGCTGAGTGAATCAGATGAGTCTGGATGGTGCAAATTTGCTTCCTCTGAGCAATCAGATTCCAGGGATAAGCAAATGAAGTCCTTGGGTTCAAGGATGGTGAAGAAAAGTACAGAACTGGACGTAAGTCTCCTTCTGAGAGACAGTAGGCATATCTACTCAAGATACTTTACTCAAGATTAGAGCAAATTACTGCAAAGTAAGTGTCACCGTCTACACATAGAGATGCTTACTGCACAGTAATTTGCTCTAACTATGACTAAATTTTCTACCTGTAACTACAAGTAGCAAATTTACTCCCAATTACTTACTGCACAGAAACACACATGTAGATGGCTGACTGGCATCTAATGTGGTCCCAGTCAGCTGGGCAGCAAGGGGTGAGAGATTGCTTCCTGCCCCCAGGAGCTGCTTGCTGCTGGGGCAGGCTCTGCCACTGGCACCTGGGCCAGGACAATGTCCCCCGCTCTGGCAGCAGGGAGCTCCCAGCCCCCATTTCATGATCACAATCAGGGACCAGGGGCTGGGAGATTCTTATCTCCCAACCCTAGACTTACGGTCACAGTGCCCAGGATAGGAGATGTAGACGTGCCCAGCTTCATCTTTAGTTCTTTATAGTAGATAGACAAGTAACCACCAACTCAAAATAAAAGAAAAAACAATGACCAGCATACTTGCCCTTGATTCATACTCTGATTTATCTGGAGTTGTTTCAGATGCTTATGGTCTTTGAGGACCTCCAGAGGATGCCATCATACTTCAAAAGATGGCTTTATGGCAAGCAACTCTTTATCCCAAATATCACAGTGTTACTCAAGAGGCTGTGTCTACATGAGATGTTTTACTGCACAGTAGATTAACCTACTATGCAGTAAATTTTAAAGCATCACCTTCTACATGTGCAGATGCTTAATGCGCAATGAATTAGTCTACTGAGCAGTAAATTTACTACTTGTGTATGCAAATTTACTGCATGGTGAAGCCAAATGGCATTAATTGCACATGTAGATACACCAGGAAGGTATTAATGTCTGGGAGTAGGAAAGACATGGATGCCACAGTAACTGTGGGTTTTTGTTTTTGTTTTGTTAACCATTTAGGTGAAATTCTCCCTAACTCAGAAGACCCATAAAAAAGATTTCTAAACTCCTATACAACCCATTTAAAAGTGGCCTGAAATATGCATAATGTCTTCTGTGGGCCTTTTCTATAGGGGGATGTTGACCCTTTAAGAATAATGTCCTGGGATAATTACTCATGGTGATGTCTTTATGGTTTCATAGTACTGATTTTTAACTGTTTATGATTTCTTCATACAATTTGGTCTTCTAGCAATATATATCACAGTATAAAACCCAATCTATTTTTCTCTACTGTGCAAAATATTTGTATAGTTAGTGCATGAACAGTCATTCATTAATTGCAAGCTAAGGAGCTTTTTTACCAGCTAAATTCAATTTAGCTAAGGCTTATGTTGAAATATCAGTGGCATTGGTTTGTGGTGTGGAAACACATTTATGAAAACAATAAATAGCAAATACTGCTTAATGTTTACTGTGTTTCTCTAAGTCTATAATGAGCTAAGATGCATTCCTATTAACTCAATTAAAGGTTAGCCATTGACTTTAATGAGTCCAGGAATAAGTTTCAAATGTTAAAAAAATTATAATCAATACATTCCATTTTATTAGTAAGATATAATTTTACTGAATTAAATGCAGTCAATTAAACTAGAGTATACATTAAAACAATTATATAATAAAATATGATTATACATGAAATAGGTATATTGCAATTTATATACATTTTTCCTTTTTTACCAGCCTAACTGGACAGCATTTAAACTTAAGCTTCTCAGCAGTATAGACATCAGTTCTTTTCCCTTTGAAAGGAATTGGGAAAAATGAAGTTCGTCTCCATTATTATCCAGGGTGGTCTGTTATAGTTATTCCATAATTGAAACTAATGTTCATTTAGAGCAGCTTCTAGGTTTTTCAGCAGACTGGTGGTAATGGATCAATTAAAGTTAGTAGCAGAGTATTTGTCAAAAATGAATTCAGGCCAGTAGAATTTCTGTCAAAGGCAGGCAAAAAAAGTGATTTTGTGTGAGAGAGAGAGAGAGAGAGAGAAAGAGAGAGAGAGTCAGTAATCAATTCCTATATCTTTGGTTAAATTGGGAATTTGGATTTTTCCAATACACATAAAGGGCTATTTGACATATAGAAGCATGGCAAAGAAAGACATATTGTAATAATTAGCTGAATTATTCCTGGCATGCCATGAACAATTACAGGATTAATAACTATCCAACCATATAGTGTTATGTTGGAATAAATTGACCGACAAGGTTTTTCAGTTAGGAAATGAAGCTCAAATGGATCATCAATAAAAACTACTGTAGAGAGCAGACTTTTGAGAACTTCACTGTTTTACATTTACAAAATATGGATGTGATAACTGTGCTTAATGACTGGAAGAAGCTATTTAAAAATTCATTTAGAATATTTTGCCCTTTTTAATTGCCTGGCTAAAACCATAGTCTTTGACAGACACACTAATGTACCATGCAATTTTGCAATCCGATCAAAACGAAACACCTGTCGGACTTCTGAATTAACTCCCTCCTTTCTGTAAAGAAAGATATTCTTCTCATTTTGGTGCTGAGAGTTACTCTTGGTCTTATATGTTATGTGAATCCATGATATATTATTATGGATCCTGATTTTCTCTGATAAACCCCCTCCCCCCTCAATTTTCAGATATTAAAAAATAACCCAAATCCATGTTTTTCCATGATTAAAATGAAATACTACTAATATATATTACTGGTGTTTCATTTTAATCATGGAAAAATGTGGACCTGGGGTTATTTTTTTATATTCGAAAATTATGGGGAGGAGGGCATTATCAGAGAAAACCAGGATCCCTGCATATTACACAATATTGTTTATTATGAAAGAAAGCTGTCTGTCTGCAAAACTAGGCCCAGATTCATCAAGTCACTGAAGCGCTTACCTCTTTAATGAAAACAAGTAGTCCAGTGTGATACAACAGAACTATTGTTTAATATTAGATACGTGAAAGCACCCCTCAGAGGCTAAGGATGATACCAGCCAAACAATAGATCAGAATAGGTATCACTCAGATACTGTGCTAATGGCCATGACCAAAGAAGCAGAACAGAATGCCAGAGTTTACCAAAACTAAAAACAGGTATTAAATTGCCCTGAAATCAGGCTATACCTTCAAGTGGTAGTGAAATACTCCATTTTTGTTCTTTCCCACAATAGTTGCTATATTCTTTTTAATTTAAGAAAGCTGACTATTTTTAACTGGAAATCTTCTTTCTTTTATCCTATTGTTTATATAATGCTCATTTTAAAAAAATCAACATGCTAAAGGTTTCCAGTATCACTTCATTAATTGGCAATGCTGCTCCAAATACAGTGCCTATGGAGATTCCTTTGCCAGTATAACGAATGC
The DNA here is from genome assembly GCF_030867095.1 of Alligator mississippiensis. Taxonomy (NCBI): domain Eukaryota; kingdom Metazoa; phylum Chordata; order Crocodylia; family Alligatoridae; genus Alligator; species Alligator mississippiensis. Next base: position 406,954,962 of record NC_081824.1, read on the forward strand.
ATTTCTGTCTGCAAGGATGAGTTCAAGCCTCAAGGGGCCCCTGAATTGCATAAAGCATGGCAGCCATACAACATTTTGGGAGGAGAGGAACATGAATCTAATCAAGAGGGCCCCTGGTAGATTTACCAGTCCATGGAACATTTGAGCTGGTTGAATATTTGTGAATATTTTATGACATTCTGATTCATCCATGTTCATGTTTCCTTGCCAGTCATTATTAGTGAAAAGGATGTTCTTTATAAGAATATGTGTATTGCTGTACCAACAAAGATATTCACACATGTGAAAGAAAATCTATTATTCTTTGCTTGTTGTTTGCTGTTCTCATCTTTAAGAAGTTTTAGCCATCCAAACAGAGAGCAACAACAGTATCATGTAAATTAGATGACCAATTGCACACTAATAACAAAGGCTAAATTATCAAATAAACAGTTTATGAGAAACCAACAGACTGAAAATTGGGATCAATTTTCAAATAAAACTCTTGGAGAATGGACCAGAAACTCTTGTTCTTCCAAATCCATCTGCCATCTCATTATCTTTGCATCGTGCAAGTTAAAAGCCTATGCTATCTCAGCATCCCGTTGTTATTATTTTTGTGTTGCAAAGACAGAGACACAGAAAATACAGACTATCAACATACCAGTGTCAACACAGGCTAAAGATGAAGTCACTAAATGGTCTTACTATCTGCCCCACAAAGCCTCATGTACACTTTAAAACAAATGACAAATTAGAACCATGCAGAACTTAAACAAGACAGGCTATGAAAGAGAAGGCAATTACCCCAAAACAGCCTCTGGTATCACTTTGAGAAGAAAATATATATAGATTACAAGCTTTGCAGGGCAAGGATCAAGTTTTCATACCTATCAGTAAAACACCTTGCACATCATTGGCACCAGACCAATAAAATATGAAGCCATTCAGCTAAAATCCAGGTTATTCCAACAAGGGTTAAGTCAAATAAAATCCCATAATCCCATGAGTAAAGCTACTGTCATATCTGTGTCAATTCAGCTGAGGACAGAAATTACACATAAACTGATATAAGTGATCAGAAACTGGTTCAAATATGTAACACAACAAAATTCAGTACACATAAACCACTTTCAAAATGGCCCCACTTTCAAAATGGTTTAAGATAAATCTGGATGGAAGTAGTGTCAGACTTAAGTGATTTAGGTTAAATCAATTTATTGAACTTCTTTCCCCTCCAAATTCAAGTTAACTCAGAGTCCTCCAGCATCCCAGGATGCTTTGCACCCACCCCACCTTGCAGGAAAGTGGGCTAGCCTTGGTCTAAACTGCCTGCTCCAGATGAGCAGATAGGCATGCGCTACTAGCCCCAGTTTCTGGTTGGGCCACTGCAGACAAGTGGCTGCGTTTCCAGAATCAGAAGTGAATGACTCTTCACTTCAGTCTATGCATCATAGAAAAAACTGTGATGACTGAATCGATTCAGCCTCAGGCTTTTTGATGGTCTGTACTTAGCCTTCTAGATCAGTGCACTACATTTACATAGTTAAGCAAAGTAATGTCTAACATTTCCCTTTTCTTCACCACTTCTCTTATAGTCCTCAAAGGAAATTATTTTAATTTCATATCTTTATCCTGCATATCTAAGCATATCCTCACCTTGTTGCTCTAGATTTAGTGTCCATTACTATGCATGCTTATATACCTGCTAAATTGACTTTAGTCTTTCAATGTGATCTAAATTGCATTTAATCTGCTCTCTTAATACTAATGGCACTCTGAGAGGTGAGCATTTTACAAACTGTGTGACTCTAATTTGGTCTGTTTTGTACAGCCCAGCTCTTCAAAACAGTCTTTAAACCAATTAAGGTCCAGTACTTTTTGCACCAATGCTGCAAATGTGTAACCTTTGGAGCGCTCTCACTGCAAAAAAAATGACTACTCTCCCCAGGAAAACTGTATTGATTGTTGAAAGAGGCATTTCCTGAGCATTAGCTATTTTCATAAACTGGGTTTGCCTGCCATAACATAGCATAGTATTTGTTGCAAGCATAGCGCACTATTTGTTGCAAGCATAGCAGGGTATATACTTATTTTTACCTGCCTTTCTTTAGTACCCATTCCAACTCTGGCAGATGACATGCAGATTTGAAAGGTGTTTCTATTATACACTAGATTCCTTGTGAAAGCAAGATGTTTTGGTGGATTTATTTGTTTGGGTTTTTTCTGGTTACTTCACTCATTTTAAAACTACTGACAATATATAATATAAAGATGCCTTTGCAGCAGAAAGTATACTTACTTACACACAGACTACAAATATTCACATGTAGAGTGAAACCTGGAAAGTGGTATCAGGCTAGACTGATAACATATCCTGTATCATTTACTGTACTGACTCAAAAACAGCAGACCAAGCTCCTTATGTTACTATATCCAATATATTATCCATTATTTTTATCACAATAGTGCTTTGGAAGCTCTTTTAAAACACCCAGGACCCGTTGCACTATATACTGTACAAGCACATGGTGAGAGATGGCTCATCTAATATGAAATCTAAAAGACAAGACAGTGAAAGAGAAGTTGAAAAGGTGAAATGCTTTTCCTAAAGTAACAGAGCAGGTTAGTGGTAGAGCTGAGAATAAAAGTCAGGTCTCCTGAATCCCAGTCAAAGGTCCTATTTCCACTGCCTTTCTTAAATGGACATGAGAAAGAGCCTTATAGAGTATACTCAGCACAAAAGGTAATCTTCACAAGGAAGGCTTTCAGGCATGATTTGATACACTGTGGGTGCATCTACACAAGACCCTTAATGTGCAGTAGCCTAATACCACTGCACAGTAGCACATCACAGGACGGACAGTGCTAATGCACTACTGTACAGTATTATTAGGCTACTGCGCAGTAGTAGCATTGGTGCTACTGTGCAGGAACTGTAGTTACTTTGCATTTAATTAGTACTTCATTAAGGAAGTACTAAATTAAATGTGCAGTGACTACTATATGTTAATGAACATGTAGATGCACCCACTATCACTCCAGTATAATTCTCTATAAACTACTCTGAATCCAGTTATTTCGGCTATGGGCAGAAATTACACATAAACTAGTATAAGCGATTGGAAATGAGTTCAAATCTGTAACACAACAGAAGTTCAGTACACATAAACAGCTTCCAAAATGGCCAAAATCGGTTTAAGATAAACCTGGATGGATATAATCTCAGACTTGACTGATTTATATTAAATCGGTTTATTGAACTTATTTTCCAGACCTCCTCCAGATACATGTTAACTCATAGTCCCCCCGCATCCCAGGATACTTTGTACCTCCCCTGCAACCCCCACCCCCCCCCATAGGGTGGGCAGGCTATACTTGGCCCAAGCTGTCTGCTCCAGCCAAGGAGGGAGGCATGCTCCAGCACCCACCAACTTCTGGCCTGGGCCACTGTAGGCATGTGGCTGCATTTATGGAATCACAGGTGAGTATCTGTTCACTTGCTTATTGGTTCAGTCTACTGTGAAGATTGAATTGATCCAGCCTCAGGTTTTTGACTATCCGCCTAACAGACAGTCAAAAAGCTTCCCTGGTTTACTTGGATGTACAGGCTGATTTTGCCTATGGAATAAAGACCATTTGGTTCGCCCAGTTCTTCATTAGGCTTCCATCAGTCCAGGTCAGCGCACAGATTGTGGATGGATTCCTACTGCAGGAAACATAAAACTAACATAAAGACTCATTCCTTTTCTCCTTTGCTACATATGATTGGCATCATATATACTCAGCACTCTGCCAACAGTTGTTAAACATGTTGCTCTTTTTTTTTTTTCAAGTAACTTTTCTAAGTCATTGTCAGCCTTTTAATTACTTAACACAAAAATTACAGGCATATTTGTACATATTTAAATTGAAAGCTAGACAAGTTACTTGTAAAAAGTAATTACTGGATGAATATTCTCTGTTCTTAATTTTTCTCAGTTCTTGACTTTATCCATTACTTGAAGTTCACTAAATAAATTCAGCAAACAATTTTTGATCCTTAGCCTGCTTACAAGCAAATCAATGAAATCATTTGATATGTTAAATTCAAGCTGTTCTGATTAAGCACACAGACCATATGCAATGTTTCAGTTTGCTTATTAGATTAATATTATTCTTAGGATCAGGTTTATGGTACAAATACTTACAAATTTGAAATTCATTTTTGGTGAATATTTTGTTACATGCTGTTAAAATGCAGTAGTCATCCAGATGTTACAATAAGTGCATGAAAAAAATTCCCGTTGTTTTCAGCAGTGTCAAAACAATCTTTGGGTGGCACCGGTGCCAATAAACTCATGCACCACATGAATTCCAGCAGTTAAACAAAAAGAAAGCAAAGTTAAATGTATTTGTAAAGTTTATTAAATATGCACAGACAAGTATTTGTTTGATTGCCTCTGACTCTGATACCGAATGAATTACATGGTTTTCAAAAGAACACAAATATAGACTATTTGGATAGCTATCACCAGTACCTGTGTCTGCTTTTCCTCCCCTATTTAAACAGTCTTTTCTTGGCACAAAGGTAGGTTGAATTCTACTTTTGACATCAGCATGGGCATTCTGTTGGGGGAAAACCCAAATGCTGCTTAAGGGGTTGTGCATGTTGCCCGTAATTTATCTTTCACAAGTTAGTGTTGATGGGTTATTTCAGAAGACTGAACAACTCCTGAGTGGGCATTGTGCCATCCAAGCAGAGTCAGAAATGTACCAAAGCCAGAAAACTAATCTGGAAAAATGAAGCATATTTGTTCAGTGCAGTCTCCCAGATGACAGTTTCAAAGCAGTCATCTGGTGGAGCTCATGCTACTGTGCTTACAGAGATGTGCCATTTTTGTGAGAAAACATTCAGAAAATGAACACTAATATATATATATATAATTTTGCTCTGAAGATCTGTGCACAGAGACTTATTCTAACAAGCTACCATCCACTTCACAGGAGACTTACATTCAGAAGGCAAAATAAACTTCTGCTGTTCAGCTGAGCTTGGTAATAAAAGTGCTCAGAACATTTCAAAAGAATAGTGTTCCCTCAATTACACATTTGACTTTCTCTCTTGATAGATAGCCTCCTAACATAGCCTTGTAGACCTAGTGTAATTGTGAACCTTGACCCTATACAAATGATGTTTTTCTATGTCCCAAAGCTCTCTAAACAATCTATTGTTTGCTTTATTTGTGTGTCTTGTTTGTATACAGTTTAGAAAGTTTCCCCCACCACTCCAAATGTTTTCAGTATATTTGTGCACATTTGGGATGACTATCCAATACAGCCCAGGTAATGACTAGAGGGAAAAAAATCCTCCTTCACACAACAGGTTTCTTCACAATTTAGAGAAGCAAGGTTTGTTTGGAAATATCTCCTATTGGACCAACTATGTAGTTTGGAGAGATATTGGACAGCTGTAAAAGTATTTCACTGGTATTAAGCTCTCGTCATGCAGCAGCATAAGGATGGATAGGTGAGGAAGGTACAAATGGCAGGCACTGCATGCTGTTCTCACTGCTCTGCCATCCCTACTGTCAGATCTGGAGTTGCAGTACCAACCAAATACCTCTTGGTTGACATACAAGGATGTTGGTATCATGCTGGGCCACAGGTGGTCAGATCTGGGGGTCCCATCAATAGTTAGGAGAAACCAGGATGTCTGAAAATAGGAGATCTGTCCAGGAGACTAAATCAGAGGTCCATGGGATCAGGAAGAAGACAAGGTCAGGGGGGCTAGCCAGGTCAGGTATCCAGGGCAGAGCCAGTTCTGTATCCACAGAGTCAAGCAAAATGCAATGTCAGGAGGCTAGCCAAGTCAGGTATCCAGAAAATCCAGTTAGCAGCAGCACAATCCAAGAATGCAGCAGCCCAGATACAAAGTTGCACCTTGCTGCCCAGACACTATCCCTTCCATGTTTATATGGAAAGGGGTAAGAGGTCAACTGGCCTTGGCCACTCCAGTGGCAGGAAGTGTGTGTGTGTGTAGGCCTAGATGGAGGGTTCTGGCCACTGCTTCTAGCACAGTGGTCTGCTAGGGAGATGGCAGACTGGGGTGAGCTGCAGTGTTAGACAGACTAAGATCCTAGACCCAAGGGTACAGCCTTATGGAAAGTGTCGCTCAGTCCATCTCTTTGCTCTATAAATTCTCACAGATGTTGTTAAATTCAGTCTATCTATTAGCTGCTCTTCATTCAAGATAAATATTTTTTTTAAGTATTTCTATGGGGTAAGACTCCTAGAACAGTAAAATACAGCCAGTGTTCATGTTCTATAGAAGATGGGAAAAGCATGGACTGAAGGGGTCTCAAATTCCTCCTGTCCCTCCAACCTTAGCTAATTGTCTTTTGAATAACACCCCCAAATCAGGGAACTAATACAGTGTGTGTTTACTCTGCTTACATATTCTATCCTTTTCCTCTGTCTGTCTCTTCTACTTTTACTGTCAACTCATTAAGACAGACTTATGTTTCCACAAGGCCTGCTACAATGAATCCCCATCCCTGGTTGTCCGTTAAAAAATACCATAATATAGAGAGTAATTAGAATAATAATAAATAGAAAACACTGCCTTGGAGATTAGGCTATGTGGAAGGATAATCAGAAACTGAGCTGGGTGGCCAAAGCAGTTCCCTTAGAGCTTCACTATGTACTTGTGTCTGTATGTGTAAGAAGCAGACAGTCAATAGAAAAGTAGGCAAAAAGTCAGGAAAGCCAAGGGGTTTCCAAAGGAGCTCTGTAGTATGGCTCTGTAGGAGCCAAGAGAAATCTTCAGGTAGAGTGATGGCTAGAAACTGGCTTGAACAATGGGCTTGTTTCAGTTGTTTCTACTTGTATTCAGTGAAGAGAATTTGTAGTATATTCGCAGTAAATAAACTAGATTATACCAAAGAAATGTCTCATTCTCCCATCCGTTACTCCTCCCAAAAGGAAACAATTTTTAATTCCTAAGATTTAATATTAGCTAACCATTTAGTAGGGCTAAATGGGACAACAGAGTACATACAGATAATTTGATTATTTGGTGTTCCTTGCCACATTCCAGGCCAGGTAAACAGACTTTCACTAGAGCTTCAATTGCCTATAGCATCTGCAGATCTGGCCTATTTTTTAATTGATAGAAAAATAGAATTTTTGACCAAAGTCATGTCTTTTCTTAACGATTATTTCTTTATTTTACATTCTCCCAATACTGCAAGACAGATATAGGCCTGATTTTTATATTTCACAGTAAATTCCAAGCACTGACCTGTTTTTTAATCAATTTGTTCCATTACTCTGGTCACGTATATGATCATAAAAAATAAAACTCACACAAATTTAGATTACAGGACATCAATAGGTGCTTAGAACTAGGTTTGTCACATGAGCCAGGAGGTTCCTCATGGGACTCCTCACTCAGATGGTGCCCTCTGGCCCTTACCTCTACACAAAGTAATTTGAATTCCAACACAAATCATTAAATTAATTATCTTATTTTTCACCCAGCTGACATCAGCCTTCGAAACTAAGTTCTGCTTGTAATTCTGACCAAAGTCTGATCATGGCAGCAGATGTCAATGCATACTAATAAACAAGTAATTAGTATCAAAGCAAACTGCAGGTTTAAATAATTGTATCCCTCCATGCCAGTGTTCTTGCATGTTTTAAAGAGTCTTATGAAGTTTCTTAGCATTTCTAAAACAAAATGGCAACCTAGACAGACAGTCAATAGAAAAGTCAAGTGGTCAGATTCAACTTAAAGTGCAGACCTGGGACTCTGTTGGTACTTAAAAATGTACCACCTCAGGAGTGGCCCTGGGAAACCTTGCGATTCACGGATCCTGCCTTGACTGTCAGTCTCTTTATTCAGGAGATTAGGAGAGAGGGTCGCAAAGTTCTGCTGACTGCAAATCACCACACTGTCCACTCTAACTCAGATATGGTGAGACAACGTGTAGAAGGGGAAAGCTAGAGTGCAGACAGAAATGAAAACTTGCCCAATCTGGCCTCAGAAAGTGGTCTATAGCCACGACCAAACAAAAGTGCACAGCTGCAGACTGCGTAAAAATTACTGATTGGGTAAAAACCTGAACCCTCGTTCAAAATAGAGCATCTTCTGTAACTTCTGTCTGCCTGCCTGCCAGCTTCAAGCTGTTTTCAGAATGCAAGGGGGGGGGGAGGGAAAGGAGTGGAGGGAGTTCTGTCTAGGGTGTTTTCAGCTTTTGCTGGGGGTGGGGGGCAGGTGTATAGGAGCCCCCCTGAGGTGTGGGAGGTCCAATTCACACAACCCACCCCGCAGCACCGACTGGGAAACTCCTAGAATGAGCTCCCTCTTCTCCCTTTCCTCCCTCCCTTTCTAAAAACAGGCCAGACTCATGGGGAGGAGTGGGTAGTGGGTATTGCTAGGAGAAACCAGCTGCAGGCTTGCAGCCAGCAATTAGATTCTCCTCCTCATTGGAACCAACAGTGAACTTCAGTTTCATCTGGGGGATCACTGTAACTCAGAAGTCCTGCAAAGCATTCTCAGTTACAGTAGGGAACTACAATTATGTCTGTGCCCTAAGACTTCACCTGTTCTTCTGCCTCTCTACCTCTAGCTGCCCATGGAGGGTATAAATAGGGAAAACACACAGTGCCTCTTACTCCATATGCCTACACCCAAAATCCATGCTGCTCAAACAGGGATATAAAAAGGATTCCTCCCCTCTTTCAGTCCCATATGTGGAGATGTCAGTAGAGCCCCCCACAAAGGGTTAAATTTGGGGTCAAATTCAATATGCACTCTGCTGTGTCACCTAAGTTTTGGGTGGACATTGTCAGAAAACCCTTATCAGATGGTTTTGCAGCATGCCCTTTTCCTAGTCCCTATTTCTCTAGCATATTTTAATTAAATTATTTTACATTCATGTTAGTGCTAATTTTGGCAGAGGGTTCTATCAGTGTTTGTTTATAGAAAGCATGTTGTAAGCAAGATATTCATTAAGCTTTGCTTGATAATCTACTCTGTTCATTATCACAGGGCAATTACTATTGCTGTATCATTAAGTTTTAAACATTTTATTCTCTTTATCTTCATTTGTGATACATGATTTAAATTATTAGACGTATGCCATACTTCCCCCCCACCCCCCAGAAGCTGGCATAAATGCCATTCCATAATTGTTTTCTTCTAGGCTTGTAGGTGTCTTTCCCCTCCACATTTTTTTAAAACCTAAAAATAATTCATTTCTTTAATATGCCTTTTTTCCATGTACTAGTTAGCTGCCTGAGTCAACAAATAATAATCATCATTCTCCAATGGAATCCTGAAATCCATGTTGTAAGTGACCATTGTATCATTTTTAAGAAAAGATTTGCATTTTTTGCCTTGCTGGAATTTACCTATTTTGAAAACACTCTCAGTAATTTAAAATTATGGATTATTTTTTAAGATAAAACAAATAGGTTCTTATTTTCTCCCATTCTACATACTATGTATTCATAGTAGCTTCTTAGAAGCTTTATGGTATTTCTTCCAGGTTAGGGGTATTCAACAAAATGCAAGGAAAGCGTAGTTTAAGGGTGCTAAATCAGATCAGGGACAGTGATCCAAATCAATGAATCGAATCACTGTCCCCAGTCCAGACCAAATCTGAATCCAAATCGAATACGGCCTGTTTTGCACACCCCTAGAATATAATAGGACAATAACCTGTCTTTACCCTGCACTTTAAATCCAAGAATGAAGCCCTTAGCCAGTTCCAACATGTTAAATAGCAGCTTTACCTCTGACCTCATTGCAGAGTGTCCTTCAGTTCATTCTGTAAGCTTCTTTACTCAGCCTGCTTTGCTCAAGTTAAGGGACTCAAGTCTCCCCTGTACCTGGAAAGACTAAAGACAAAGCCATGCTCTCGAGGTATGCTTTAGTACAGTTGCCTATCTGACCATTAACATACATCACCTCTTTGAGTCTGGTGGGGGGGTCCCACTATGCCACTAACTTCCTGCCCACCAAAGAAGCGTGTTTGCTAGAGCAGAAACCTTTCCTGATCTAATTAAGACCAGGAGCAAATATACATCCTCTCAGATACGGAGATTCACTAATATAATATACTGCCTCTCATTCCCCAATAGTTTGACAAGCCAGATGTTATTTCTTTTAAAATGTAAATTTAAGGGAGACTGTAAATAACTCAAGTCAAATGGTAATTCTAAATCATTATTGCTCCTCAAAGTGTGAATGAGTGAGGGCCATGTAAGTAAATCATTGTTTCAATACAACAACCTTGGATATAATATAAAGATGTATCAAAATTACATTTATATCAAATACTACTATTCATAGAAGTGTAGGGACAACAAGGTTACATACAGCTTGACATTACCTTTATATAAAGACTGCACGTGCTATGTTAGTAAAATAAATTCCAAGACACCTACAAACTCCCAGTTCATGACAGTACTGACAGAAATAAAAATTACTAGATCTTCAGTGTATTTTGCACTGGTTTCTTGAGCCAACCTCTTTCACTCTTCTCTTCTCTTGCCCCCTATACCTTCAAAAACAGTGATGTAATCTTCCATAACTGATCAAAGTATTCACTGTCAATAAATTAATTATTTTGGTTTGTCAATAATTTGAGAGCTCACTTTGATTTTTAATGTATTTGTATTCATAATTATTTGGGCATGATTTATTGCAAATAAATGTAATTTTATCAGCTCTGTCTCTTGGCTGTTCTCAATCTATTGCATGTGGAGTGAGATATTTTTCTCTTTCATTGGATGCCCTAGTGGTCTCCAGCAGAGGCTATATTAAGAGTAGTATTTCTATGCAGCCACCCTCCTGGCAAAATCCATCTGGCATCTTGGGAGGCCATGTGTTAGGCCTGGTGAACCTAGCCCAATTGCTTTTTATGTGATTGTATCAGGAGCATCAAAAAGGGAATAGTAGAAGACTCACAGGAAGAGAATCCAATATATAATCAATCCTGTAATTTAGTAATTGCCCTATAAATGTGAACAATGTTTTCAAAAGTTTAAAAGAAAGTATGCAACAGGGGTGTTGGTAAGGTGGGAATGCTAAACTCCTTGGATTCATCAGTGAATGTCATAGTGCTAACTAATGAGTTATTTCTGACACTCATGAAGTCTTCTGTTGTCTGAAACATTTCACCTTTGGGAGTCTAAAGTAAATGCCAGATTGAAAATGTGTGCTCCTGCAATGTAATCTTGCATCATCCTGCAGAACGGAAATCAGCAGCTTGTTGACAATTTTCTTGGAGTATTTCATACAAAACCAACTGTCAATACTTCATCTAGTCGCACATCTTGCATCCAACAGTGACCTAATCCTGAAAGAAAGCTAACAAACAAGCATAATGCATCCTGCCAGCTATGCTTCCGGATGATATGGACTTTATCCTGAGGAGTTTACCCTTGATTTTGTATTAAGAGAAGGGATAAATACGTGCCCTGGATTGGCATTTACTATACTAGAGGTGCTCAAACTGTGGTCTGTGTACCAGTGGTCATGTGATGTTGGCTTTTTCTTCCTATTTCCCCAGCTCCTAAACTGCATTGAGACATCTAAAAATAAACTAGGTTGGCAGTTCACAAAAAAAATTAGTCATAATATTACTTTTCCATATGTAAAACAATTACTTGTAAGCAAATACTGCATTTGCCCCTTAGTGTTGTATTATGGAGAGGAGGGGTCTGTGCAACTGTGACTGGAATGACAGGTAGCTCAAAAGAGAATACGTTCATTATTGTACATCTCTGCCATATGCTCTCATTATTTTTATTTGCAGACTATTGTAAATCCATGCTTTATGACACCTCACATGGAAAAATCCACTCTCACACTATATACATGGCTCCAATCAGTTTTTCTTTTCTATGGATTTTTTTCTTTTTTTGCATGTCTTTTAGAAGCCAGGTCACCAAAAAAAAAAAAAAAAATTTAAGCATTTAAAATGCAGAAGTCCCAAGCATATATTTTGTTGAGCCAGTTACACATGTTGCTTATTGTTTTGTCTTAATGCAACCTACCATCCAGGCACTTGAAGCCTGTTTCCACAATCCATAATTGTAGTGAATGGTCTCACTGATGCTAATGGATGCTAATGGGAATGAATACAACTCATTTACAGAATCTAGCTTCTGAAAACTCCAATTTTGACTATGGGAGACTGATATATATGCAAATAATATATGCAAAGGGGAAAACAGATTTAATGACAAAGTTTTGAGGGAAACATTTCCTCTTTCCATAAGCATCCCTCCCTGAGCAAAGCATTTTAATTAATTTCACAGGTCTAACATGGCAAGGGAAACCTCTTGGAATCATTTTCACTTACAGAATTTCAATGGGAAAGTTAATTCCCTGAGCCCCAATTACCATTTCCATTACTTTAGTCACAGATATGGTCAGACCACTGCTGACTGGATGCTTTAAACAGACTTTGCACAAGTATGAACAATAGAAATGTCTTCTGATTAGGTCTAGATGTGTCAGTTTTTCTTTATGTGCTCTATGATATCCCTCAAGAAAACTCTGGAAAAACATTTTATTCCTCATTTAGAAAGCTTGCTCCCAGTTAGTTCTCACTGTTAAGCTCAAGACTTAATTTTCATTCTATTAACCATAATGACCATCAAAAGCAGTAAAGTTCACCTCCTTGGCAAAACCTGATCCTCTTTGGACCAGGTGACATGTTATCTCATTACTCATTCCTGATAATAATATAGACACATTCAGAAAGTATAGACATTTTTGAGTGTTTGTTTCATAGCATCTACAAAGGGACACCATGAAAAGGTTCAGGAAACCCTCTTCCGCAATTAATCATGGTGCTTTTTATTGTTTTGGAACAGGCCTCTAGAAAAGATAAGCAATTACCTAAAAATATTTTCCCACCACAAAAGGATTCCTTGTAGAATGAGCAGACACAGTGCATATTCACTATAGTGCCTAATGCTAAGAAGCTAAATATTTGTGTAATTTACCTTAGTTTACTGCAATTTAAGGTGTAGCTGATCAGTGCCTCCAACAATCAGGCCATTTTTATTTAGGTGCCTAATTTTAGACAGGCACACTGGGAGGTATCTCGGTCCAATAGTCTCTAGTTAACTCTTTCTTACTTTAGATTAAGATAACATTTGTGGTACGTGCGGTGACTAGGGTTGCCAACTCTGACTGAAGCTACTCCTGGAGATTTTTTTTTCAACCATGACATAATGTCATTAATTGTACTGTTCAACCTGTTCACAATATCAGTCTCCTGGATTGCTTTCAATAGTCACCGGGAGATTGATGTCAATTCCAGTAGACTCCCAGCCAATCCAGGAAGGTTAGCAACCCTAGCAGTAACCCCATAGGAAGTGTATCTGTATTAAACGTAGGTTCTGTTGAGCATAATTGTAGAATTTTGCAGGCAGCACATTGCCCATGTCAAAGCTTTCTCCAGTTTCTCCTTATGTGTAAAGAGTAGCAGACCTAAATGGCATGCTTCTTTTTTACTATTTCACATTTCTTTCTGTTTCCAGAGATGCTGTGGAAGTTTCTTCATTAATGCTATTTACAGTGAGGCTCTGCAGGAAACTGGAAATATAAGGAGAGTGCAAATAATAAAACCTACCTCTCAGATATGTTATGATTAATTCCTCAGTAAGATAAAATAATTTTAAAGTTCTTTGAAATTGAAAAGAAACACACACATGCATGCAGACATACTGAATCACCACCTAATAGAAGAATAAAATCCACTACATTAGCATAAAGAAAAGCAATCAATTAAAACCAGTGGGGCAGGTGGAGCTCTTATGTGCTACATTTTATAGTGCTTTTCATTTTCAAGGTACCTATAATCATTAATGAATTATCATACTGTTATTCTGAAAGATGTTAATGGATGCCAGCAAGCATGTCTTTGATCTATAGGCATTCAAAGACCTCATTAAAGCTGATGGGTGTGCTAGCCACCCTTCATTTAGACTAAATGAAAGAAGCAATTGAGCCTCTTAATGTAGTAAGATGGCTGAAATAGAAGAAACCACCCAGGTTACAGAGCCCTGTGGGAAACCCCAAGAAAGAACTAACTCAAGGAGAATTGAGAATTAACTCAAGGAGTGATTGCTGCCTGTGCCTGACAAAAAGCTCTGGCAAAACAAGGAGGCAGAGCCATCCCAGGCTCAGCAAAGCATATGGGCTAGGGATAGAAGTTACACATAAACTAGCTTAAGTGATCAGAAACTGGTTTAAACCTGTAACAGAATAGAAGTTCAGTGCATATAAACCAGTTACAAAATGGCTGAAACTTGTTTAAGATAAACCTGGTTGGATGCAGTATCAGACTTAATTGATTTAGGTCATACTGGTTTATGAAACTTCTGTCCCAAGCTTCTTCTTGTTTGAGGTTCAATCGGAGTCCCTCAGCATCCCAGCATTTTGCAGCCCTGGGATAGGCTGTGCTGTCTGCTACAGAGAGCAGGGCTGGCCCCACTCCTCTTCTCCCTAGCTGAAGCAGTGAGGGCTGGCTCACTGGCTGCCTCACTGCCCCCTCCTCACCCTGGCAAACCCCTGCTGAGGTCTGGGGCCAGAGACAGGGGTTAAACTTCCATTTGGCCAAATATGGAGCTGCCCTGCCCTGCCCTGCTTACTTAGTGCTGGCTGTGACTGTGGACTACAAATCCCAGAGGCACCTGGAAGAAGAAGTGATGAGCAATCCTGCACAGTCCTGCTGTTGTGACTCTGGACTGCAAATCCCAGAGACCTCAGGGGCAGCAGAAAGAGGAAGCAAATACATAGCCCATCCTGGCTATGTGCCAGAGAGTTATGCTCTAGCATCCCCCTGGCTGGAGCCACTGCAGGCATGTGGATGCATTTCTTGAATCAAAAGTGAATATCTGTTCATTTGCTTATTGGTTCAATCTTTGCAGCTTAGACTAACCTGGAAATACTGAATCAATTCAGCCTTGGATCTTTTGACTGTCTGTATTTAGTCAAAAGGAGACCCCCTGAGTGACCAGAGAAAGAAAACAGGGCAGTTTGCAAGCAGTAGGCAGATCAATTTGCCCTCCACCCCTCTTTGAAGGGGATCCTTCAAAGTAAGTTCTTCTTTAATTAAGAGCAACTAAAACTCAACATTTCGATCAATACTTATGTCCCTTGTTTAATATTTCTAGCTGTTATTAGGGCAGGGTAGGGCTAAACTGAAGTGTAGTTCATAAGTTCATAGTTTCTAGTCTAAGGGAACCTGTAAATCAAAACCTTCTTAAAAGGGAAAATGATGTTTTTCACACTTAAAAAAATGCAGGTAGAAATCCAGCAGTAGCGTGGAGGCTACCCAGTTTATTGTCCTGCATACAGCATCTACAATTACCTGCCCCGGGGGCAAGTTTAGTATGTGTGTACCTGGTGCAAGGCGCTCCTGGTTCTCGGAAAACAAGTAAATTCTCTCATGGCTAGGGTGGCAGAACTGGAGCAGCTAAGGGAACGGAGGCAGAAAGATTTATCAATTAGGCTTTCAGGGGCATTGTAGAACAGTCTCACCTCCATTGTAGCAGCTTTCATGCTACTGAGGAGGATGGGACCCTCAGGGATGCAGGGTATTAAGCTGGGAAAGGCATCAACCCACCTTCCAGCTGATGTTGCAGTGTCCTCTTGCACCGAGAATATTCCTCCAAGGAAGTGAACCCCACAGGATAGGAGGAGGCAGGTGATGATAGTGGGTAATTTGATAATTAGGCACATAGATAACCAGGTTTGTGACATCTGAGAGGACTGCATGGTGACTTTCCCACTGGACGTAAAGGTAGCAGACCTCACAACATGTAGATAGGCTGCTAGGGAGAGCTGGGGAGAAGACAGTGGTTGTGGTCCATGAGGGTACCAATGATATGGGTAAGGGTAGCAGAGAGGTCCTGGAAGGTAAATTTAGGCTGCTAGGAAAGAACTTGAAGTCCAAGACCACCATGGTAGCATTCTCTGAAATACTTCCAGTGCCACGCACAGGGCCAGCTAGATAGGTGAAGCTCCAGTGTCTTAATGCATGGGTGAGGTGATGGTGCAAGAAGGAAGGGTTCAAATTTATTAGAAACTGGGGAACCTTTTGGAACAGGGTGAACCTGTTCAGGAGGAATGGTTTGCACCTGAGACAAAATGGTACTAAACTGCTGGCACATAATATTAAAGTGGTAGAGCAGGCTTTAAACTAAAAATGGGGGGAAAACCAACAGGTGCAAAATATCACACAGCTAGGTCTGAAGAAAACAAAAGTACATCTGAAGATATACTATCAACCCTCAGACCAGGATGGTGGCAGTGAGCTAAAAACAGTAAGAGAGATGAAAGACTGCAACAGCAAAAAACAGTAATAATGAGTGACTTCAACTATCTCCAAATAAACTGGGTCAATTTAACATCAGGCTGGGATGCAGAGACAAAATTGCTTGATGTTATAAAAGACTGCTTCCTGAAGCAGTTGGTCCTGGAACCTCCAAGCGGAAAGGCCATTCTTGACCTAGTCCTAAGCAGTACACAGGACTTGGTGCAAAGGGTAGGTGTTACTGAACCATTCTACATTAGTGACCGCAGTTCAATTGGGTTTGACATCCATGTAGGAGGGGAGACAAAAAGAAAATCTACAACAGTGTCCTTTAACTTCAAAAAGGGAGACTAGAACAAAATGAGGAAGCTTAGTTAGACAGAATTAAAAGTGGCTTCTAAGAAGGTAAAGAACTTGAAAGCAGCATGGCATCTGCTTAAGAACACCATACTGGAGAGACAGAGCAAATGCATACCACAAATGAAAAAAAAAAACCCAAAGCAAACCAAAAGAATACCAGCATGGTTTAATGGCAGAGCCACAGAGGCAATAAGCAGGAAAAAAGTTTCTTTCAAAAAGTGGAAGTCAAATCCTAATGAGGAAAATAAAAAAGAGCATAGATTTTGTCGGATCAAAAGTAAAACTGCAGTAAGACAAGCTAAGAGAATCTGAGAAAGAATTTGCTAGAGACACATAAGGTCAAAACAAAAATGACGTTAAGTATGTTAGAAGCCAAAGACCTGCCAGGGTCTGGGCCCCTGACAGCTGGGAATTGTTCTGCAGTTCTGCTGTCTGTTAGCTGATCCTGGTAATGATGCTCCTACTTCACAGCCCTACAGATTGGAACTAATTAAAAACATTGACGATATATTTGTTTTTGCTCCAATCTTGATCTGAAGAATACATCCCTAGGCCCCTAGAATATTAGTAAAGCTTCTACTTTGTTTCTAACTGGAAAATAATGTGCTGTTTTATATGATGATGCACTTCAACATCTACACCCCCTTTTTCAAAATTCTAGATCCACCCATGCCTATGTATGCACATTGAGCAGAGCCCAGATATGTCATACAGTTAAGTTCTTTAACCTTCTGTGAAGGCAAAGGTTTTTGAACTATCTGGTGATTATATATTCCCATAGCAAACAGCTGCATGAGGCTACTGAGGTGGTCCAGCTGTTTCTCACAGCTTTTATTTCAAAGGGTGCCACTCCTTTAAAAAGCTGCATGGAACCACTGCTGAGCTCCAGCTGATTAGAGAAATGGTGCCCTTTGAAGTAAAAGCTATAGAAAACATCTGAGTGACTGGTCCTTAATTTGGCAACCTGCTGTGAACTCAGGAGGTTGTCAGCCACCCAGGTATGATTGATCCCAGTTCTACTATACACAGATATACATATAGAGGAATTCAAAGATGAGTTTCTGTGTTACTTCATAAGTCAGCTAGTCAATAAGAAAAATACCCAATACTTAAATATACTTTTCATCCATAAGAAGGCTTAAAAATATAGAAACCATTAGCTAGTAGTATAATGACGAATGATCAAGCAGGGTGTGAGCCTCCAGTGTTGTTTAAGGAGGGCTCGAATGGAGCTGGGGGAGGGCATAAAACTCTTCTCTTCTGTCCCCTTATTATCCCTGTCCCATACCTCTGCATCTATCCTACCACAGCTCTGACTCTTGCCATGAGAAGGGCAGAAAAGTGGCATGCAGCTAGTGGTTCACTGCTGCTAGAGGAGTTGCCATTTCTTTTTTACTGCCAAATCCAGTATTTTTTGGCCTTAAACATATGTCGGTGGCCAAAGAAAAAAAAAGCACCATCTTCCCCAGCAGGCTGCTGCTCCTACAGTGTGTGCCACCACTGCATCCAGGGCACAGTACTAGCTAGTTATACCTGCTATTAGCAACTTTTTATGAACAAAAAAAGGCACTTATGAACAAAAAAAAGACATGCCTTAAGTCACCTGATCTTGTGTCATACTTAGGGATAGAAGCTATTTCTCCTTTATGGTCCAGAGTGCTAGTGGCTAGACATTGGACAATTTGTGTGAATCAAATGCATGAATCTGAAACACAGGAATTCAGAACCTGTCAGGCGTGCTAAGCCTTGTAACTGTCAATGTACCTTCAGTTAAAGCTGAGCCACTTGTGTTCAGCCACCAAGGTCTTTGAAGCTGTCATTGTCAAGAGAATCCAGTTATCTGAGACACCTTTTCATGCAAACCCTGGGTTAGAGATTTCTAAAGCAACCAGATTACTCCTGAGTCCTACTAGCTTCAAGGTAAAAATAACCAAAAACAAAACATCCATTGCACCTGTAGATAAAAAGGGCTCAGGAACACAAAAGGTAACACATGCATTTGACTCAGCTCCAGCATCACATACTTTAATAATGCCTGTGTTGGCGACAGTGAATTCCCTGGTTTGCTTATTGGGATATCCTTAGCTTGTAAATAGTTTGAAATAGTTAGAAATCTTTTTCTAAAGATACTTCTGCTACTGTCTTTGAATGTACAAACTAGAAAACACACTGAGGAAAAACAAAGGAGTTCAGGCAGTGAAGCACAACAGCACAAAACAGAACTATTTCTAGCTTAGATTTAAAACTTTATTACTATCTGTTTAAAAATAATTTCCTGGATGCTGGGTGGTATTGCAGGCTCAGCTCCTCAAGGAAGCAAAGTCCCTGCCATCTCTCTTGAACTTGCCCTTCAGTGATCTGCTCAGCAATGTGGCCAGATCCTTATTGGATGCTGGCCTGACATTCCTCCTCTTGTCAGTCTCCTTCAGGGTGCTGGCAGCAGTGCTGCTCACCAGGGCATCAGGTCAGGCAAAAGGTGTGGGTGGCTACTAGGGCTGTGCGAAGCTTCAGTCCCTGATTCAATTCAGTGGACATTTGGCCTGATTCAGTGGCCAAATATCTGCATCGAATCAGGAGACCCTTCAACCTCTCTGAATCGAATCGGAACCCTCCAAATCAATTTGGAGAGATTTGGAAAGATTTGATGATTTGGACACAGACACAGCTTTAAATTTTTTTTCTACATACCTCAAGGTACCAAGCAGCTTATCAACACTGAGATGGTGGAGCAGATGGAGCGTCCCACAGAAGTGCAGGGGGATCCCCAATACACTCAGCAGCAGACCCAGAAGTGGACGAGAAGCACTTCTGGTCCACTTCTGGGTCCATCGGGGTACGCACTGGGGACTGCCCCCTGCACCCCCATGGCTCCTGTGGGATGCTTCGTCTGCTTCAGCATCGCAGCATTCATGAGCCATGCCTGGTACCTCAAGGTATGAAGAAAACACATTTAAAGCTGTGTCTAATTGCTGATTCTCTAAATCAGCATTGAATCTTCAGATTCAGATTCAGTCAAAATGAATGGGGGACAGTGATCTGAAGCAACAAATTGAATCGCTGTCCCTGATTCAGGACGAATCCAAATCGAATATGGCCCACTTCGCACTACTGCAGCATCACAGAGGTCTCTCATGCAAGGGATGTTGGCTCCCCACTGCCGGTCGTGGATGTACAGGATGTCATTTCTGGCTCACAGCAGCTGGTTCAACCATTTCTTGAAAAGTCACTTGATTTGTCCATCTACTTTCCTAAGAGGCATTTTTGAAACTTCTGAGCCTCTTGGGACAAACACAATGTAGGGGATGAGGAAAGTGTTCAAGGCATCGATCTTCTGCCAGGGGGCCAACAGGGAGGAGTTAAGCTTCCAAGGTCTTGGGTATTAACCCAAGATCCCCATGCTAAATAGAGTGAGAGTTTTAGGGACAATGAATACTTCACATTTTACCACAGCATCATGGTGACAAAAAGACCTGTATCAAATAATTTTGTGCTCTCCTTCTATAGTATCCAGAGGATTAATAGCTTTTAAAATCTTTCATTTCTCTTGTATTTGATGACAGTACCCCAAGGGGTTGATATTAGGTTGAACTATAGAGTGACACTGACTCATTCCAGTCCTTTTAATGCCTGTCTTGAAACTGCCATGTCTGGAGCACCTGCTGCTAATGCTTAATATGTTTTGCATTAGCACATCATGTCAGGGGAACCTGACACTAGTAGACAAATGGATGTTTTACAGTGCAATGTTCCCTTCTGCTTCCTAACTAATAAGCAATAACAGAAAAGAAAATAGGTGGAAAGTTCACAATGGTTTTGATGGGGTTTAAACTGAATGCAATTCTTGGGGGGGAGGGAGGGGATTAAAGTGGAAATGTTTTGGGGAGTTTTTTCCCACAAAAATAAACATTATGACATTGTGGCTTTTTGAACAAAGAAAAAGCAAATAGTGAACAATGGTGCCTCCTCCTAAAATCCTAATACATGAGAACTTCAAAGCATTTTATAAACAATACTAAATTTAGCTTAACTATTTACCTCTTAGATTAGTATTATCCCATTTTTATAAATGAGGAAACTAAGGCACAGAGAAACTGGGAGTCTCATTTTCTGTGGTATTTTTCTGCACTAACAGACACAGAATTTTGTTCCTTAACAAAGTTCATGAGTAAAATGGTCACTTTTGCAATGCTCTGCCTGCAGATCAAGGCATAAGGTGTCTCCTTTTCTTTCCACCCTGCACTGCTGATCACACTGCATTAAAAAGAGGGCTTATTTGCCCCCTTGTGCAAACATGTGATGAGGGGACAGAGAACAAGAGAAGCAAAGACTCAAGCCACAATGCACCAGAAGGAACAGCTGAGTTGGTAGGGACAGGAAAATAATGAGATCACAGTTGTAGCGGACAGATGTTACTTCTACGCTTGGAGTGAACTGTGATTCAGTAGGCACATCTACAGGTGCATTTGATCTTCAAAGTAAAGTACTTGCGAGTGAACACTCCCAGGCAGGTGTGTACATGTGCAGGGATGTGGCAGCAGATTTGCTGCTCTTAGCACCAAACTGCTCCTACTTCCTGCAGCCTTGCAAGGGGCCCCTGCCACTACTGGGGAGAGCTCAAGGCTCTGACTGCAGTTGCCAGCAGAAGCATCATGCATGGCACAGGGACAGCATGCAGCAGCTGTCTCTTTGCTGCCTGTGCCTCCCCGTGCCATGGTTGCTCCAGCCCCTGCCCCTGGCAGCAATGACCAGCACCCCAGACCCCTGCTGACCAGCGCACTGGCCCTGCTGGCCCACCATGCTGGCCCATAACTGCCTGGGCCCTTCCAGCTCCCCCATATGCAGCAACAACCTGCCCAGCTGCAGTGCACCATCCCAGGGCTGCCATTGCTGTGCAGCTTCCACCTGGATCCTTTTCCAACTGGCCAGACCCTAGCAGGCTGCTAGGCATGAGCGCCAGAGCCACCCTTGCCCTCTTGGGGTTCCAGCACTGCTGCACATGGGCCCATAGGTGATGGCTGCATGTCATCCAGCAGACCTGGGATGATGAGCAGTGGCTGCAGGCATTCTGGATGACCTGAGCCACCTTCTGGGACCTCCTGGGGCAGCTCACACTTCTCAAGCTGGCCACACCCACCAACCTCCACTATGTGGGCCATCTCTTTAGGATAGGCAAGGCTACTGCCGTGGAGGCCATCGTGGAGGTGTGCAGTGCCCTCCAGGGCATGCTGGGGAAGGTCATGCTCTGAGTGCAGTCCCTCTCGTGGTGGTGGCAGGATTCCATACCTGGAGCTTCCCCCACATCCCTGTCACCTGCCTGTCCCACAGGGGCTTTCACTCAGTTGTGCTTCAGGCCATCATGGACCACCATGGCACCTCCACAAACATGGGTGCCATCTGTGTGGGCAGTACCCACGACATCCGCATGACTGCAGTTCACCATGCCAGCTCTGATGGTGTGCAACTTCAGCCACCTGAAGGAATGCTGGTGCACCCTCAGTGCCCGCCTCAAGGTCACTGAGGCAAACCTCCCCTGGGTCATCTTTGCAGCCTGCATGCTACATAACATCTGAGGCCCAGGGGCGAGTTCTTCTGCAAGGTCGGGGTGGAGAAGGCACGGTGGGTGGAGGATGCCTAGCAGTGGGAGCACCATCTGCAGTGATGGTGACAGCAGTAGAACGCACCCCCACCCCCACACAACTGAGGCTCCGGGCAAACTGTACACCCTCCCCCATGGGCCAGGGCACTGGGTAAAAGAGGTGCTGGCTGACCACCTCTTGCACTCCCCACTCTAGCCCATCTGGACAACCACCCATGGACCCCACACCCCTCCTACCCATGCCTCCTGCCCACTAGCACTACCCTCACTGCAGGCACATTTCAGAAAAATAAGTTTTTATTCCCCTCACATCAGATAGACCCCTGCCTCCCTCCCCAACAAACAAAGCTCACTCCTCCCCAGTAACAGAGCCCCTCTACCACCCAACCCATCCACCAACAATAAAACACCCTTTTCCCTGTGCAAACTATTTACAATGTGGTTCGTGTGCTGCCCCAGAGTCGGGGGCTGTGGGGTGGAGGCACCTAGGGGTCAGAGCCCAAAGACAAGTGGCAAGAACCCCAGCCTCTACCTGTTCCCCCACAGGTGCAAGTCCAGTGAGTTAGGGGTTTGCCCAGGGGTAATGGTGGCTGATGGTACTCCAGTGCAAACATCTCCCCCTCTAGCAGCTAGTATCCAGGGCCAGCAGGGCCAGCATGCAATCCTGGCCTATAGGAGGAGAAGCACAGCCTGGGACTGGGAGCCATGTGGTGAAGTGATGCCTCACAGCACCTGCAGGCTCCAGGCAAGCTGCTGGGGATTGGCTCTGGGTAGCTGGAGCTGGCCTGTGGCCAGGAGCTGCCTGCAGCTGGGCCTGGGTGCTAGCAGGCCTTTCCAGAGCCTGCAGCTCCCTGCAGGCCTGGACGGCATGGGCCTGACAGCCGCATGGCACTGTGGTGCCAGGCAGTGGTGCCAGAATGTAGGCAGGCTGGTGCAGCTGGCCTGCAGCCTGCCCTGGGGGGACACAGGGGCTGGAGCAGCCTCAGGCTCCTGTACACTTGACCCAGGGCTCAAAATGCCTGCAGGTTTCTAAGGGCTTGAAGCTGGGGCTGCCCTAGACGCAGCTCAGCCATGGGGCAAGAGAGGTTCCCAGCCCTGGAACCCTTGAACTAGCCTCAGGCTGGCCCCCTAGTGGCAGGGCTCATCGGGAGCAAATCTGCTCCAGGTTGGTGTCTAGATGTGTGTTACTGTGCTGTAACTAATCGCAAGTAAATTTGCTACTTGTATTTTCAGATAGCAGATTTACTCATGAGTAGTGTCAGTTACTGTGCAGTAAGCATGCGCATGTGTAGATTCATGCTTACTGTACAGTAAACTATGCTACTGCACAGTAAAGCATTTCCTGTAGACGTGCCCAGTGTATCACAATTTATTTTTTACACTACTCATAGGACAACACAGTGGGAGTTTTCCTGTTACTCAAGGCAGAAGACTTCTCATATTATACAAAACGTTTGTGGGCAGATTCATGTCTCAGATACATGACCCTCCATTTTCATCCACACTCAAGCCAACAACTAAGAGCCAATGGGATGGACAGCATTAATAACACACAAGTTTTCAATTGGCTGTATTATGTTTAAACACATGTGCACACATGTACACATACACATGTGTGAGTATGCACACATACATGCACACATGCACACACCAATCCCATACAATATATGTGATATTAAAATAATGTTACTTAGGTTGCAAAACAAGCATTCAAATATCACATTTGTTGTTGTCCGTGCAGCTTTAATTGGGCCTTTTTGTGCATAATGACTATGATGCACTGCTTTTAATTAAAAAACCTAGTATGTAACCATGTACCTAACAACTGTATCATGATGCATCATAAGGTTGCATGAGCAACTTTAATTCTGGTATGTCTTAACTTTCAAGCCCTTGACCTTGCAACCTAAATACATTTTTAAACACTTTTTTAATGTCAGCTTCTATTTTTTAAATACAAAGGTAAAAACACATTCTATAATTAAAGCTGCAACAAACTCCCAGTCATATGTAGCCTATTAGAGAGCAGAGTTTGACCTTCAGGCCCTGAGCACTGCAGAACAGACTGTTGTCCCATGAACTACAACTAAATTAACTGATGAAGATCATTATCCCAGAAAAGGGTGCTAGTGAGCCCATGTATTACATGAAGGCAGTATCTATAGGAGAGTAAAGAATAAACTTCTACCCTTGCTCTTTCTATCCTCTAGGAAGCTATATAAGCTCCATCCTTGTGTTGTGCCTGCCCCTGGAGAGCAGGTGATCTTTTGGAGACATGAGTGGTCATTCTGAACCTTATTTGCATCGTGACCAATTTTTAAACATCAATGGTCAGTCCTGACCCAGTAGCTCTCACTCCTGACCCACTGCCTTCTGACCCCAGGCCCCAGCCTCCCAGTGTGTGGGGCAGGAGCGGTCCCAAGCAGCCCCTCATGAGCTAGAGTTCTGCCAGCCTGCAAGGGAAAAGCCATGGTTTCCCACATTTTTCTCCTTTAAAGGAGAATCCATTTTGTTAATCTGTTTTTAAAGTTTGTTCGTGACCCTTTAATATATTATTGCAACCCACTTTTGGGTCGTGATCCACAGGTTGAGAAACACTGGGCTAGAAAGTAGCTGAAGGAAACAAAAGGTGCAAGGACTTTCAGAGGACAATAAAAAGGCAGTCCTGTAGCCCAAAGGTCTTCCTCCTGGCAAATATTAAAAGCTTAATGGAAAGAAAGGGAGTGTGGTAGCTTATCAAAAAATAAAAGTTGCAGGATTTTAAAGATTCACACTCTATAGAGCAAGACTTCACTGGGGAGGCTGCATCTTGGAACTAACAGCGTTGCTTTGGGTGGTATTTTGCAGATCATAGAACATATTAGAAAGCATGGCATGCTGAAGGAAAGGAGCGTCTAACTGACCACCTCAGAGGTTGTTCTTGCCCAGAAGTGAAGATATAAGTTAGAAGCTTCCAGGAGTAAACTGCTAGCTAGGTAAGCAGAGTAACATAGAAAACTTTACTTTTATGAGGGTGGACACCCTTATAATAGACAGAGGGAGTTAATTTGGATGGCCTCCATTGCAGTAAAAGAGGAACCAGTCTTTTAGAAAACAGGCAGGATAGACTAATGAGAAAGATATTACATTCACAACAACAGGAAAGGGTGAGAAGGAAAAGCAAATAAGCTTGGCACAAAAGCAAGCTATGAAGAACAAAATTAATCAAGACAGTGACAGACATAAAGAAAAGAAATTCTTTAATTGCCTATTTACCAATGCCAGGAGCCTGACTAATAAACAAGAAGAATGGAATTATTCATTTTATGAACATAAATTTTACCTAGTTGGTATTATAGAAACCTTGTGAGAAGATTCATATTATAACCAATTTAGGAAGGACTGAGTCTGCAAAGTGAAGCAAATGGCATTACCTCTTTCCATGTCACTAACAATATTTCAAGGCTTATCAATCAATGTTTGAATAAATTAAGCGTACGAAGTTTGGCATCCACTGCAGACCATCAAACTATTCTGGAGAATAGGATGACTGGCTATTTATGTGCAAGGAAGAAAATGTGGCTCTATACCTCATAAGGAAAAATGGAAAACTTGTCAAGGGAAACTTCTGTTTGGGAGACAGACAGGTTTCATTCTGTGGTTAATAAAATGTCATTGGAATTTCATATTGTCATCTAGTCCATTCAGGAGAACACAAAACAACAGAGACTCCCTATGTCTGCAGAAGGGTGTTTGTGCCTGAAAGTTTGCAAAGAACAATTTTTTCCAACTATTTAGTTGGTCTAATAAAAGATATCACATTTATGCAAAGAACCTTGTCTGTTTTGGAATTTCTAACAGTTATTGATATTGGTTTCTCATCTGGGAATAGGGGCTCCTGGGTTCTGTTTCTTGTTCTCAGAAGTATTTATGTTTTTATCCAATGAAAGTCTAACATCAAAGCATGATCTTGAGAACAAAAACTGGAATCCAGGCTTTTGGCTAGGCAGGGGTGAGAGAATCTTCCATCCCTCTTCTCAAGCTGGACTACTGGGTAAAAGGAGTGTAAGAATCATCAGGTAAAAAAGAAAGAGAAAGCAAGAAGGAGACTGATTCTGTAACCCAGAAGGGTACTTCAGGAAGGCACCAAAGGTTTTTACGCATTTTATCTAAATGCAAAAAATATAATAGCAGTGGTGG
Organism: Alligator mississippiensis; assembly: GCF_030867095.1. Lineage (NCBI taxonomy): Eukaryota > Metazoa > Chordata > Crocodylia > Alligatoridae > Alligator > Alligator mississippiensis. The sequence continues at coordinate 406,981,401 of NC_081824.1, forward strand.
CCTTAGAGTTGTTGGGGTCCTGAGCAAGAGAGTCATTTGGGGCCCTCTAGAGGCTTCACTTTGATGACCTATAAGCAAATCAGACATTTTTTATTTCAATTTCACTTTACCCTATCCATGAAACTATAAAGTATCTTAATACAATATTGATAATACAAATATTCAGTGTAATTAATTTTTATTTTTATAAAGTGTGGGGGCCTGGGTGGTCACCCCGTTTGCCACCGCCCTCCCCAAGGCCACTACTAATAACAGTATTGGAAGCAGAATCCAAACCACTTTGTCTTCCAGGGGAATGCCATCCTCACTGGGCTACAGACTTAGGCTCTAATGTATCCCATCTCTTTCTGTTCTCATTTACTTTTGTAGCTCTTCTATCTAGTGGCTTATCTTCAAGGATCCAAAATCCACAATTTTTCCATGTTCAAAGTCAAACACCACTACATATATATAAGTGGCATTTCATTTTGATCATGGAAAAATGTGGATTTTAAGTTACTTTGGGTCCCTGAAAATATGGGATATTTTTATCAGAGAAAACCAGGATCCCTGCTTATCTTCAGCAGGAGGAATGGTGGATGCCCTTAGGACTGCCAGCAGTCTGGTAGTTAGAGCCAGAGGCATACCTGGCAGGGCAAGGCAGGTGGGGGTAGGGAGGATAGTTCTGAGAGTGGGGAGGGAAGGTGGATTCTAAGAGTGCCGGCGGTGCAGGTTTCTGAAAACAAGGGAAGTGGGCAGGGACAAAGCCGTCTTACCCATTCTGGGAACTTCTAAATAGTCTCCAGCTGAGCTGTTGTCACTGCCCCCGTGTGCTCTGCTCTCCCCAGTTGTTTTTAAAGCAGCAGCAGCAGCAGCCAGGGAAAGTTTTGGTGTTCCTGGCATGAGTAAGCTGTGGGATTGCTCTTGCTACAAAAGTAGTTAGAGTGTGGACTGTATGGGGGTGGAGCCCCTCCTAACTTGGGACCTGGGGCATGTATCCCTCTTGCCCACCCCTAGCTATACTACTAGTTTTCCTTGTAAGTGGGAGATATCAGTTCAAACACCCTCAGGTCAAGTGGGGCCAAGAGAAGGACAGTAAGCTGGGTGATGTAGCTCAGTGAGGTGGCTGCTGATCCAGAAGGAAAGGACCCCTAGATTCTACCTGGGGTGTTTGCTCCCAGTGAGGCAAAAGATTCACCCTGCACTGCCCTCCATCCTTTTTTTCAAGTACCATATTAGTGGCTCAGCTTCAAAAGGAGCACAAAAGATGACACTGGCCTTTAGAGAGGTAGCTAGAGTGCCCCAGCTGTGGGCACCACAGAGTTCTGTGTTAGTAACAAAAGAAGCCCTTTTTCAAACCTTCAGGATACAGTGTTGTGCTAGCCCTGGATGTTGGGGAGCAAGGTTTCTAAGTTGAGTACTCTAGCCCAGGGAGGGGGGATGCAGGGAAAACATTTTTTGCATGCATGCCACAAATTATCCTTACAGGCACCCAAAGTGCCACTTGAATCCCCTTCCTCTGTTCAATCTACTGCTCCGCTTTCTGCTCTGTACTCTTTTCTGCTTGCCAATCTCCTGCTCTACTTTCTGGTTACTGCTCTGCGCTTCCTGCCTAATCTACTCCTCTGCTTTCTTCCTTCCTCATCTGCTACTGTGTTGCCTGCCTCTTCTCTGATCTGCCACATGCCACACACAGAGGTTACCCATGCCACTGGGGGCACTCGTGCTGCAGGTTGGCCAACCCTGCCCTAGCCACTGAGCTATGGGGGCAAGAGAGAACACCCACGCACCCTTTTCTAAGACCAGTAGTCATGGGCTCTGGGTACCTCCATTTTCATGTCCAACTGTGCATGTAAAGGATGTGCTACCGCATATATTAAGTCAGCATGACTACGTAGTTGTATTTGGTTGCCTATGTGTCCAGCACTAGAATTCCTCTGGATGCATACATACCAAAAATGCCTTGCAGATATCCAAAAACAGTCATGTAGATGACCAGAAAGAACAAAATACCATCCATAATCTCCTCTCACAAGATCAGCAGCCCCAGTTCCCCTGATCAACCTAGTAGCTTTTTTGTGTACTTTTGTCCTTTCTTTTTTGAATCATCACCAAATGTCATTAGCACGCTCCTACTATGTATTCTGCCTACCTTTCTACAATATTTAACATGTCCATCTGCTTTCTTGTCAACTAATATTGAATATTGTATGCACAGCTTACCATTTTCAAAAATATGGATTTTAAATGACTGGGATCTAAGTGAAATTCCCAAGTTTAGTGCATCATCAGAATAGCATATTATTTTCACTATAAAACACAACATACTGTCTTGTTCCATTTCAATTTAACCACAAAAATAGATTCACAATGTTAGAAAAAAAGTTCAACCTCTGAATGTTTTGATGCTACCCATGCATTGAAGCAAGTAATAGCCTTTTCAATACTTTTCATCACTAAAGAATACTGACTGCTCCAGGGAATTAACCCTCCTAATACATTCAGAAACTGTACTTTCAAATTCTGGGTCAGACAGCTTTGATATGAAAGTATTTTTAATAGTGTAAGCAACATAAGGACAGCAAACAGATATCTCCACATGGGTTTCACACATTAGTAAGCAGTATCTTGCTTTTATGGTCATGAGTTCAGATTTCTCCCACTTGGGGGTTAAAATTCATTATGAGGTTTACTGTGAATTTCCAAATGTGTGTGACACTTGGTTTAAGTTTGTTCTTTCTGCTGATAAAGAAAGCATTTACCCTTGAAGTTAAAGATGAATGGGATTTGAAACCCTTGTGCTATAGAACGAAGCCTAAATAAAGGGATGGAATGGTAAAACTTGACAGCATGATATTGGAATCTAATTCTTATTCATCATAAGACAAAACATCTTTTACTTATTCTTGTCTTTGACTGTACCTCACGGACTTCCATATAAGAGGATGAAACATTTCCCCTTCTTTATGCCCAGCTATACAATAGATGTCCTAGTTTAAAAGAGAACAGACAATGAACCAAGAGAACTGGGAGGATAACAGCATTAAAGTCCATCACCCCTGAAGGCAAACACACTGCCTTTTTTATTAATGTATGTCATGGACATGCTAAAAGGCATTTACAGCCCTTGGTCATAGTGTTTAAAAAACACCTACTGTGTTGAAATGCTTCTGCATAAAGGAACTAAACTAACACATAGAAAATCTATCTTTCTTTTCACTACTCCTTGTCTGTTCCTATTACTGTACTTCTCAGTAAAATCTATGCCTTTGTTAATAGAATGGATTTAAAATTACTGACATGCATTTTCTGGGGGTGCAAGTTGTGGTTGAAATGCCTTGAAATAATACTTTACGTACACAGATGTAAATAGCAAATTAAAGATTGTTGGGACAATTGTTAGATGCTGCTGCTACTTATTTCCATGTTGCGCATCTGAATCAAAGCACTGTTTCCACAGCATAACCCTAAGGAGACAAAAAATACATTTCTTGTCCTCATTCCAATGACAAAGGGAAGTATACTTACATTTGCCAAGGGGTGCATGTTGGTCAATTACATTAATCTCACAATCAAGCCACATTTTGTATCTGCATCTTCCACAGCTATAGTAATTGTTTTTACTTTTTTCTTTGATAAATCCTGCACCCTTTTAACATGTGTATTCAACTCAATTGCCCACAAATTCAAGGGCAATAGCATCCTCTTTCCCATTGTTCCTTGGTTCTCAGTACCCGGTAAATCCAGATGATATGAGTCTTTCTACTTCTCAAGGCTGCAAACCAAGTTTGGTGAAAATGACATAAGACATAGAAGGACTTTTTTTTACAAATAATAAAAAGCTATTGCTAAGTGTTTTCTTCATATTGACCCCCCACATATTAGCATCCTGTGATATGGTAACCTCAGATACAAACTCCAAACCATGGTGAATGTGACTTACAAACAAAGGAGAACTCAGAAGAATAAGAAATAATGCTTATTTGAATAGTGATCACAAGTCAGCCTGATGTTCTGCACATTTTCAAGTGCCAGAGAGAGAAGGAAGGGAACAATTATGATTCAATATTTATGTATGTAGGTGCTGTATGGACTAGTACTATACCTATTCTTTACTCACATCAAGAACTATCAGTATGACACATTTCTTGAACCTGGTATTAATTTTAAAGCTCTTCCCTGGAATTACAAGCCTATTAAAACTCTTCTTCTATCTTGTTACAGGAAAATTACATGAACCCTTTCAGGAATTTGATTAAAAATCTTGGCTAATCTATTTACCTTGTGGCCAGAGAGTGCAAGGGGGAAAGGTTAGGGGAGAGGCAAGATAAGTATGATATACTTGTTAATAGGACAAACTGTGGATGAGAAATCTTTGTAACTGAGGAGAGTAATTAAGGCAATTAAGGGACTAGAATATGAAATACTGGGGCTTTCCAAGTGCTGTGCTAGGGATTCTTCTTTCCTGGAAGAAACTGAGTCTGTTTTTCATGACAGAACCATGGTATCCCTTATGGCTTGCAAAAGAGCTCACTGGGCATCAATTTTGGAAGGCCAACATACATAGGTATTAATTTGTCACTAAATGCTCACTTGCTTCAACTTTCTACTACATATCACTCAACCCAGTGCTTGAAACATTCGGTTTGATAGAATGTAGCATTTTGCGTACAGGCAGTCCTTGGACTTACGGCACAACTGGTTCCTGAAAACCGTGTGCAACTTAAGTCAAAACGTTGCAACTCGGAACCAATTTTCTCATAAGAAGCAATGTTATAAATGTCAGGACTGGTTCCTGAACCAAGGCCTGATACCCTATTTTCACCAAAAGTACCCCAGAATTTTGTACTTGATCAATTATAGATGAGTAATACAGCTACATTAATGTATTTATATTGTAAATAGCAATCATATTGATTTGGAATGACTTCTTTGAGGTGACTTTGCTGGACTTTTTGAAAGGCTCTTGGTTGGACATTTTGAAGGGTTCTTGGCTGGATTCTTCTCAAAAGGCTTGGCTGCAAGTTCTTCCAGAGTCTTGTTTGCTTTCTTAAAGAAAGTGTCCAAGCAAATTTGGACAGATGTTCTCAGATCTGATGGCATGGCATCGCATCGGATCAAGCATTGTACATTGGAAACTGATGTCATGAAGTTGAAACAGGGTGTCAATTTATAAACATTGTAAATGCAAAACATTGTAACTCAAAACATTGTAAGTCAAGGACTGCCTGTATATGACACATTCAAATTCTTGGATTTTGAATGCATCATATACAAAAAAGCTACATTCTATCAAAAAGCTGCATCACTTCAAAGCCTGAAAGAAGTCAGAGATCTCATTACCTGAGAGCACAAACTTCTCCCAAGGTCAGACTGCCATACTTATATTCCCAGAAGATGCTCAAGCTGGAGCCCTGTTAATATAAGAGCAAGAGAACAAGCAGGAGTTCTCCAAGAGGGCTGCCAGACTTGAGAGCTTGCTCTCCTACTTCTGGTGTACTGAGGGTTTATGATAGGGAGGTTAATAATTTATTTTGATGAACTGCAGTCTTCTATTACTTTATTGTTTTAGATTTAGTTGAGTTGCTGCCATAGAGCCCAAGGGATAGAAAGGAATAACACCTGTTGGAATAACACTTTGATCAAAAACAATAATAATAAAGAAATCATAGACTCATAGAGAAGTAGGGAACTCCCATAAGTCATCTAGTCCAACTTTCTACCTGAGGACAGTTCATCACTATCCAAACCATGCTATACAAATCTAACCTCTTTGCAAACCTACATTATAAACCCTGACACAAAACCAGAAATAACATCCTAACCTGCCACAGATAAAGTAAGGGGACCACAGCAGCCAACGTCCTGCTGCTGTGAAGGTTCTTAGCATATGTTTAAGAGATCCCAGGAAAAGGGCCATGCACTCTGATACGGAGCAAGGCAAAAAACCCCCACAGCCCATACCAATCTGACCATAGGGTAAAATTCCTTCCTGACCCCAAATATGGCTATCGGTCTGACCCCGAGTGGAAGGGCAAGACCCTTTAGCCAGAAACATCTAAGTCTCAGAAGGAGCACTGGCACATCCTAGTCCAAATCCCCAGACTTGGCTACAGCCAGCTCCCAATGCCTGTGAGGAAGGCTTCGAAAACCCTGACACGTAGCTGCGAAGGGGGAGGACTGGGAAAGAATTCCCTCCCAGGTCTATGTGGCAACCAGGAAAGCCCAGAAGCATGGGAATATCCAAAGTAGAACATAGGCATAGCTGCACCTAGATTATTCCCAACCAGTGGTTGTCCACCCTCTTGAACACCTCCAGTGAATGAGTCCACAGTTTCCAAGAAAGTCTTTTCCACTACCTCACTGTTTTAACAGTGAAGAAGTTTTAGAAAAGATATATAGTCCACAGAATCAATGGGATAGTAGTACCATATCAAAGCTCATAGTTACTAAATGTGATGGAAAGAAAGAGAGGCAGGAATTTAAGGCTCTTTTCAGAAATCTTAGTGTAGTATAGAAATGACCATAGGTGAGCAGTATTCAACTGTATCATGATAGGCAGTATGAGCAACAACTGAAATAGTGGCGGCAGTTCCTTTGTCTATAAGGGTACACAATACCAGGGAACCAAATGGGGCCTAAAGACACTGAGTATGTGTGAACTGTTGAAACAAGTAATACTTGTTGGGAAAAACAACCTAGCCAGGGCTGGACTGTGGCACCCCTGCTCTTTCAGAAAGTGGGTAGCTGCCCAAAAAAGACTGAGCACTTTTCTGTACTACAGGCCTTTCCTATAGCACTTCCCCCACCTAAAATAAACTTCTACTTGTTATTTTTTAAGATTTCCAAAGTCCGTGACTGCTTTCCACTCTCATGAATTTGGATAGAATATCTTCAGTGTGCCTTGACAAGTCTCACTAAGCCACAAATAAATATGTTTTCATTTAAATCTAAGCAGCTTCAATGAATTTTCTACTGCGTCACATCAGCATTTGATGTGGCACAAATGTAGCAGCATGCATCGCAAAACTTTGTGATTAAAGAGAATACTTCTTTTAAAAAACAGAAATCTTGCTTACATTTTTGTTGGGGAAAAATGCATGTCTGAGTAAAACAACCAATTAAAAAGCCAAAAGGAACAATTCACAAATAGAACAAAAATAAAGAGTGATCTGTGGATCTGTTTATGTTTTCTGAGATTCTGATCCAGGACATTTTCTGTTCTTTAGTTACTCTACTATTTCTTAAGTAAACTTTTCATTATATATTTTATCTCCCTCTTTTAACTCATTAGTGTCTCCCAATTTTTCCCTTTAGATTTAAATGGCTTTCAATTACACTATACATCATAGATATTTATAAACAGCGGCAAAATGAGCAAAGCTCTCAACAGAAGAGAAAGGGATCAAATTAGTTCAGCAACAGGCTAGCACTTTCTAGCTTATGTTATTTACAGAGGATTTATCTGTTTTTGTCATTTTCTGCTGTGCTACAGACCATGCAAACAAAGCCTTTAAAGTTCAAATGCGCAAATTTGGCCACAGCTGCAAATAACAAATCGACTAGTCTCAGGAATGAAATGTTAATTGGTGTCTGAGAGATTCAGTTCACAGTACAAGAGTCTACAACATTTAATCTTTGCCAAATTAGAAATTTTTAGGAGATACATGCATCAAAAGATTGAGTATACAGGACCATTTCAGATGTAACATGAAATCAAAGAGCCATCAACAGTTTTGCCTGCAATTAAAGAAAGTATACAACTACGTGTCTAAAGCCAGTATATCCAAAACTCTCTTTTAGGCACAGACATGAGAGTTCCCTTCTCCTTTATCTTTAAATTTTGGTATTAGTTCACTTTTATATCCATTTCTGAAGTGCCCATTCCAATAGTATCTACCAATACACACCACGGTTAGCAAAAGTCTAGTAATAACACAACAGCTCTGATTTAATTCACAGTTGATCTTCCATTGCAACTCAGCTTGAAAGGAAATTGATGAAAGTAAAATGTCACTCTGACCTTGAGGCCTCCACTAGAGAAAATGGTTTATGATCCTTCCCTCTGTAACTGGAGTAATCTAGGAAAACAAGAAGTTGATAGCAGTTTCACAGCCCATTTATGGAGAAGAGGGAGAAGAGGAGGAAAAATGGTGAAAAAAGAATACATAGCTAAGGCCTGTGTGAACTCTGAAACAAGTTAGGCTCTGGTTCTGTAATAAAAACTACAGTCTGAATCATACAGCCTAGCAAACAGAAATTTCAGGTAAATTAGAAAATAGAGATTTTTAATTTAACATGAATGAATAATACAATCAGATTAACATTCCCACCTTTATTTCATTTAGTACATATGTCTCCTAAACTCCTAATGTTAGGCAAGCTTTTTAAACTGCAAGCATGTAACTGTGATGGGTTGCATATAGCTTGAGGTTTTGTCAATGGTTTGTGGAGAGTTAGAGCTGCTGGTATATCATGTATGGAGGATGGAATGTCATTGCATCAGCCATCGCAATGGCCTTCAGGGTTCCTCAGGGGTCCAGAAATTTGGCAGCAGGGGAGAAGTGGCCATTAATGTGGAATGCACTACCAGCTTCATAAAACCCAAACCCCATGCAGTTGGCTGTAGCTAGGCCAGGCTGGAACCCCTTTCCCCCATGGTGGTCGGGCCAACCCCTCCACAATTCTGGATCTGCACCAGGCCATACCCTTCAGGGCTGGGTTGGGGCTGGGCCACATCCTCTTCCCTCCTGTTGGGGCTCGACCATGTCCCCTTCCCTCCATGGGGCTGGATTGGGGCCTGGCCACACCCCACAAAGGTCTGAGCCATGCCCCCTCCCTTTTCTGCAGAGCCAGTTTGGGGCCTGGCCATGCCCCCGCCCCCAACAAGACTTGGCCACCCCCTTCCCTCTCACTGGGTCTAAGTTATACCTATACCCCCTCCCTCATGGGACCAGGTTAGGGCCTGGCCATGTCCCCCTCCCCCCCCTGCTGTCAGGCAGAGCTGAACTGTTTCCCCTTCCCTCTCTGTAAAACAATATTGGGACCTGGCCACACCCCATTCATTCTCCCTACTTACACCCCTGCAGAGCTGTCTAACATCCCCTTCCTCTCCATGGGGCTGGGTCAAACTCCTTTCGCCTGTATGGCTGTGTTGGGACCGGCTGCCCCCGGCACCCTTCCACACAGTTAGATGGTGCCCACTGAGTCCAGCCCATGGACTAACCAAGCAGTACCAATCCAGTCCACCAGGCAAAAAGGCTGAGCCCCACTGTTTAACAGCATTTCAGATATTGTCATCATTAAGTGTCAAAGCTAACAGGAGGTTACTTTTCTACTGCACTAGCACGATTCAGGTTACCAGCAGTTTTGCAAGCTTTCACATATGAAAGCGTGTACTTTTGTTATTTGAGTAACAAAAATCATATGAAAAAGCCACATAGGTACATTTGGGTCCCATATTTATTAAATATACACAAATAGGCCAGGCAGCTTGGACTGATTTTGGGTAGCTTCTACTATATAGAACATAGTGCATGTTACTAATACACTTACAAACCTAATCCTGTTTACTGCAAAAGGAAAAATGAAAGCTTTCCCCAAAACTTGCATTTGATGATCTACATGGTGTGAAAATATCAAGAACAGAAACAATCTAATATACTTACTCTGACTACATAACAGCTCATTAAGATTCTTTTCCACCTCAATGGAAGAACTGTGACACTTGCATAGAAGCTTTCTCAGATACTCCAGACTGATATCATTTCAATCAGATTGTAGATTTCATGACTGTAGAAGGTCATCAAGTCAAATACTGTGTCTGATTTTTAAAAGGGTTGGATAATTTTATGACCATTAATAACATTTGCAGTTCTGCAAGCTAAGACAGGGTAATCAAATGTCATGCTTCAGAGTATAGGCTGATTGCCACACAGGTCAGGAAGAATATTTTCTCCAATGTATATCATTGCATAAAATAAACTCATAAATATAGTTCATGAAGTGTAATATTAAATGCCAGAAAAATTTAGACTTTCTTTGAAAGTGTGCTCAGTAGTTAGGACTAAACAACACAAAATGAACATACAAGCCCAAATGCAGATCGGAAGAAAGCACTATATAAGTCCTAGTGGAGTGGGTAGAAAAAGGACTAAATGTATCCTATGGGCTAGGGACAGAAGTTACACACAAACCAGTTTAAGTTATCAGAAACTGGTTTAAACCTGTAACAGAACAGAAGCTCAGTGCACATTAACCAGTTTCACAATGGCTGAAACTGGTTTAAGATAAACCTGGTTGAATATAGTATCAGACTTAGCTGATTTGGGTCAAGCTGGTTTATGAAACTTCTGTCCCAGACCCCTTCCTGGTTCAAGTTAAATCAGACTCTCCCAGCATCCCAGCATGCATTTCAGCCCTGGGCTGGGCTATGCTGTCTACTCCAGCAGAGAAGGTTTGGCCCCACCCCTCTGCTCCCTAGCTGGAGCAGTGAGGGCTGGCTAACAAGGGTGTGGGGAGAGGCAAGTGTGGCTGGGGACAGAGCAGTCTGCTGCACGGTGGGGACTGCCTCTCCCCAGACAAAACCCCGCTAGGGTTTGGGGCCAGGGAGGGGGTTAAACATCCCTTCTCCTGGTCAAACTTACTGCTGGCTGTGACTATGGGCTACAAATCCTAGAGGCACTTGGAAGCAGAAAGAGGAAGTGATAAGCAACCCTGCAGAGTCTTTCTGTTGTGATTCTGGGCTGCAAATCCCAGAGACTTTGAGGGCAGCAGGACGAGGAAATGAATACACAGCTCATGCTGGCTGTCCCAGAGAGCTATGCTCTAGTGCCCTCTGGCTTTTGGCCTGAGCCACTGCAGGCATGTGGCTGCATTTCCTGAAACAAAGGTAAATATCTGCTCACTTCTGTTTGAATTTAATATGTGCAGTTTAGACTAACCCACAAAGACTAAATTAATTTGGCCTTGGGCTTTTTGACTGTACTTAGCCATGCTGTTTGCAACTGGTTCCTAAGTAAATGTTCAACTCTCCTACTCTCTGGGCATACGTATCTTGTCTGAAGGAAACCCACAGAATATTTCCCCACAAGAGATCAATCTGTGAGGAAATAATCATGGTAGGAAAAATCGGAGCGAGAGGAAGGGAAGGAGGAAGGGAGGAAGAGACAAACAGGAAAAATACACATAAAAGACAAAAATATACACAAAAGAGTACAGACAAGAACAACTGATACTCTGAAAACCAAAAGGAAATTTATTGAAAATTACTGGCACTAAGCATATGCCTGCAATTATCCTGACCTTTCTCACATGTAGCATTCCCTACCATCCCTTTATCTGTTTTTTGTTCTTTTTTTTGTTCTGACTGCAAGGGTTGTCATGCTCAGCATATTGCAGAGAGCGTTAGATTACAAACTCTGAGTTACAGAACTTTGCAGACAGAGGTCATGACTCCTGACTGGAGCTCTAGACACTACTGAAATACTAACCATGTGTTTAATTCAGACCTCCCACAAACTCTCACCCTGTTCTTCAAGCTCCTTGCCTACGTCCACAAAAATCTGCAAACAGCAAGGAAATACAAACTTGCTTTTACATCAAGGAGAAAGAATATTAATAACCTTTACAAAGAAGCTTCACTATTACAAAAAAATCAGAATCTGGATCTTAAAAGAGAGGATAAGAAGGATGCTCTCAGCAGATAAAACTAAAAACCCTCAAAATCCACTAGGTATTTAATCTGCCAAAGAATAGTTGAAGGGCTTTCTAAAAAGAGAGTAGAAACGGACACCAAAGAAGTGTTTTAGGTTAGAAAGGAAGGAAGAATTATGCCTACCTTTGTGAGAGCTCTGTATCTGACAATGACTTAAAGTCTGATAGGTGTCTATCCTAAAATATAGAGTGCAGATAAATGTTGTTGTTTACCTTTTAGGTTTAGTCCAAAAGATGCTGAAGGGCACTAAGACAATGAAAATGAAGCTAATTAATCTTGATATGATAGGCACATACTTAAAAAAAGTCACAGTTTAGTGCCTTTTTTTCTAGCTGTTTCTTTTTAGAAGACTTCCAAAATGCTATTTGTTTAGGGAAAACAAATTTACCTTTAAAACACAAATCTAATTAGGATGACTTTGTTCTATTAAAAAGCCATTCTTTTAGCAGAAACGTGATTTTTAGAGGTTTGGCTGTATTAGGGTATATGATCTTTTGTTTTCATATAAAGTGGAACTCTACCCTTGTTAAATCTGTATTTTAGCAGGTTCACTTTTCTATATGTAGGTAAATTCACTGGAAAACAGACTAGAGAAAAAACATATATAGAACGTAAGGCAGTGTTCCCTTATGATAGGTACTCAGATTTCTCTATAGAAAAGAATAACTGTTGGAGATTAAAATAGGAAATCAGGAATTTATAAAAACGTGTTAAAAAAGAAAAAATATTAACAATCTGAGTTAGGGAACCAAAGAGTTGAGCCATTCAACCAGTCAGAACTTTGACTTGCAGTAACACCAACTTCTAATTTATTTATTTGATGGCTCATTTTTAATAATTAATATATTTGAGTTTGTAGAAAGTCCTATGGAGTGGGGGGCTTGCCATGTTTTTTTTGTCATCTATGACATAACTGAAAATACAAATCCAGCAAATACAGATTACCTACCACAAATTCCCCTCTCCTTTGTATTCCCAAACTTCAGAATCTGTCAGCCTCTGAATAAATTTTGCCTCTGCCTCTGTAAGAAGTCTAATAAAAAGTTCTACTATAGGATTGGGTAGTCTTAGGGCAGAGGTCCAATTCCATGTCATTTACATTTACAGATATAAGGCATGCTCTATAGAAATCTATTAAATAAACCACCTCAGAACAAAGAAAGAAAATCTACTGCTGTTTCTTTTGTTGCTCAAGATGAAAAGTAAGCACAAATATGTATATGTATACGTACAGCAAAAGCTGTATTATCCAACACTTCACCATCTGAAATGCTCCACTAACCGGCATCTGTCAATACAAATCTTCCTTCCAAAGGACGCAGCAAAAGCAAAACCAGAAGCCCCACTTCCGGTTTCACTGCCATGAGCTGAGTTCTTCTTCTCAGCTTTTGGAAAGAAAAAAGCAGAACTTGTCTCTTTCTCCCAATGTTCCAAAGTGTTTGGATAGTTCAAACTGAATCTTTTTTAATTTGCTGTTGTAGTAGGTTCTTAGGTATTGAAGTCAAGCTGACTTCCCTGCCCCCCTCCCTGTCCCCTGACACGTGGCATATTTGATTAACCGGCATCCCTCATTCCCCATGGATGCTGGATAACAGAGCTTTTACTGTATATGTATATGTATATATATATATGTTTTTATGTATATGTATATTAGGGCTGTGCAAAGCTTTGGTCCCTGATTCAATATGGCAGAGATTCAGCCCGATTTGGTGGCCAGATCTCTGAATCTGAATTGAATCAGAGGACACTTTAATTTCTTTGAATCAAATCGGAACCCTCCGAATGAATTCGGAAAGATTCGGAAAGATTCAAAGATTCGGACATAGACACAGTTTTAAATATTTTTTCTACATACCTCTAGGTAGCAGGGACTCGTGAGTGCTGTGATGCTGGGGTGCATAGTACATCGCACACAAGCATGGGGGGCTCCCCAGCGCATTCAGCAGCAGACCCAGAAGCAGACCAGAAGCACTTCTGGTCCCCTTCCGGTTGCACTGAGGAGCATATGGGAGGGCCCCCATGCCCCCCCCCAGCTCAGTACTGGTGCCTCCTAGGTCGGGGGGGGCACCCAGGGTCCCCCTGTGGTTGATTGCCAAGCTGGGGAGGTGTAGGGGGACCCCCACCTCACTCCCTGGTAGACCTGGAAGTGGACCAGAAGTACTTCCAGTCCACTTCTGGGTTTACCACTGAGCACGTGGAAGGCCCCACCACACTCCTGTGGGACTCTCCATCCACCCCAGCATCGCAGCATTCACGAGCTGCCCGCTACCTCAAGGGATGTAGAAAAATCTTTTAAAGCTGTGTCTATGTCCAAATCGCTGATTCTCCAAATCAGCATCCAATCTTCAGATTTGGATTCAGCTGAATTGAATCAGGGACAATGATCCAAATCAACAAATTGAATCACTCTCCCTGATTCGGGCTGAATCTAAATGCAAATCAAATAGGGCCCACTTTGCATACCCCTAATGTATATGTATATTAGGTCTGTGCAAAGCAGCAAATATTCACTTTGGATTTGGATTTGGCTGGTTCAGAGGGACAGTGATTCGATTCAGTGATTTCAATCACTGTCCCAATTCAATTTGGAGATTCAACACCGATTCAGCCATAGACTATAATGAGGAATCACTAAAATACCTAAAACTTTTTCATTTTTTTTGCAAATTCAGATGAAAACAGCAGGATTGGTAGCCCTGTCTGAGGGCCTGAAGTTTCAAGGGGTCAGGTGCAGGGTTTTCTGTGAAAGTACACCTCAAATTTTGAAAGCAAAAATCTTATCATTTGTGTGTGTTAAAGCAGAGTGGGATTAATGTAGCAGGGATGGTAGCCCCTCATGCAGGCATAAGGCCTGCCAGGTTTCAGGCAGAGTGGTATAGGGGTTTCTGTGAAAGTGCACATCAAGTTTCTGAAAGCAAATTTAAAAAGCAAATAGGTGTGGAGTGAGGAGAGTGGCACTCATTCTGTCTGTATGAGGAGCTTGGGGAACCCCAGCAGTGGGAGGTTCACCTTCAGGAACACCAGCTGCTCCACCAAACCAAGATCCAAGGAGGTGCGGTGGGGTGTCACAACATCACCAGCAATGCTAAACATCCTCTCACTTGGAACACTTCGGTGGACAGGAAAGGTGTTCCCGGGCAACCGTGGCCAGATCCTACCACACCTGGATGCAGGTTGCCCAATGGCCAAGGGGTTGCAATGCAGTGGCTCCACGTCCTCGGTGAGATAGGTAGCCACTGAGGGCTCCACGCTACCTGCAGGATGGGAGGCTTTGGTGCCTCTCAACCCCAACATTGAAGCTATGCCCTTGGCCCACATTGGCAGCAGCTGTGGTGGAGGAGATTGGCTCATGGTTGGAGTGCTGGCATGGGAAAGTGGATCCCCCTCTTCCATGTACCCCCACCTCTGCGCTTTTGCCTCCCTGACTCTGTTCACTAGCACCTCCATCCAGTGATCGAGGGTTTTGCTGCTACAGATGCTCCCCTTCACCCTTGAGTCACACATGCCCACCAGGATATGGACCGTACTGGCCTGCAATGGATCCAGCCATTTTTTGATGCCCTCCTTCAGCTACATCACCAATTCCTGCACCTCTGGTGAAAGCGGCTTGCCCGAGCCAGGAACATTGGTCCCCTGGAACTTCTCCATTTCATTCTCAAGCTCCTTCACTACGGGGACAACCTGGCTAAGGAGGGCATCACCAGCTCTGAGGCTCTTGGTGGTCTCGAGGAACAGCTTAAGGACCACCAAGATCTGGGAGATGTTATCTTACTCCGTTTTGTTAAGGGGGCCATTGATCCCAATCTACTGGACCAAGGCCATCTCATGGATGGCCTTCTGATCACCAGCCTTTCCAACATCAGGTATGTGGAGTTCCACTGAGGTCTCCACATCCTGCATGATTTTGTGCTGCAGGATGCTCAGCTCTGCCTGTTTATCCCGCAGCATCTTGCCCACCTTGATGCTTCGGTGGAAGTAGCCCACCACCTTCCTGCATTTTGAAATGAGCTGGCTGGTAGTGATGGTGCCATTACTGGGAGCCCAGTCCCCCTCCAAGGCATCCCTGACTATGAGGTGGAACTTGTGCGCCACATAGCAGATACCAACAGAGTTCATGGGCGCCGTGATCTCCCTTGCCGTGTGGGACTCATCCATCACCTCTGCTTGAAGGAGAGCCCACCAATGCCCTAACTGATTGCACCAGTACCCTGTGAGGGAGAGGTAGGCATGATCTCCACTCTGGCTGCTACAGATGTCCAAGGTGAAGTGCAAGGCTACCTGCGGACCTGCCTTCCACAGCTCTTTCCTCAAGTACTCCCTGAGTGCCTCAGACAGGGAGGGCACCACCATCCTGCTAAAGGTGGTGCGTGTGGGCACTTTGTATGGTGGGGCCATCAGACCATGAGATGCCTGGACCCTGGATGCTCAACAAAGGAGAAGGTCTGGCCATCCACATCAAGCATCCCCCCCCTCCCCCCCCCCATGCTCTGGGTGACCTTGCTCGCCTTTGGAACGTGGCCCCTTTGTCTCCACCTTTTCCCCACTGTTCCAGGGTGGCTTGCCTCTGCTTCTGGGAATGGGGGCTTTGGAGCAAGAGGACTTCTTTTTGGGCATGCTCCCACTGGTGCCAGGATGACCAGGAACAAGGACAAGGAGGTGCTGCCTCCTGAGATTCAGTAGCATCGCCGTAGTGGTCAAATGTTTCACCTCCTTGCCCTGGCTGATCTGCTTTCAGCAGTGCTGACAGGTAGCATACCTCAGATCATCTACCACCTCAAAATAATCCCACGCTACACTACGCACCCACTTCTGGGTTGAGGGTGTGGCTCCTCCCTCATCCTCCTCCTCACCAGGCAGACGCAGAACAACATGAGGAGCTGAGCTACCTGGCCCCACAACCTCCTCCAAAGTGCCTTCCAGAGAAGGAAACCTACATATAGGGGAGCTTTGAGGGGTGTGGAGCACAAATTCAGATTCCTCCTCCTTCCCCAGAATTTCCTTCACTATGGCTCTTGGCTCCTCTGCTTCTAGATCCAGCTCCTCCTCTAGCACTGGAAGGCTCATGCTGGGAACTGAAATTGAGGTGGACAATGTCATGCTGCTGCTGGTTAGTGGTGTTAGTGGTGGTGGTGCAGGTGCAGGCACAGCTACCACCTCCTTGCTGCCACTAGCAGCAGAAGACTCACTGCTGCTAGGAAAGAGTGTTGAGTCTATGTTTGGGGCATAGGGGGACTTGCAGCTCTTCCTCTGTCCCCTCTACCTCCCCTGCCAGAAGACCTGGCACCTGCCTTTCCATCACGCTTCATAATGTTTGGTGTGCTGCAAAATGTGTGTGTGTGTGTGTGTGTGTGTGTGTGTGTGTGTGTGTAATATATGTTGTGCTTTCCTGCACAGTGTTGGGAAAACACAGATTTCTTTTTCTGGGGGGGAAAGAATCAAGACAAACTAACAAGAACAAATAAGAGGATTTTGGGGAAGAATAATTTCAAAGGAATGGATAGGGATAACAATATGGATTGTAGGCAAGGGTATGTAGGAAAGAATTGATACAGCTTACAAGAAAAACTAGCTAGCAAGAGACTAACTAGCAAGCCACAGCATTTCAGACGCTGATGCTCCAAGAGAGACACAGCTCACAAAAGGCACAGATCACTTCAGACACAGCTTTATATATTGTTTCTATGTCCCTCCCCCAGAGCACTGTGATTGGAAGGGAACTCAGAGAAAGATCAGTCACTGGCCAGCTACGGATGTCAATATCACAGCAGTCTTTCCCCCACTTTTCCATATATGGAAGATCACCCCATCCCCCTCCCTCTTCTCAGTTTCTGTTTGCTGCAAGCCTTCCAAATCTCTGAATCTCTCCAAAACAATTCAGTGACTTCAGTTTCAATTTGGACCTTTTAATGGGTCTCCCAATCCAATTCAGAGATTCAGCCGCTGAATCGTGCTGAATCTCCTCTGAATCAAATCAGCTACTGAAGTTTCACACCGCGCTGATGTATATGTATATAAGCAGAGGGTAAAATGCCTGCCTACCCCCTGTCTTACAGGATATGCAGTAGCACATATCAGTTGTTATTCTATGCATTTAAATTGCACTTTTCCTCCTGCTAGAGGCATAGGAAGCTCACTGAGTACCCACTGTTGGGGTGGGTGCAAGGGTATGCAAACTGCTGTAGTCCAGGGGGTTTGTGATCAAGGGGAAAGGAAGGCTTACCTTTCCAGGTCTCTGCCGCTGCTCCCTGGGAGCACCCTGGAAGCTGACCTTGGTTCCTGGTTCACTCCCTCCCCAACTTACAAATATATTGTGCTTTTTCTAGCAAAGGCTTCCCCAGGGGAGAGGGTACCATTCTGCTCACTTCACTCACACTGCCCCTGCCTAGCCATAGGTAGTGCAAGTCTATCCCTACTGTAGCAAAGACTCCCAGGGGAATGATTCTGGTTCCCCCTCATCATGGGCGTGTCTAGACATGCATATTTACTGCACAGTAACCAAAATTACTGCACAATACAGGCACGCATTAACACATGCACACCTATACTGTGCAGTAAATATGGTGACTGCATCATGAAAGTATCAAATTTATGCCCAATTAATTACTGCACAATAACACACATGTAGACACCCTACTGCACAGTAACACTGTGTGTATGAACAGACTTGGAACTAACTTTAGTCCCAAGTCAGTCCACACACAGCATTAATGTGCTTCAATGCCTGTGTGCGTAGAATCTGGCCTATTCCTGCTTATTGTGCAGTAAATTTAAACTGGCATAAATGCACATGTAGACATTCCCAGTCAGGGCTTGGGGCTTATGCTTTCTGCAATACTGCCCTTGTTATGCTACTGCCAGTGGCATAAGGGGTCTTTTGGCACTTGCAAAATGTGTACAACTCTGTTACTCTTTACTATGTGAGCACCTTGGATGCATAAGCATATTCATGTATATTAAGTTTACGTATGCACAGTGAAGAGCAAAAGAAATAATGCACAAACTGTACATTAAGTGCCAAAAATACCAGTTGCTTGGCTAGGTAAGTCTCATATAGGTGCACTGTTATAAAACTCTACCCATTGCCATTAATTTTGTATGTGGTAGTGTATAAAACATCACCCAAGCTCTCTCCAGTTCAGGCTTAAAAGGCCAGATTTTCCATTGTTGTCTAAGCCCAAGAGAAAAGCAAAAGATACGTTATCAATAGTTATGGCATCAGTTGTTCCGGAGTTAGGAGAATAAGGAATGATCCTTTATGTTTTCTTTTAAATGGAAGATGAAATACTAAGGCTTCCCCAAAACTTTCCTCAGTCTCAGCATTTGGTTGCTTTTACTTGAGACCTTTGAGAGGTTAAACGAACACTATTTGTGAACTGTTTCACCTTTGGAAGTAGCTGTGGAGTTTGAAATACATATAATGGAATGTATCAACTACATAGTATTCCTGGCTATTAGACTGAGGAGAATCAAAAACACTTTTTGTGTGAATATTGTCAGTTAGTTGTGGTCTGGACAGTAGAATTAAAGAGACAGGTTGATTTTCTTAGGAAAATCAATGAATATGACAGGTTAATAGACAACACACGATTAGTGTCAAACACAAAGGGAGCGATGACAACAGGAAAGGAGGACAAGCTGGGATTACTTGCAAAATGAGTTCTCTAAAGGCATAGTGCAAAAGCAGAAAAATGACAGAAGGGGCAATGCCTGGGCAACAGCCTGGAAAAGAAGCAAGGGTAAGGAGAGGTACATGTATTCAACAGAGATGAGTGAAATAACTGTATCTCAGAAATTTCAGGCACTGAATGTCACCAAGGGTGAGTTAAAGAATGGGACTGTGTAACTTAAGGAAAGAATGGGAGAAAGCTATAGAACATAATAATAATAATAATAGAGAAGTATTGGTAATAGAAGGCTCAATGGTGTACTTTAGAGATAGTCATTTCTGTCAGATGAACTGAGATAAAGCACAGAAATGTATTTACAAAAGCTAAGGATATGACTAAAAGGGCTTATAATAGTTAGGCTAGGGAATTGGGAAGCACCTGTTATTAGTTGTTCTGTTCTGTGTCGGACTAGTAAGATAAGAAATAAAGGCAACAAAATATAAAGGATGGATCAGAAAACTTGCCTGAAAATTAAGATTATGTTATTATGTTTTATTTGATATTACCAAAGCTTGATAGAAGGATCACAGTTGTGATTAGGATATTGAGAGGGAGCAGAAGTTTGAATGCCACGTAGGTTATGGGATTTGTTTTAATTACAAGGCCTGTGGGAGGGCATCATATCAAAATAGTTTAAGGTTGAAATAGAGTTTTAGATTAGTACAACCAGGGAAAGAAGTCAAAAGACATCTTATATTCAACTGTCACTGGATCGGGCCCTCAAATAGGTGTTAAGCCACCCTGGATTCCATATGAATAAATCTTTCTCCTGTTATCTAATCTGATGAAAGGAAGGTGAATTAAAAAATAGCACACAATCATTTTCACGTGAACAACTGTGTGTTCTGAGCCCTGATAGATACAGGTTCCTCAGTGCCCCTGAGTGCTGCTGAGAAGTATGTCCTGTCCTACCATGCTTGCTCTGTCATGTGCCAAACCTAGAAATGAAGCTACCCTGATGGTGCAACCCCCCCCCCCCCCCCCATCCTTAGCATCTCTCTTTTATCCAACACATCTGAGAGTAGTAACAAAAGGTTCCCTTCCTTTGTATCCTCCCAGTCCTGGATTGCTCTGGGGTCTAGAGCAGTCCAGGTGAAATTTAGACAGCCCTAGGAGTTGTCCATCTTATAATAGCTTCTTCAGGCAGCCCATAATCTCTTCAGCACTGTATATTACAGCCCTGCTCTGAGATATCCCTACAATAGGGCTTGCAAGCAGGTCCACAGAAAGCAGCCTGCAGCTGTCTTCTGCAGTTTCTGCACTGGAAGAATACTTCCTACAATTTCTTCAAGGGTTTTAGTTCTCTGTACACTTCTCTGGCCTTTTTACTAGAGCAGAGAGACAAGAGCAGGGACTAAAGAGACTAAAGTAGGGACCCGAGTAGAGAGATTAAAGCAGGGACCATGATCTCATGATCTAATAGGTCAAATGTAAGAATTTTCATACCCAATCACATGATTAGACTTTTTTTTCTAGGAATGTTTCCACAGTGTATATAATAAAGATATGGCTAAAGAAATTCCAAACTAACGGGCCTGATTGCAACATTCAATGAATATCACTTTCCTTACTCCACTTCTCTCATTGAAGGCAGAGCAAAGGCATCAGATTCTGGTTGTTACAGAGTTTAAATTTGGACTTGAAAATCCAGTGCAGCTAGTAAAGAAGTATTCCCTGTCCTAAAGGAATGAATATATGTGAAGGTTTGATCTGCATCGTGGGAAGAGAAACTGCATAATTTTAGTTGATGTCAGAAACACTGATAGCCATCTGAGTCAACTGACTTCTGGCAGCAAACCTTCAAAAAGGTTAGAGAAAGTAGATCATGGCAGCCTTTTAGAGATAAGGAACACCTGTTAACAAGGCAGGAACATTGATCATGATACATTTTAATTACTCAGATATTGATTAAGAGAACAGGAACATAACTATAAAGAAGACTGCATTCTTTAAAGTTACATGTTCCTAGTTCAAGCCTGTTTCTTTTCAGCAATTTGTTGAAAAGGCTCTATCGGCAAAAGCTATTCTGTAGCCATTCCTAAAGAATGAGCCAAGAACAATAAATCAGGTTTAAGATGGGGACCATCTTAGATCTACTTGTCAACGTAACTTTCAATATGTGATACTTGTGACAGAATACTGTGCACTAGAAGCATTTTTGGGAGAGAATGCTAAGGGCCCTGAGGAATACCGATTGGAATGCTATAATGTATAAGATATGTACTGAAAAAAGAAGAAAATATAATATGTAAGAAACACCTGATGAGAGGGCAATTGAAATTCATTCCAAGAAAATAGTTCATGTGCTGAATATAGAGTAGAATAGCTGGATGAATTAAACAAAGGGTACTCACTCACTAGAAGAGAACAGTAACTATAAAATGCCATGTTAGCTCAAAAGAAACAAATGTAGAGGTACCTGAAATGTGATTCCCTTTTATGAAATCTTTTGCAGTTTTTATGTAAGAACTATCCAACAGCCCTATCAGTTGGGGGAAATAATTCATCACTAGTGACCCACCAGCAGTGGGGATCAGAGGGAAAGAAAGATCTGAGAAACATAAGTGTTTTTATGTGCTTTTAGGGAAGGCACTTCTTGAACAGGGCAACTGTAAGTAAGGCCTTCTCTTTAAGGGTCAAAAAAGAGTGAAGCACTAAATTTCAACATATTCTCTCTTGTGGTTCAAGAGACCAGAACTTTTCCTGGCAAAAGAAACTATCTTGGTTCTTAAGCAAACCCCTATCCTAGTGTCAAAACTTAAATTCATGACAACAAATAAGGTGAGAGTGGTCCTCTTTACAACACATATGCCAAAAGAATCCGCTGAGTCAAATCAAGTGGGAAAAGATTAGAAATTTTTTAATGGATAGCATCATTGGGTTATATTTTAAGGCCACTATTATCTGGAAGGTCAGACTAAAAGATCATAATGGCCCCTTCTGGTTTGAAAAATCTGTGAGTACTTTGGTGATGCAAGGAGAAGCTTGGACAGATGGATCCTGTGCACCAAGCACTTTCAGTTCTCTCATATTTCAAGAATGCTTGTTCCCTACAGCTTTAATTGAAGAAAAATGTTAGAGGATTGATGTCAACTCAATACCAAGCACAGATTATCATATTGCATCTATGAAGCTGGTTCCAATTCAAAAAATGTTTTCTTTTGAGCCTCAGTGCTAGGAGTACTTCTCCTGATGCAGTTATTTAAGACAGTTTTGTTCTGTTGTTCAGTCTATCAAAGCCTCACTTCAGGTTGCAAGAATACACCTCAGTTCTGTGACACATTTAACAAACAGATTGTTCCACCTGAAGGGGTAGATCTTGATTCAGGGTCTTTTTCTTCACCATTTCTTTGTGGATAGCTCCTAAGCAGTGGTGTGTCCAGGCATGTAGTCCCTAAACATGCCCTGCCTACCCATTTCAGCTTGCACATTACAAACCAGGAAATATGCTACTGAATCCACTCTAGGGTTATCCCCTAAAACTGCTTTTAGGCATGCTGGAAAGACCTGCCTGAAGACCTGGTGCCTGCCTTTCCAGTATGCTTCATAACGCTTGGTGTGCTGCAAAATGTGTGTGTGTGTGTAATATATGTTGTGCTTTCCTGAACTGTGATGACACAGTCAGGGAAAACACTTTCTTTTTGTGGGGGAAAGAATGAAGACAGACTACAAAAAACAAATAAGAGGATTTTGGGGAAGAATAAGTTCAAAGGAATGGATAGGGATAACAATAGGGATTGTAGGCAAGGGTAAGTAGGAAAGGATTGGATACAACTTACAAGAGAGACTAGCTAGCAAGAGACATTTTGCATGGGCAGGCTTTAATTTTTAAAAAGTAAGTGAACCCAGGAGCCAGGGCCAAAATTCAGATTTCTCCCCTACGAGGAGAGTGCCCTCATCACTAACTTACAGAGCCATAACTGCTTTTGTTTGCTCTACTGCTGACCCGAGGACTGTAGCATTCTTGACTATACATTGGCTAAGTTTTCTCAGAAACTGGAAACTGGGAAACTAGAAAAAATTTCAGACTTAAATAGAAACACCTCAGTGGGGTGAATCTGGATAAAAAATTGTGGCTTAGTTGCCTACATTCTGGCTAAGCTTTCTTTTCTCCTGCCTATGAGAATGATTTAGATCCTGTCTAAAAGTCCTACATTTTGGGTAGAAGACATATTTAAGAATATAGAACATAGGGTTGGAGGAGACCTCCAAGGTCATTGAGTCTAGCTCCCTGGTATTCAAAATAACCCAACCATGTCATCTGTCTCTAATAAGTTTGTCAAGCTCCATTTTGAAGCTAGTTGGGCTGTTCTCCCCTGACTACTCCCATTAGAAAGCTGTTCTGGAGACAACATTCTTCATTTCTTTTTCTTCTAATTGTCCAGCCAAATTTACTCATGGCCAGTTTATTACCATTTTTCCTGGTGCCAATATTTTCCTTTAGCTTAAACATCCTCCCTGGTGTTGATTTTCTTGATGTATTCATAGACACAGCAAATGTCTCTTCTCACCCTTTATTTTGCTAGGCTAAACAAGATCACTGCAAGCTGAAGTGTAGTGTGGAGAGACCTAAGCTATCATTAAATAAGCTAGTTCAGGCAAGAGAGGCAGTCCAACCCCAGAATAAATTTACCCTTATCAGCGGGGTATTATCTGGTCCCTCCAATTTGAGCATATCAAGCTCTCTGAGCTTAAGTTCTTTGCTTCTATATGAAAATCTGTTTCTATGACACTGATCCCATTAGCAGCGAGAGGTTGTTAGCTATGTTAGTCTGAAGTCAGTCAGAAGGCAGGGTAGATATGCACTTTTATAGGCTAACTAAATAATATATATAGAGAGAGAGCAAGCTTTTGTGGACTGAGCCTCACTTTATCAGATACTTTGAAAGGACACACAGAAAGCAGAGTATAAGAAGGAGAGCGAAATTAGACTACAAAAGACAGGATAGGGCAGTGAGAGAAAAATAGGGAAAGGAGAGGAGGAAGCAGTGCTAGGAGAAACAAGCAAACAAGCATTAAATTCATAGGACCAAAGGGGTCACAAAAGCTAGTCCAGGTAATGAGATAAAATTATTTGTCCATAATATACACAATCCAATTTGTAGATGATTTCTTGTTCTGCAATTTCCCATTCAAACTGGATTTTATTTTATTTTATTTTTATTGTTTTGGTCTGAGAACAACAATCCTGAGGTCAGCAATAGACTGTTCAGAGAGATTGAAGTGTTCTGCCACAGGCTTTTTTCCTAGAACTGCCCCAACCCTCCTCTCTCCCTTATCTCTCACTCTCTCCCTTCCCTTGTCTTCTGTATTTGAATTTCTCTCTCCTTGTTATACTCTGCTTTTTGCTCATCCTTTCACAGTATCTGATAAAGTGAGGCTCAGCCCACGAAATCTTTCTCTCTCTCTGAATTTCAGACTAATATGGCTAGGGTTACCATATGTTTGGGTTTTCCTGAGCATGTCCTCTTTTTGGGTCCTCCTAGGCAGTTTTTAAAAATATCAACAAATATCTGGGATTTTGCTCTGCCCAGCATCAACATTTTTCCTGGCACTGCCTGGCTTGCCCTAGAAGGAGCTGCTTGGGGCTGGGGAGAGTGGGAGGAGGGCAATTGGAGTAAGGGAGCATCATGTGCATCTGCACATGCACATTCATGTGGCCGGCATGCAGCCAAGCAGGGTGGTGGTAGCATCCCTGGCAACCGGATGCAGGTAAGTCTACGGGGGGTGGGGTTTGGAGGCCCAGGGCTTGGGGACAGCTCATGGTGTATGTGTGTGTGTGTGTGTGTGGGTGAGTGCAGGGAATGGGTGTGTGATGGGGTGGGTGCATGCCAGCACTGGGGAAAGCTGTCTGGGTGCTGGGAATGCAGCAGGGCAGGGGAGGTACTTTCTCCTCCAATGGGGAAAGGTAGCAGAGGGCCCTTCAGGGGCAGCAAGGAGCTTCATGGCTGGGCCGGCAGCACTAAGGCCAGTGCCTGTGCTCACAGGAGCAAGATGGCTGGGAGATGCTGCAGGGCTGGAGGGAGCAGGGGGCTGTGGGTCGGGAGTGAGGGGCACCAACAGGCCTGGGGGACAGGAGGCTGTGCATCAGGCATGACTGGCAGGGCTGGGGCGGGGGCGGTGGCTTGGAAGTGAGGGACACTGTGAGGGTGGGGGAATGTGGGTCAAAAGTGCAAGGCACAGGCAGTGCCAGGGGGCTGCAGGTCAGAAGTGAGGGGTATCAGCAGGGACAGGGGAGCTGCAGGTTGGGAGTGAGGGACCCCAGCATGGTCTGGGGGGCAGAGTACTATGGGTTGGGATGAAGAGCAGTGGCAGGCCTGTGGGGGCTGTGGCTTGGGAGTGAGGGGAGGGGGCAGAGCAAGGGCATATCACTGCCTCTTCTAATCATATTACACCCCCCCACACACACACACCTACACACACCCCAACAGGTGTCCTCTTTTTTTGAAACTGGAAATATGGTAAACCTAAACATGGCTAACTACCTCTCCGATGAAGTGAGGTTCAGCCCATGAAAACTTGTGCTTGTGTATTTTATTTGGTTAGTTTATAAAGACGTCTATCTGCTCTGTCTTCTGACCAATCCCATTAAACATTCTGACTTTGTCAGTCAATTGTATCGCTGTTGGCCAATACTACACCACTATCACTATCTTTATCTTTTCTGAACTGTGTTTCACTACTTGCATTCCAGTCCAAATTCCTGTTACACTGTGTTTCTATCACCTCTATGTTATCTAGTTTCATATCCAGCACCAGCAGTTCCAGTTCTTCCATTTCATTTTCAGTCTCCTTCATTAGTGTACAAATATCTAAGCTAGTTATTTCTAATGTTCTCTTACCTTTGGTGGAAAGGGTTACTTTAGTAAGTACATTTATCTTTGAAGCAACTAATGGAAGGGTAAAATTTGAGGAAATCCTGAAGTTCTCCAGGTACCAGAGCTGCTCCTAGGTTTTAAATAGAAAAAAAAGACTGCAGTAGAATTGTGCTACCCTCCTGCAATATCCCATCCTCTTGAAATACTTTGCTTCTCAAAGTAATTTTCCTCAGGAAAAAAAAAAATCACATTAAAAAGTGTCTGTCAAAGCTAATAGGGATATTTCTGTTCAAATTTCTTCTTAGGTTTGTATCATGTCCCACAGCATAGCACAGGTGGTAAGACTCATCATATTCCATCAACTAATTCTGTTAAATGTCATGTATTTAATAAAGTGAAAGGCCAAAAGGTTGTAAAGGGTTTGCAATGCCTTGTTAATCAGCCTTAAAAAAGTTTTGAAGAACTCAGTAATTCATTAACTTGGGAGCTGGTTTTTGGAAGCTATAATGCATGCTACTTCAAATCCAAATATCCAGTTAACAATCACAGGGCTTGTGCACTTAATTCCAGATTGAAATTTATCCTCATATGTGCCTCAAACCTGGCTCACCTAACAAAAATGTACAGTTGGCAAAGTCATTTGGCAGTACAGAACATTAGCAGCCTCAAAAGAACATAAAAAGTGAGAAGTGTCACTGGCTCTGAATAGTATCTCTCCACCTGCTCTGCAGGACACAGTGTCTAGTAAGGAAAGTTCAGTTAGAAGCTATCACTGGCTATTAAAAAGTGCCTTGTTACCACTAAAGAACAGAGAAGCAAGCAAAGCTGACAATTTGGCATCACTAAGCAGTTTCAAGTGCCACCTCCCTACTGTTACATGACATGCAGATAAAAAGTTTAGGAAAACTAACAAGGGGAAAATTTTACTGTCATTCCCTGTAATTGAAATATACTCCAATAACATTGTTGTTTAACCTAAGAAAATTCAGTCTTCTTCTCAGAGTCATCTTTCCATACAGCTCACATAGAGACAAAATCACAACACATATCTGCATTTAGTAGCTCTTAGCCCAGGAATCAACCTGATTCCTGAAGCATCTAGATGGTTTAGCTACTTAACTGTCTAAGTTTCAATGATTTGAGTTGGTCTAATAAAAGATATTGGATTTACCCAGAGAACCTTGTCTGCCTACGTTCCAAAGAGTGATTTAAACTGGCCCTGCCCCAGTAGCATAAACCTCACCAGGCATCTCCATTTTGAACTGCAAAGTTTTTCAGGCATTTACGCTAAGATTTCTAAGTATGCCCAAAAGTAATTCAGGTGGTATGCCTAGTTGCACCACTGTCTTTTACCCCAACATATTACTCTATTACTATTTACACTGTTGCTAGGAGTTAAACTCAGCCTAAATTCCCAGACAGGTGTCCTCTAGCTAGATGTTCAAAAAACATGTTTAACTCTCACTGATAGTTTTGAACTCAACTTAAAGGCAGCCATGAAAGTAATGTCTACCATTTGTCCAGTAGCTGAGTGCTTACCAGAGATCCAGGTTTTCCATTTCCAATGGGAAAATGGAGAAAAACACAGATTTCCCTCCTTTACCAAGGAAAAACATGGATTTTTCCATTTAACAGAGAAACCCATGGAATTTACACTTTTGCAAAGAGCTCTCTGCAGGTGGCAGAGTTCAAGCCTACAAGGGGCTGGGAGGAGCAAGAGAAGGACGGTCAGGCAGGGGCTGCCATGTGCATGTACATGAACATGGCCGCTAGGCAGTCTGGAGAGCAGCTCCCACAGGTAAGTCTGGTTGTGGGGGGAGGGGAAGGATTGAGGTTCCCATAGGGAGGGAGAGAGTTGGTCAGGGCTGGGGCTGCTGCCCAGCTGGGGGTGTTTGGGGCCTGAGGCTGGAATGCGTTGCTGCTGGGCCCCAGTGGGGAGTGGGATGGGGCCACAGGTGGCTTATCTAGGGGGTGGGCAGTGGGGCTGGCTCGGTGTAAGCACTCCCAGAGTGCAGAGGAAATCTGTGCCCCCCAGATCTGTGTATGGAGCAGGGGTAGGCTGCCCACTGCGGCCTCATACTTCCCACCCTGCTGCCCTCCCCTAGAGCCTCCACAGCCCAGTGGGTGTGACCTGGTGCTGCAAAGTATGGCCATGCAGGGAAGCTCCTTGCTGCTGCAAGGTCCATGCTGCCCTAGCAAGTTGTCCCCTGTGCTCGTGGCAGCAGCAAGAGGCACAACCCCTCACCACTGCCTCTGCTGCTGCAGCGTGGGCAGGGGGCACCTCGCAAGGGCACCATGAAGCTCTCAGCAGGAAGCAGCTTCCTTTTGTGGCCCTGCTCTGCCCTTCAATGTCAGGTCACACCCACTGGGCTGCAGAGGCCCCAGGGGAGGGCAGTGGGGTGGGAACCTGAGGCTGCAGCCTGCGTCCACCCCTGCCCCTACTGTGCACACAGATCTGGGAACCACAGGTAGGAGTAGGCAGTAGGCAGTGGGTGGGGGAGGGGGAGCTGTGCTTCATGCTCCACTGAAGCAGCTGCCACCTCCTGTGGGTGGTGGCCAGGGCTCAGGCACTACAGCAGGGGGTTGTGGACCTGGGTCACTGGCCCCATAGCCTTGGCAGCTGGGGACCACCTTTGGCAGGGCCAATGGGGGCCAGGTGCCTGTGGAGGGGAGCAAGGGGCACCAGCAGGTCCAGGGGACTGTGGGGAGGAGTGAGGGGAACAAGCAGATATAGATATATTAGTGGCATTTCATTTTATTCATGCGAAAATGTGGATTTTGAGTTACTTTTTTAAATTCTAAAACTGGGAGGGGGAGGGGGCGTATCAGAGAAAGCCAGGATCCCTGGTGATTACCCACCCAAAAAATAGAAGACCTGGGTTCTAGGTCCTCCTCAACTAGAGAGGATTTGAACTTATACCTGTATCTCCCAAGAAGAATGCCTTAAGCACTGATTTATAGAACAAGTTTATAAAATAGGCTTTACCAAACCACCCCCTCTTAAAGTTGGACTGCTTGACAGCCAAGACAGTGGGAGGGCTGCTGTGCCTCAGAGCCAGGCCTTATCCCCGCTGCCCGCTCCGAGGTGCGCATGCAGTCGCTGCCTGCATGGAGCTGATGCTGGAGCTGTGGAGTCCAGCACAGCTGTTTGCAGCCTGCTCGCTGCTTGCTCCAGCTGCCCCAGAGCCCAGGCTGGCTACAAACAGCTGCACCGGGCTCCAGAGCCCAGTCATCAGCTCTGTGCTGGCAGCATGGAAGAGGCCAGGGTTGCACTGCCTCAGGCCACCCCCCCCACCCCCCACCCGCTCCTCTGAGGTATGCTTGCAGCTGTTTGTAGCCTCCCAGATGCAGCCAGCCTCAGCTCTGGGTAGCTGCTGCCAACCACAGATCCCGGGCTGCTTGCAGCAGGGCTTGCAGTTGAGCCTGCCTGACTCCCACCCACTCCGAGCCCAGCGCTAGCCCAGCACCCCCACCAGGATGACACTGGCACTGCCCCTTGCCTCCTGGCAAGATGTAGATGAACATGGCTACTAGCTCCACACAGCTAAGCACCACACCTTTGTGGGCTTAGCTGTGTGGAGTGGGGGGGGTGGTTGAGCTGATGGGCAGGCTCCAGGCCACGCCATGCTGCTGGCCAAGGCCCCGGTGCTGGCTCCCCAGGGAAGCACAGGAACTCCAGAAGGCCCAGGGCATTGTTGGGTCAGACTTTGCCCAGTGGCCCAGCAGCCTGGCTCTGTGCACCCACGCATCTGGTTCTGTCTGTTTGTCTGCCTCTGGCTCTGTATGTCTGTGTGCGCACACGTGTCTGATTCTGGATATGTGTGTGCATGAGTCCATTCTGGGCGTGTTCTGGTTCTCTGTGTTTGTACACATGTGGTTTTGTGTGTGCATGTGTGTGTGTATGTCTGGTTCTCTCTCTGCTCTCCTTTCTCTCTCTCTCTCCCTCCTCTTTCTCTTTCTCTTTTTTTTTTTCTCTCTCTTTCACTGCAACATACTTAATAAAAAAGGAATGCGCAACAAAGGCAACATTTATGATTATTAAATATAATAATATGCAATGAATCCTGCCATGCACCCCACCCCCATTTTGTTTTTCTGTCATGCTAGCACTCTGGCACCTTCCAAGGTAGACATTGTGTTTTTTTCAGCACTCTGGCCAAAAAACATTGCCTACCCCTGGTCTAGGCTGTCTGAATCACCCTTTGAGAATGCCGGCCACTAAAGATAGCTCATGCAACAATATGAAGTAAAAAATGACACACTAAGCAGTATCGCTGATATCTCTTCCTACTAAATGATGATGCAGACAGCATCACCATTCACAAAGATATGAGACATTCAAGACCTTGAGCCTTCACATTAACAGACTTCTTACTTTTAGTTTCACAACCACACACTTTAGTAGGTAATAAAAATGTGTAAGGAATTTTGTTAGTAGTCCAAGTTGACAGGGAGGACCAGATTCCCCCAACTGGCACAGAGATATATAATTTTTATCTTCTTGAACCATAAAATCCTCCTGAGAAGATTAATCCCAGCAGAGGGACTGCAGTAAGGTTAACAACCACTTTCCCTTGGGATATCAACCAATTACAGATAGTTTTTATTTCATAGATTTCATAGACATTAGGGCTGGAAGGGACCTTGCAAGATCATCAGGTCCAGCCCCCTGCCCAAAACCTATTTCTCAAGAGGCTTCCCCAAAACCCTACTAACACAGGCTGCCCAGGGAATATGCTAAATCACTGTGGGGCTCTGCTGTGCCCCTTCTAATATCCCTAGTGGAGATGACATCTTTTTGCTTTGTTCACTTGGAAGGTAGCCGATACAGAGAAATCATGCAATAATATAAAAACCTGTTGATGTTGATCCATAAATTAGGAATTAGATTTTGATTCAACCTGTTTGTTCCCACCCCCCATTATTTTGCTTTTGCTCAGTCGATTGACTAAAGATTTACTATGAACAGAAAAAAAATCTATACCTCAAATAAGGTTATAAACAATTTAATTTTCTAGTTCTAGTGCAAACAACATGCTCATGCACATTGTTGCCTTTTATGAGCCCACAAGTTTTAAGCTGCTACTTCTCTTTTTTTCTTTTTTTGGTTTGAAGAAGGAAAGAAATCCTGGGAGATCAGTCTATTTGCATTAGAGCCCACACAGGAGAATGAGGACCTGAGGCAATCCAACTACAATTTCCATGAGATACTGCAGCAGGATATTCAAGTCAAAATATTTCAGTTTTATTTCAATATCACTTGACTATTATTTCATTATTACTCAGCTTTTGCTTTCTTTTACTTTCCTGAACAACCTATGAAGTCCACATTTAGAACCGGTTGAGTAATGGAAAAAATCTTTTTTTTTTTCATATTCAGCAAGCTATTAAACTGAAACAAGTTGCTGAGGGAGGTGGCTGGGAGGAAACTCTTAGCAAAAACTAGGGCCAGGACACACACTACATTTGACTGGTGGCACATTTGACAGGAAGTAAGTTGTTTTGTTTTGTTGTGATATCTTTATTTGGACCAGTTGTGTAGCTGAGAGAGATGTTAGAGAAGATTTCAGGCACAAAGCACCCTGCTTCAGGTCTCTCTTACCGAACCTCCCTGTGTCAATGGAACATGTAATAATCTGTTTGCCTTAACAAACAGCTACCTCTGAGTAAGCTGTGGACATGACATACAGTAGTTTATCTTATACCAGTCCATTTTACCCCTTATATTTCCTGGGGTAATTCTACACCAAATTCAAATAAGTTAGATTGGTGTACAGCTGTAGCTTTCATGCCGTCTTCTTTCTGACATCAAAGGAAAAATGACTTATACAGATATAAAAGTGTCACATCCTTAGTTGGACTTTTTTACTGCTATTATAATCATAACTCCTTGTTTCTTCCATCCAGCTTTCACATTCACATAAGAGTTCTCATGTACATAAGACAACTCATCAGCTTTACAAACAAACCAATAATGAAAGTGTACTTTTTACTCAAATTGTACACGAGTTTAATAAAAAGGTTTGTTTGCAATTGCCACTTCCTGAACACAGTTGCTGTGTACCAAATTATTATTGTGATAATTTTATCTCTTTTTTTTTTCAGTCTGTCCATTTTTAGTATTTCTAGGGCCCCACTTACCAAATATCTGCCCACCACACAGTGCCTGGTTACTGTAATGCTCCACTAGGGGGGAAACAGGTTTGGTAGTGAAAGCAGGGATTTGGCAACCCATCCCAATTTCTCTTTTAGAAATATGCATTTCTGGCTCCCACAGAAAATCCAGATCTTTGTTTTAACATGTCTTTTTCACACCAGTAAGAGAAAAAGTAAATTGTAGGCAATTCACTGTGTCTCTGTATTCCTAATGCAAATGCACTGCTTTAGTCCTTTTACCTCTTGATTTCTTTCTAACCTTTAGACTATTTATACCTGTGAGCGGTAGGAAACTTGTTTTTGGTTGTTCCATGATGCTCAACAAAAGTTAGCTTCATCCTCCATCTGCCCAAGAATTATTTTCATTTGCACATTCCCATCCTCTGAATGGCTCTGAATATATCAGTTACTGTGACAAACCTTGTAGCCTCACATCTCCCACACTCTCCCTTATTTTCTTCCTCTATAAGGGTGCTGTCTATTTGTTTTTCAATTTCTTTAGAGAAAGTTTAAAGAGAAATAGCCCTGATGTTTTGTTTTGTTTTTTTTATCAGCAGCATGGTAGGTGGGATGGGAAAGTGAAATATTTTAATTGTAACATTACACCTGCTTTTCTCTAAATACTGTGGCCAACCTGTTTCCCTCTGAGTAATATAGGAGTTGATTCACACTCACCCACAGAGATATCTTTGTTCTTGCTGGAATTTGGCATTTTAAATGTTTAAGCAATTTTGCCTTTTCAAGAGAAAGCTTAGAGATAGATTTTTCTTTTTCATTTGTTACCCAAAGTACAAGCTAATCAGAGCCAATCTTGCAAAATCCTACATGCATGATTTAGCCTAAGGCAAACATTGACCTGTGTAATGGCAGCCCATGTGAGCAAGCTTTCACAAAGCCCTAAAAACAGCATTGCCTATGAACTGCCACTAGTCAATGGGCAAAGTGATACACACTCAATGAAGTATGGGAAATCTTGGAAAAGATTTAGGAAATAATGAGAACTATTATTCATCACACATCACATTCATCAATGGCCTGAAAGGCGGGATAGAGTGCACCCTCAGCAAGTTTGCAGATGACACCAAGCTGAGGGGAGAAGTAAATATGCTCATGGGGTTCATTCAGACGAGCACACACGTGCATTTCCCCAGGGACAGCTAGCAGCAGCACATATTTCTGCTGTTGCTAGCTGTCCTCAGGGAATGCCCCTGCACACATGATCTGGAGTTGGCAAATTGCCCTGGATGGGGTATGGAAGGCTGGAGCCAGGACCTGGGCAGTTCCTGGCAGCCTTATATTGTGTCCTGGGGCTGCAGAAACAGTGAGCCACACACACAGAGCCTGGCCAGCAGCCAGTGTGTGGCTCTGGCTAGTCAGGCTCGAGTTTCAGGAAGTGCATGTTGCTGCCACGTGTGCAGCACCACTTTTTTTTTTTTGGCATGGTTTTTTTTATATACCAGAATTCCCCGGTACCTAAATTTGGCCCCACACTGCAAATATGCAGCATGGAGAACCAAATCACACGCACAGGTTGTGCACAGAAGCCTTTGAGGTGCCACAAAGTACATGCCTATGCTCATGTAGATGTGCCCATGAAGTTCAGTAAGGACAAGTGCAAAGTCCTGCACTTAAGACAGAACCTCATGTATCAGTACAGGCTGGGGACCAACTGGCAAAGGAGCAGTTCTGCAGAAAAGGGTCTGGGAGTTACAGTGGACAATAAGCTGAATATGAGCCAACAGTGTACCCTTGTTGCAAAGAAGGCTAATGGCATACTGGGCTGCATTAGTAGGAGTGTTGTCAGCAGATCAAGGGAAATGATTATTCCCCTCTATTAGGCACTGGTGAGGCCACATATGGAGTAGTGTCCAGTTTTGTGCCCACCCCCCCTCCCATTACAGAAAGTATGCAGACAAACTGGAGCGAATTCAGTAGAGAACAACAAAAATGGTTAGGGGATTTAATAGCAGCCTTCAACTACCTTAAGGGTGATTACAAAGAGAATGGAGCTAGATTTGTTCTCAGTGGTGGCAGATGACAGAACAAGGAGCAATGGTCTCAGGTTGTAGCAAGACAAGTTTAGGTTAGATATTAGGAAAAACTTTTTACTAGGCAGGTAGTAAAGCACTGGAACAGGCTCCCTGGAGAAGTGGTGAAATCTCTATCCTTTGAGGTTTTTAACACCTAGGTAGACAAAGCCATGGCTGGGATGATCTAGTTGGGGATGGTCCTGCTTTGAGCCAGAGGTTGGACTAGATAATCACCTGAGGTCCCTTCCAACCCTAACTTTCTATGATTCTATGATAGGGAGTTCACTGTGGTAATTCTATCCCAGAACTTCTCTCTCAGGATTTCTTACTTTTAAAAAGGTTGTATCGTCTTACTGATTCTACAAACCAGAAGGTGGATCCTCAGCTAATATAAATCTGGTAGTTTCATTGAACCCAATGGAGCTGCATTAGTTCACATCAGCAGAGGATTTGCTCAATATGTTTACCAGCCACAGAGCATGAAACCAACTTCAAGTGTTACCACCAGGTAAAAGTCTAATTTGCACTTCCAAAATATGCTTGTGATAAAATAAAATTCTGATTCTAATTTAGTCATACGTGGTTCTTTAATGATACTGAACATATGATTTGGAAGTGTTAACCATGTATATAGGTAAATATGCCAACAGCACAAAGAAGAATAGGATTTGGCATGCAAATTTGGGTAAGTATAAATGGAAACATACTGGAGGCAGTTTTAAGTACTCTTTAGAGGTTCAGAGTGATGGTCATAGAAATTAAGTTGCTTTGACTAAATCACAAATGGATTTTGTTTAAATTAAATGGAAAGATAAACAACGGGCCTGTAACAAAGGTTCTCAATTTCTAAAGAGCAAACATTGAGGAATGATGGAAACTAGTTAGCAAAAAAGTCAACAGGACTAAAGAGCTCAGGAATTATCATGTTGAGGTGTGGAATTTCTAAAGTCTGAAAAAATTCTAGCTCAGCATAGAAAAGAGCAGCACCCTAACAATGGTGGTCGTGGCCAGGCAGGCAGGTTAATCTTTCCCTGCCTGCTCCCCTGGGACAGACAGCCACAAGTAAATGGGGCAGTGTGCCTGGGGAAAGTGGGGGGAGCCCTGGGAGCCAGAGGGGAAGCCCAGAATGGGAGTGGGGAGGGGAATTCTTACATTTAAGTCCTCCAGGCCCCTTCTGGCCTGAACGTATGACTGCTCCAAACTCACATTAGCATGAACACCCATCAACATTTGAGCAGCTCACAGTGTAACATGTAAGAAGGCCCTTAGAGATTAAAAGCAAGAATTTCTGCAACGGTCAGTTTAAAACAGCAGAGAAGAATGTGGGTCTGTTTGTCAGCCACAGCCACAGGATGATTATGAGCCACTAATATGTGGCTGCCATGAAAAAGGCAAAGACATCTGAGGATCACAGCTTTCCAAGGCCTTTCCAATTCAGATACACAAACAGTAATGCTCTTGGACTCAGCGCTATTAAGACCTCTTCTGGAATTCTGTGTACAGTTCTGGTCACCAAGAGCAAGAAAAATGGATACAAAAGATGCAGTGAAGGGACAAGACTGTAAAAGCCTGTTTTGTAAGAAAAGACTAATAGGGTATGGCTTGTTTAGCCTGACAAAACAAGGACTGAAAAGGGATATCATTGTCCTATATAAAAAAATATCAGGCACAGCAGACACCAGGTTGCTACTGAAGGCAAAGGATAACATTGGCAAAATAACAAATGGGTATGAATTGGCTATGAATAAATTTAGGGTGGAAATTAGAAGGTTATAGGACATGATAGCCAGTGATAACAGGAGACTGGACTCAATGACCCAGGAGGTCCCTTTGAGTTCTGTGTTCCAAGACTGACTTTCATTTACGATGCTCTGTTCCCTGCCATTGAGAGTTTTCTCTAAGGACAATCACACACCATATCTCAGTTGAACACAGCTGTCATGGGGAGTTACAGAGAAAAAGGTAGTGTGTCAATTAAGCATAATTATGTGGCAATTAACATCATATTTCAACTTTCTAAATATGTGTTTCAGAATGAATAAAAAGCTGCTGGAAATTGAATCACTTCATTTTGTAATAAAAGGGTAAGAGAAGAACTGAAACATATTTAGTTACCCAGAAAATCTATTTGTCTTCTTTGTTCAACATCTCCTTCTATTGATCACTATCAGTTCTGACAAATAGCTTGAAGCTGTGATCCTGAATTGATATTTAATTAAAATGAAGATCTATTCTAATTGTAGGGTAAACAAATCACAGTTCTGTATGTAAATAATGCCAATGGCTGAAGGATAAAACCAGAATTTAAAACAAATGCTAGAAAGCTTATAAAGTGGCTAAGGAGGAAAGAAAATATTACATTTTGTCTCCAGTTACTTATTACAAAAGATTCCCTTCTTGCTACATGGAATTCTAAAGATTTTTTCCTATTTTCTTTGCCAGAATGAAGCTACATGAACATTGGTTTTGGTTTGATTTGGAATTACAAATATTTTTTTTCTTAATTTGTGAAAACCACTTTGAATTAGCACCTCAGTTTTGGATTGTACACTAAACAGATATTAATCCAGATGAAAGTGAGGTTTTCAATTCCATTCCCAATAGCCACACAGCCCAGAAAAGGTGTTTGACCACAGAATAAGTCAGAAATTTTCCCTGAGAAAGATTTTACAAGAGAAAGTAGTGCTTGGGGGGGGGGGGGGGGGGAGGCTGTTTATTTGTTTTGGCTTTTTTCTTTTCCTTCTCTCTGTTTCCATAAATGAAATTCTTCATTGGGAAAATTGGCATAACAGATTCCCAGCTGCCCACCTGGAAGGTTTTGTCAAGAGCATTCTGTCAGTTAAGAAGAGGCTTCCAGCTAGGCAGCCAACCAGGGGGGAAAAATGTCATCATTACATTATCCTGAAATAAAATAAGAATGTTGAAATCATACTCATCAAAAAATGTATACTTGACTTTTCAATGTAATCTGAGATGAAAAAAAAAAAATCAGAACCATTACATTTTTTACAGGAAGGGAACACCACCATTTTCCAGGCAGCTCTGACCCTTTGTTAAAGGAACATAGTTTCATAGTAGCTGGGGTCAGGAGGGACCTGAACAGATCATCTAGCCTGACCCCCTGCCACAGGCAGGAATGAATGCTGGGTTCACAAGACCCCAGACAGGTGATCGTCCAACCTTCTCTTGAAATTGCCCAAGGTAGGGGCTAGGACCACTTCCCTGGGAAGTTGGTTCCAGATTTTGGCCACCCTAACTGTAAAATATTGCCTTCTGGTCTCCAACCTACCTGCTCTCCATCAGCTTATTACCATTGTTCCTCATCACCCCAGGTGGTGCTGGGGAGAAACGGGCTCTGCCTATTTGCTGTTGATCTCCCCTGATGAGTTTGTAGGCAGGCACCAGGTCCCCCCTCAGCCTCCTCTTGCTGAGGCTGAACAGGTTCAGGTCCCTCAGTCTCTCCTCATAGGGCCTGTCCTGCTGCCCTCTCACCAAGCGGGTGGCCCTCCTCTGAACCCTCTCCAGGCTGGCCACATCCCTTTTGAAGTGCAGCACCCAGTACTGGACGCAGTACTCCAACTGTGGCCTGACCAAAGTCTCATAGAGGGGGAGGATCACCTCTCTGGACCGGCTTGAGATGCACCTTTGGATGCATGACAAGGTATGGCTGGCCTTGCTGGCTGTGGTCTGGCACTGGCGGCTCATGTTCATCTTGGAGTCAATAATGACTCCAAGATCCCTTTCCACTTCTGTGCTTTCAAGAAGGGAACTCCCCAGCCTGTATGTATGCGGTGGATTCCTTCTCCCAAGGTACAGCACCCTGCATTTGTCTACGTTGAACCCCATCCTATTCTCGTCTGCCCACTTTTGTAGTCTGTCTAAATCTAGTTGCAGCCTCTCTCTCCCTTCAAGTGTGTCCACCTCGCCCCACATCTTAGTGTCATCGGCAAACTTGGAAAGGGTGCTTTCCACCCCCTCGTCCAAGTTGCTGATGAAGATGTTAAACAGTGCGGGCCTGAGGACCGAGCCCTGGGGTACCCCACTGCTCACATCTTGCCAGGTTGAGTACAACCCGTCCACCACTACTCTCTGGGTGCGCCCCATCAGCCAATTTTTTACCCATCCAACTGTGCAGGCATCGATGCCGCAGTCACTTAATTTATTGATGAGGATGGGGTGAGAGACAGTATCAAAGGCCTTCTTAAAGTCTAGAAAGACTACGTCCACGGTGACACCATCATCCAAGGATTTAGTTACTTGGTCATAAAAGGCAATCAGGTTGATCTGGCAGGACCTGCCTTTGATGAACCCATGCTGATTGCCCCTGAGCATGATCTCCCCTGCAGGCCCCCATCACTGTGAAGTCATCACAAAGCCAGCTTGAGCCATCTACCTGAAAAGTTTCCCAACTAATAGACTATGTCCAGAAGGGTGTCAACCCAGGTAACAGAGTTTCCATCCATGGCAAGGAGGGATAGATGCATGCTGTACATCTATTCTGTACAGCAGCAGCAGAATATTGCCAAATTGAGGCAGCACTTATAAAAGGGACTCTGCCCTGCCCAACCTTAACATTAACAAAATTTCAGACACATAGGGTGCATCAATATGTGAAACTAGTGCACCTGAATAAACTCCGGCGCAGTTGAGCCAAGGTGGTGCAGCCCCAGCTGGCAGAGGACCCAGGGAGTTAGCCTGCCAGCCCAGAGCTGCTTTGCCCTAGTTTAGTGTGCTGTGGAGGAGCTTTCTGAGACATAACGGTGCTCCAGTCTGCCCTGGCAGTCCCTGCAGGCAACAGGCACTAGGCAGCCCCTGCACTGTAGCACTTTTGTGCCCCAGCCAGCCCTGGTACCCATCTACATGTGCATTGCAGTGCACTAAATAACTCTGCCATAAGATAGCACTTGTGTCAGGCAGTACTATCCTATGACAGAGTTAATTAGTATACTCCAGCCTAATAATCTCACACACATAGAAAGTAACACTTTACTGCAGAGCTAATTATTCACCTGCTGTAAAGCGCACATGTAGATGCCCCCACAGAAGAGGTAAAAATTAAAATATAAACATGTGCTTTTGAGGATTTTACTTCTAATGTGAAAATATCTATAATTCTCCAAGGCCCTTTTTCTGACCGTAAAATGACTCTGATTAAAAAATTCCTTTGTTCAGATAGAGTTCTTTGCTATTTGGCCAGTTAAGCTAAATACCCGAAGTAATTAGAGGGTAAATCGAACTCTGACAGACCATGTCTAAGAATGATAGGAACCTCTGAAGGTTAGAGTCATTGTTCTCAAGTCTATGGTAGCTGGACAGCAAGGACCAACATTTCAAGGAAGAGAGCAAACAAACAGTTGGAGCTTGGATGTGCATCCTAAAGAGAAAAAGCTAAACTCTACCCTAGCCAGGTGGTCCTAAGAAAGATAAAGAACCCAGGTATTGAGGCTCCTCTCATGAGATTGGTGGCCATATGTTACTACTCCAGACTGCGACACTGAACAAATAAGCTTTCTTTGTTTAATTGTATCTTATGGTTTGATTCATTGCCAAAGAATAAACGGGCAATTTATTATAGAATGTTTCACATTACCAACTAAAGACAGAGATGTATCATGCTATGGTATTATTCACACAATAAGAACTATTTATTTCCTTGAGGTACTTATGATCTAAGGGCCATCCTCTGAAAAAGAAAGTATTTTTCTTTGA
Source organism: Alligator mississippiensis (assembly GCF_030867095.1). Classification (NCBI taxonomy): domain Eukaryota; kingdom Metazoa; phylum Chordata; order Crocodylia; family Alligatoridae; genus Alligator; species Alligator mississippiensis. The sequence continues at coordinate 407,021,476 of NC_081824.1, forward strand.
CCTTGGCAAACATCACTCAGAATGGTAGAGGTAGGTTCACGTGACACCTTACAGAGGCATAAGCTTTCTTAGGTGACAACCTGCTTTGTCAGATGCAGAAAACAGGGGTTCTAAATTGAAAGAAATGTCAATACAAAAGATAAGGGGAGGAGGCATTGTTGAGAAAGGTGGGTTGAATGATTAAAAGGGATAAACAAGGCATTTAAAACATTATAGAACCTAGTGGATATGAATCTGTAGTCTTTGTTGAGACCATGCTTAACACAGTCCAGTCTGTGGGTGATTTCTTGTTCTGCACTTTCATACTGAAGTGAAGTTTTTTACGTTTTGGGTCCCTCGGTGGTTTAAAATAGATGGGAGGTCATCTTGATAGTCACTGCTCAGCTTTGGAAATTCCTTGCTCTTGAACTTCATCAAAGCCTGATCCTTGACATCTTTCATTAGCATTGTAAGACTTTATTTGGGTCAGCTTTTAGCAGTCAGGGTTACGTTCTGGGATATTGTTTGGATAATTGTTTTTAACACTTACCATTTTGTTTAGTATTATATCTGTTTTTCCTAACTTGACTTGTTTTTATTGTAAGCCGCTCTGAGCCTTTTTGGGGAGAGCAGTATATCCGTCAAATAAATAAACAATACCATAGCTACTAGTTCAAAAAAAAGAAACCAAGACAGATGGGATGAAAGTGGTATATGCAGTGAAGCTGTGACATTAGGTTATAGCATTTGTGTAAAAGAGAAAAGCTTTCCCTTTCCATAATTTTGGCACACCACTTTGTTACTGAATTAAACCAATGTTTCTTCTAATGGCACTGAAAAAGCCAAGCAAAAATATATTTAGCTGAATTTTAGTTCCTAAATTTTATTCAACCTGATAACTGCTTTAAGTGATGTGTTTATTGAGAAGACCTTCATTTCTTTTTAGGTAAACAAGTACGTTACACCTTAAAAATGGTTGCTAAGTAATGTTTTATGTTTCTCTCATCATGACATAATTACGGTTTATTATAATTACAGCAAGTGCATTATGGCATTCATTTTAAACAAGCTTTGTTCAGGGATGGTTTAGACAGATGTCCCAGGGATTCAGCTACATGACCTCCTCAGTAAAGATCACAGAATCAAAGAAAATAGACCTAAGACAGGGATGGCAAAGCTAACAGTGTCCAAAATGGACTGTGATGCTAATACCTTACTATGGTACAAGTAGCTCTGATTTCAATCAGGTACATTTCAGCAATATTAGTTGAAGATGCTATCACTATGGGGAAACTAGGTTCCTTGGGACAGATCCTCAGCTTTTTTGTCATTAATAATCATCTAAGTTCAAGTGAACTACCAGAAGTTTATTCAAATTGAAAATCTGACCCTTGAATTCTAGGGTGAAATGATTTGACAACCAAAGATACCTATTATGAATAAGGTTCACCTGATTCAAATGTGTGAGAAAGATCTGTAAAGAACCACAAAAAAACAGGGCTTGAAGGAACTTTCAGTGGTCACATAGTCCAAGTGCCTTTACCCATCTCAGATAAATGTTTGTCTAAACTGCACTTGAAAACTTCTAATGATGAAGAGTTCACAGTGTCTCTAGGTAATCAGTTCCAATGCTTAACCACAAGAAAGATCTTCCTAATGTCTAACCTAATCCTCCCTTGTTGCACTCTAAGCCCATTACTACTTGTCCTATGCCCTGCAGAAAGAACAATTGATCAGCATACTTTTATATTACAACCTTTTTTGGGGGGATGTGAAGCCTGTTATCAAATCCTCTCTGCAGTCTTCTCTTCTCTAGACTAACCAACACAATTCTTCCAACCTCTCCTCATGTGTAATGTTTTCTAGCCCTCTTCTTTTTGTTGCTGTCCTCTTTCCAATTTAGCCTTATCTTTTTCAAATGTGGTGCCCAGAACTGGATACAACACTGCAGGTAAGAGGTTGTTGGTGCAGGTAGAGCAGAAGATTCATTTGGCATGACATGCACTTCCCAGGACTCATGTTAATGCATCCCAGTGTGATGTTAGTCCTTTCTTATTTTTGCAATATAGGCAAGATCTTTCATAAGAGGCCACGGTTCCAGATCAAAACTTGAAAACAACAACAAACTAACCAACACTTTTTAGGCTTTAAAAAGTTGTCCTTAAGCACACAATAAAAGTTTGGATAGTTCTTAATTTATATGAATTTATTTGCCATCCTTTAAACATCCACCAAAGCTGATTTGTCACATATATTTTCCCAGGGATGCAAGCCTTCCTCACTTCCCCCAAAATAAATTTTATCTTACCTGTGAAGAGTGTAATTATATTTCTTTCACTTATGTGAAAGTCCTTGGTAACTCACTCATGCCTGGGGCTTTTTGAGTTATGGTTCTTTCTCCTTCATGACAGAAACATAATAACAATGCTTCACAGGTAATACGTTCAGCAGTTGTTGAATAGCAATATATAGTTTGGTAAACTATATGCTGCTAGAGGACTGGAATGATCAGCTCTTGGCTGGGTTTTCCTCTCATGGGTATTGATCATTCCCTAGATATGACACACCTACACCATTCTGTTTCTCCAGGTTAAAATCTGTGTTTGTTTCTAAAATACAACAGACTTAGCTGCTTTGCTTCTGTACAGCATAGCAACAATGTGGCCAGTAGAAGTGTTTATTAAGTGAAAGTACTATTAAAATATAGCTGGGGATGAAGAAAAGAGAAGCTGTCAGATGGATTACAGGTACAGTTGACTGGATACTGGCCAATGAAACATTCTTCCATCAAAAACTGCCAATTAGCGAATTGTTTTGTAAAAACATCTCAGTTTTGATCAAATGTCTTTAGGAAATAGAAAAAAGCGTTGTAGCCAGGACAAAAGATAACATTTCAATTTTCTGTTTCAAAATGATTGTTTAATTATATATATACACATTAAACTCATATTAAGAACAAAACTATTTTTATTGAACCATTTCTTTAAAAAACTAATTTCACATGATAACTGGTTTTTATTTTTCCATTTTGGAAAAAAAATTAAATCCTGGAACACCTTGTAGAGTGGGAAATCCTTTCCCCATCCAGGTCTGTTTTCAACTGGCAGTGCTTTGAGGGCAACATAATTGAAAAAAAGTGTCCTTTGGCAGATAGTACCACCTTTCACAATTTCTAAGGGAGATGGTTACTGCTATGCTAAAGCTCTGGCTGATATCAAGTGTCAATATTTCAAATGTGATAGCACCTTATTTTGTAACAAGCCTGATGTAACATTATTATTTAATGCCTATAAGTAGTTGCACAAGTTGCATGGTATTGTACAGAAAAAGAGTTCCTTACTCAAGGAGATTATAATCTATGTTATTGTGACATGCATAAGTATGTTGCTATGCCTTTTGCTGTGTGCCGTTCTATCTGTAGAACTCTTCTGGACAGAGACTTACAGTGAAGATACCCACCATCCATTCTCATGGAACATTTACTTTTGATCTTTCTTGTTTTTTTCTTAATGTAAAATAAAAGCACAATTCATGGTGCTTACTCTTTGGTCAGAGTATAAATATAATATGTCAGTGACTTAGAGAAAGGTGGAAAGAGAGAAGCTTAAGGAAAAAATAAGGCCAGAGGAATTAAGGTAGACAGAGCACAACATGTTATTTCCAGTCTTGGTAGACTTACATTTTAATTTGCCGGTGAACGAAGTCTGTTTAATAAATCCATTACATTTTGAAACACCAAAGAGATTTAAATCTTGATTCTAGGGTTGCTTCTTAAAAAGAACTTATTTTTAAATCCATGGAAATTCTACAAAAGATACAGAACCAGACAGTTTTGTATTTTATCCCTTCAATCAGACACAAGAGCTCACCCATACAAACCTATCTTTATAATCCCTTTCCCTTTCCTTACCCCAGAAATATTTAACTTTTGGGGAATTTGCTCCAAGCTGGTTTGGCCATTGTTACTGGAGCACACACAGGCACATTTGTGGCAGGTGGGGATGACATGCTTCTTAATGGTATCCCCAGGTTCAGCATGGAGAAACTTAACACAAGCACCCGGGGCTGCATCCACATGTGTGTGAACATTTGGTTCCCTGGGGACAACTAGCAGCAGTGCATCTCATGCCACCACTAGTTGTCCCTGGGGAATGCCTGTGCCATGCACCCTCTGGAGTGTTAACCCAGGTGGGGTAGGAGGGGCTGGGGCCCAGCAGCCTTACTTGGGGCCTTGGGGGTCTCCCAGGGCTGCAGCAGTTGAGATCCTGCTGTGTGGAGCCCGGCTTGCACTCAGAGTGCAGCTCTGGCTGGCCAGGTTCCAGTTTTGAGCAGCATGTGCTACCCCCACATGTGCTGCTCCACTTTTTTTTTCTGCAGGTTTTTTTGACCCCTGGATATTCAGGGCTCAAAAAAACCCCAATAAAATGTATTGCTCCTTTGCAGCATGGAGAACAACCAAACATGCAGAATGTGGTGCCACAGACATGTCTACAGCACCACATACTGCACAGCCAAGCTCATCTGGACACGGCCCAGAAGGTCAATATTTCCAGTAACTATAAATACATTTCTGACATACTGGAGGAGATTTCCTTCATGGAGAAGCACTTCTGGGACCCAAGGAGAGGATGCAAAATGTTATTCTGGATGAAAATACAGGTGGAAACATCAGACAACAGTGATAAGCTTGCAAGAATGAGTCAGTACATGAAGTCCAAGCCCTCTCTCACCAAATACAGATGTGTACAGGTTTCCCTCAATTTATGCTGTACATGTGTTCCTGGAAAAAAGTGCATAACTCAAATTCGCATAAAGGGAACCCACTTTACAATGTAACAAATAGGGATACATTCCAAGACCTCAACTGTATTGACCCCCACACCCATTTCTACCATTTTTACAACACAATTTTGGTACTCACCAACAGCAGACAGTACACGCAAGCACAAGACACTATCATAACAGGGACAGCAACTACAGAAACACGTCACAGACAATGAGCAAGGAGCATGGATCCACACAGGAGAATATATTTTAGTGCGCGTCACTCCCACAACGCACAACACAAAGCAGCTGACTGTGGGTTTCCACCCCGCTGATCACATAAGAGTGAATTTACTTCTCATATAACAAATTTTTGGTATAAAAAGGGTCATTGCATAAGAGTGAATTCACACATACAGAACCTGCATAAAATGAGGGAAACCTATACTTTCCTTTATCTTTGCCATGTGCTCCTACCTAGATATTGACTCCTTCCTTCATGCAAATAGAATTATATCCATGTCCCTGTTCTCTGAGTCTTAAAGCTTATTTGTTTCTCCAGACCTCCTGGGACTGCAAGTGTTTCCTGCTTGCCTGAAGTAGTGTTGATACTCTCAAGAAGGCTGCAAATACTGACACAAGCAAAGCTGTGCGTCGCATTAGCACTAACACTGACAGACAGTTAATAAAAGGAAAATACACAGTCTCAGGAGCTCCTCATCTAACAGTGGAGCTGCAGATGGACAGCTGAGCATTATGTAAAGCACACCTACTTCTTCTTTATTAAGCTTTGCAGCAGGCATGAGGAATAAATCTCAGACCACTCTGCAGCTGCCCCCTCCGCTACCCTGTAAATTACACCCTTGCCAGGCCATTGTGAAAAAACTTTCAGTTTCCTATGATATTTCCTGATGAGTCTCAGTACTGGAAGTGACAGCTACAGCTATTGGAAATAATGGCCCATAGCCACCACAAAAGAGAATTAATGACAGCACCTTTTACTCAGAATAACAGCCTGGTAATCCATATCATCACTTCATATTGCAGAGAATAAGCTCATAGAAAACCAAGCAAGTGGACAGCTTCAGTTATGGATGAAATAGAATGTTTCTTTCCACTATATCATAATTATTTTTCCATTTTTCCTACTGTCTTTTAATACACTATTGTGTTGTGTTGACCAATTAAAGATATTGTCAGGTGGACCTGAAAATGGATGGTGAGAGAATCAGAGAGTTGTGATAGTGCAAGCATTGTGAGAAGGTCTTTTGTGCATGTGCTTATGCTTGTGGTAGTTGGTGGATCATATCTTTAAAGACTTTAGCCCTCTGTTTTTCCACCAAAATCATATGGCATAGGAGAGTGGCAACCTGAGCTTCTCACTTTGTTCTGTCAGTCACCTTCAAACTTAACCTGGATGGCCTTCCTCTAGAAGAGCATAGATAATTCATTTTCCATGTTTATTCATTCCTTACTATCTCTTCTAAAACAGGTGTCAATTTGTACGAAGGAAACAGATATGTTTTGTGATGGAAATTCACATATTTTTGTGTACCTAGTGTGCAGGGAATTATTCTATTTCCTTTGCCACTGTCATAAGAGCATACATGGAGGCAAGAGCCATTATAAATCCACACAGGAGAAGCCAGAATCTGGTGCTTAGTTTGCAAGTTCTGTAGGGCAAGGATTTCTTCTTGTGTGTTTTGTATCATGCTGAGTGGAATGTCATTGCTTGATATAAAACTTAGACTACAGCAATATATGTAATTCTGAAAAGTAGCTATGAAACATTAGCCAGCAGTTATTCTTGAACTCACACATATGTCCTTTATAATAATTGTTGTAATCAGAATTTTAAAGGCTTTTAGTTTCCAGATTGCAACATTTTTAAATTTTTTTCAGGGTATAGCAACAGGCAAATAAACAAGTGAATCAATGTTCAGCTTGTCTGTCCACCATGAATTCATATAATCAAATTCTTGGTGTTTTATTTTTATTGAAAGGAAAAAAGTACATAAATATACAAAATCACATTTGGGTTGGCAGTCTGTTTGTCAAGCTTCAGTCAGATACATCTGGAAATGACCAAGATTAGGAATTAAACAAAGCAAAGTTCAACGAGGAATTGCTCAGAGACCCTTTGTAAAATAGAGTCTTCATAATGAAGGCAGAAAGTGATTCATAATAGATGTAAAAATTAATGATATCTGGCTGACACTATTTAAACAGACAATAACCATCAATAAAAAAGGAGGGTTTAACAAATGTGTTTCATGACAAAAATATATTAACCACTTTTCACAGTCTGGAACCTTCATAAATCAATAATAGATAATATTTACTCACTCCTGCTGGGATGGCTTTTATATTTTTAATGGAATACATTGACTGAAGGTTACCATAGTTACTGCAGAACTTCAGAATGAGTTTTGTTTTATCATAATTGCTGCATATTAGTATATAAACAGCTGAACTGTATCTTCCACTGTTAGCACTAATTTGTGCTGAGAGACACTTCCTTCCCCCCAGGAAATCAAACATAGTTTAAAATATGCTGCAAGTTTCAGGTCCACCCCAGGGAGACTGGGAAGTTTTGGAAAGTTAAGGTATTTGTTATTTAGGACCCGCAATTATGAGGATTTGTAGCAACAGAAAGGTGAACAAGCAAAAACATCACAAACAGCAAAGAAAAATTAAAACATTTCCTAAGTGTAGAGGCTTAGAAGTGCTCACCACCCCACGTAAGACACACCTAGGAACTGGTATATGGAATGTAGTCACCTCCCAAAGAGTAATGAATTTAGCTGGGATCGTGACAGGACCCCAAGAGAAGGCTCATGAAAATTTTATCTTGTACCAACCCAATATCTCTCTGATATAGGAAGTATTACCCTCAGATCACAGATTGCAAATAGAGGTAAAGAGAATCCTTTACTCACATTGGCAAGCTGTTACACTTGAAAGGAGTGCTATTTTGTACTTCAGTGGGGTTACTCCTGGGTGTAATTGTTCACCACACAAATAAGAGGTATCTGCCCTAGAGATATTAAGCAACTTGGTCCCATTTTTCTCATAGTCTGTGGAAAAGGCAGACTCAGTCCTAGTAGTGTATTTGAACCCCAAAGTCCATCTTTTGTGCACTACACTTCTTCCATGCATTTAGCATGGCACCCTGTATTCCATTTTTTGTTTATTATCTAAGAAATAATTTACTAGAATCTTCATATGAAACTTCTGATATTGTGAATGAAAAGTCAGTCAACCTAAAATATATATTTGTGAGATGCTAAGAACAAAGGAAAAGCCTCCTCACATTGGTCAATGAATGTCAGCCAAATAAGAATTCTTCTATTTCTTTTAAATGCCATGATCCTGCAAGTAAAATGCATAATGAAAGACAATATGTCATATGCAATATGGAAGGACAAGAAACTAATGTCAAGTCAAACTTTGCCTTCTCTGGTGTGACAGCAATTGCATGGATCAGTGGATTCCAGAAGCTAGTGGTCTTAAACATGTTATACATTTTATGACTACAGTTTTGTAACTGAAGATGACTCAAGTGACTCATTGCCAAACTGAAGGATGGGCGGGGGAAGTACTGTAACTTAGTAACACGTGGTGTTTTCCTACTGGTCTAAAGGGATATCTTTCATTTAACATTATAAAATGTTGAATGACTTTCCAAAGTCAGGCCAATTTAATCCTATAGTTCTTTATATAATTTTCTATTTTTAAGTCTGGGGAGAAGAACTGTATATTTCCTATTAAATTCTGGGGGGTTTAAGTTTTCATCAAGATTACAAATTAGAAAATGTTCTTTGCAGTCTTATTTTCACCACCTGCCCCCTTTTTTTTCTTTAATGCATCCTTGTTCTGTTCTAGAACGCACACCTCTTCATCTTGCTAACTTTCCACCATGTGTAAATGTTAGGGCAGTACCAAAAATGTTGCTAAAGTGACATGGATTTCGTAAGAGACATGAAAGTAGTAAAAACAGTTAAAAATAATATTTTTGCAATACCACCATGGCATTTACATTCAGCCATAATCATGCTCTTTTTATTTGCTTATCCATGAATGCTCATGAAGTGAGTTATTTCTTCATGTGAATGTCTGGGAAACTGGCTTTTGTTTTAAACATGCATGTTGCCAAGGACATCTGCATGTGAATATTCTCACAAAAGTGCTAACTCCCTGCTTAAATAACAAGTCAACATTACTTAACTGCATTGAATAGCTTTTTCTGACTCAGGAGGTGCACGGACCAACCAGAGGTAACCCTCTTCTAGACTTGGTCCTGGCCAAAGAGACTTAAACATAAAGGGCAGCCTGGGTGATAGTGACCATGAAACCATTATGTTCACAGTCCATTGCAAGGCTGACAAATCAGATAGTAGGCTTAAAGTTTTGGACTTCAAAAATAATCTTCAGCAAGCTCAGGTCACTAGTAGGGAATGTGCTGAGGAGTCAGGGACCAGAGTCGAAAGGAGTGCATGAAGAGTGGTCATTCTTAAAGGACATGATCCTTGAAGCACAAAGGAAGTCCATTCCCAGGCAGAAGAAATGTAGCAAATGGGCTGGGAAGCCCTCTTGGCTAAACAAAGAATCATGGTCCTCTTAAGAATGAAGAAAGTGGCGTACAGTCAATGGAAGCTAGGGACAGCCCCTAAGGAGGACTATATAGCTATGGACTGTACTTGGAGGGATCAGATTAGAAAAGCAAAGGCACCAACTGAACTAAAATTAGCAACAGGAATCAAGGACAACAAGAAGTCCTTCTCTAGGTATATAAGGAATGGGAGGAAAATGAATGAGAGTGTAGGGCCATTGATCAAGAACTCAGGACAGCCAGTCACTGGCACTCAGGAGAAAACTGAACTCCTGAATGGCTACTTTGCTCCAGTCTTCCACCAGGCCAAGAATAAAATTATGCTAGCTAAGGTAAAGAATGAGCAGGGCTCAAATGACCACCTTCCTACTATTGCTGCAGGACTGGTATGTGATCAATTAAAGAAATTGGACGTATCTGTCAGCATGTCCAGATGAACTTCATGCGAGAGTGCTGAAGGAGCCGGTCAAAGACATTGGAGAACCCCTGGTGAAGCTCTTCCAAAACTTGTGGTGCTCCAGAGAAGTCCCCAAGGACTGGAAGAGGGCCTATGTTGTGCCTATCTTCAAGAAGGGGAAAAGGGAGGACCCGGGTAACTATAGGCCAATTAGCCTAACTTCATTCCAGGTAAAATCCTGGAAAAATTCATTAAGGACTCTATGTGCAATAGGCTTGTAGAAGGCAAGATTCTGAACGACAGCCAGTATGGCTTTGGTATGAGCAGGTCTTGTCTTACCAACTTCATTTCCTTTTATGATCAGGTGACTTGCCACATGGATAAGAGAGGAGGTTGGCATTATATACCTTGACTTCCAAAAAATTTTTGATTTGGTATCCCACGATTGTCTTTCAAGAAAATTGGAAGACTGTGGGCTTAACTGAGAGACAGTCAGGTAGATAGGAAACTGGTTGCATGGCAGGACCCATAGAGTTGTAATGAACAGATCTGTGTGGCAGGAAGTGGCCAGTGGTGTCCCGCAGGGGTCAGTGCTTGGTCCAGTGCTATTCAACATCTTCATCAAAGATTTGGATGTGGGGGTGAAGAGCTCACTGTCCAAGTTCATGGTCAACACCAAGTTATGGGGAAGCCTGGTCACACTTAAAAATACGCTGCAGATACAGGCAGACCTAAACAGGCTTGCAAATTGGGCACACCAAAGCCAGATGAAGTTCAACGTAGAGAAATGTAAAGTGCTCCACCTGGAGATGAACAATCCCCTGCACACCTACAGGCTTGGTAATGCCAACCTGACCACCGCTATGAATGAAAGGGACCTAGGGGTAATAACAGACCACAGAATGAACATGAGTTTGCATTGTGATGCTGTAGCCAGCAGGGCTAACAATACCCTGGCTTGCATCAATCAATGCATCTCCAGGAAAACCAAAGAAGTGATTCTCCCACTCTACTCAGCTTTGGTGAGGCCGCAGCTGGAGTACTGCATGCAGTTCTGGGCACCGCACTTTAACAAGGACATGGTAAAGCTTGAGAAAGTCCAGAGAAAGGCCACCCATATGATCAGAGACTTGCGCAGCAAGCCATACAAGGAAAGGCTGAGGGATCTGGGACTCTTCAGCCTGAAGAAGAGAAGACTGAGAGGGGACTTGGTAGCAGCTTACCGCTACATCAGAGGCATACATCAGGGGTTTGGTGAACAGCTGTTCACCAGGGCACCCTTGGGGAAAACTAGGAGTAATAGTCACAAATGTTTCAGGCTTAACATTAGGAAAAACAACTTCACAATTAGGGTGTCTAGACTGTGGAATAAGCTCCCTCCAGAGGTGGTACAATTGCCTATCCTGGAAATCTCGAAGAGGAGACTGGACGGGCACCTTGCTGGGGTCACCTGACCCCAGTTGTCTTTCCTGCTTGGTGCAGGGGTCTGGACCCAATGATCTTCCGAGGTCCCTTCCAGCCGTACAATCTACGAATCGATGAGCTAATTATAGGCACATAATTTACAGTGAACAAATTAATAGGCCACAAATACCTCACGTATTATTAGGCTTACTGCACAGTAGCATCATCTAAAGATATTTTCTGGAATTACTGCACAGTAACTCTGGTTACTGCACATTTATTTAGTACTTGCTCAAGTGCTAATACAAGTGCTAAATAAACGCACAGTAATGATTGTGCAGTAGCGTCTCGTGTAGACACACCCGCTGTAAAGTATTTTTGTAAAAATGCTCATACAGTTACAAATAAGGAATATATGTAGAAGAGTCTATGTAGTTCATGGAAACTTTGTGAAAAGAAAAAAGGACAAAAGTTGCTGGATAAATTGTTGCTATTTATGTTTTACCCATATCTGGGATAGGGTTTGTTCATTTCCTATATTTTTAGAATTTTGGCATGCATTGGAGGAACAGCAGGTGCTCAGCCCCACCAAAGGTACCTGTTTATTGTTTTTTTTTCCATCTTACAAACCCTGGTTAATTGTCTTCTATTATGCAAACTCATGCCTCTCAAATCATGCAGAATAAGATGCTAAATGCAAAGTACATCATGGGACCAAATAAGATTAGAGCCCCATTGTGCTCGGTACTTCACTTGCACATAATAGGAGATGGTTCCAGTCCCAAAGGCTTAGTGTAAATAGACAGGCAAGATGAAGGATTGGCAGCAAAAAAAAAAAAAAAAGAGGGAAAAAAGCCTGCTCATGATTACATGACAGAGCAGTGAGAGACCCAGGACTCCAATCTTTCAAGTCCCAGTGGCATGTGCTTCAACCACACTTTCATAATGATTTTTTTCATCTACCTTAGAAGTGAATGCTCATGCTTTGTTGATAATGTGACGAGATGGGAGCTCTAGTTCATGAAGTATCTGTAGTTTCTGAACAAAATGTTATGTATTTGTTCTCACATAGAAGTATTCCCTCAGTGTTTCATGGCTTCTGTGGCCTTCTAAGTACAATATATCAGTAATATCCTTACTGCCCATTTTCTTCCTTCCTTAACCGTGCAAAACAGAAATATAGAAACAAAGAAATAGACATTGATAAGTAAAGAAGCACAAGTGTGCCTTGCAGGCACTGTTAAAAACAAGGTCCTTTAAGAGGTATTGAACCACTGACCTTAAATGTTTTATATTGCAGTCCATTGTGAAGCTACTAAACCACTTCACCACAGGGAAGAAATGAGAAATTTTGAGGACTATTGAACACTGAATTCTCACAGTGGCTCAGCAGAAAGTTACTTAGCACAGGTGTTTCTGTAATTGTGATATATTGAGAAAGTTTACAGTGTTCAATGGACCCTTAAATTCACACTGCTACCTCTTTGAGGTGTCTTAGATTAATATTCTGAACTATCAAATTAAACAGATAGGAATTTAGCCTCTCAAAACTTCCTGAAGATATTTTAATGCAATTTGTATTCCCTTGTTCAACTAGATGTTTCATAAGGCCCCTCTACAAGTGCAGATAAAGGCATGATGGGATCTAATGCAATCCACACAATTGTGCTCTTCTGCCATGCGGTACCTGTGCAACAGGAGGTATGATTGTGGAATCACACTAAATCCCTTTGAGCCTTATTGTGTGAAACCCCTGGGGCTGGACTGCTGTAATACCACGACCTTGGGGGTGCATGGAACCCAGAGTTGGCAGCTGCCAGAGCTGAGAGTCCCCTCAGTTGTGGGACTTCAAGCTCCTGCTGGGTATGGCCTAGAGCCCCATCAGCTGACCACACTCTCAGCTGCTGGGTAAACCCTGCTACATGTGCAAATTAAAGTTTACTAGCAACCAGCTATAAAGTTAGCACACATTTTCAAAGTCTAACTTTGTAGCTGGTGGAAGCTTTTTATGGTGTGATAGCTACTTTGCACATGTAGCTGGTTTCAAGTTAATTGCACAATTAACCAGCTAATTGTGCAATACCTGTAACATGTAAAGGCGGCCCTAGATGGCCTGATACAAAACCTTAGATAAAAACCCAGAAGTCCTCTTAAAGTTCTGGTCCTGACACCTATCTTGAAGGAAAGAAAGGACTTCTGTTTTTCCAAACCTTAGGTATTCAGCTGAGTTCAACCTGAAGGAAATCTCCTGGAAGAAAGATGCCATTTTTAAGACTGTTTGGACCTTGCAAGATGAGCACAGTTAGGAAACAATCATTCCCACAGTTTTGAAACCAGCTGATATTATTACAGCAAACTTAATTTGGCCAGTTTGCAATTTCATTTAACAATAAACCATAACTACTTAATAAAAATGGAAAACAGATGGTAAAAATAAAACAAAACGCTTTTAGTGATCAGATTTGCTAAAATTAAATAGAGGAGAAGAAGGAAAAGCACATTTGATAAAACAGACAGAAGAGTTGCCAAGTCTGGAAATTTTTTATAGCATTAGAGCAGAGAGTGAACTGGACTACATTCTTCCCAATCTACCCTTCGCATCTTTTATATGTTTGGATACTGGATTTCTGTATCGGTACCTTTACAGATAGCTCGGATATGAGCAAATATGTAGAGAATAACAAAAGTTTGTTGCAGCAAAGTATAGAGTGATAGTTAGGTATTATTAAAAGTTCAACATTGTAGGAGGAGTATGAATCATTGAAGAGGCTGGATATTTTACAATGTTAATACTACTTTCTCTAAATCGGAGGGGGGTTGGGTTATTATTTCTATGGTGTCAAATATGAATCCTTCATGCTTTGTCAGCCAGGTGAATCAGGTACTTTAAACCCTGCCAATCAGTTGTGGGAGTGAACTGAAAATGAGCCTCAAAAACAAAAATGTCACAGCTTTTGACCTTTGTGATCACACATGGATATTTTACTAGCTGTAAATCTCTTTCTTGCAAAGAAATGATTCAATGTGGAATTGAATTCAATATGTCATTTCACGCTACAGCTGGACAAACTGCTCTTTGGAAATATTTTTTCCTGGCAAATTTAGCCCATTTTTGTCTGTTCAAATTATTGACCCAGAGATAATGATTTTATTAACATACTCAGTTTTGTGATTGTTCAAGTATCTAATGAAAACATGATTCAGTCTATGAACTGTGTGTGTGTGCTTTTCACAAAACCATGTCTTGGACTATTTTACATTCCTTATTTGTTATCCACAGTGGGTGACTAGCCATCTCAGTTCTAGGGTATTTTTCACCTCTATCATGTTGTATGACCTACTCTTTATAAATGGAGTTAGTTGGAAAATTTCTGATTCAAATAGCAAACAGTTGTATTCACATACAGACCCTCTTGTTGGTGTAAGAATATGGGAACATAAGTGAAGAACAGCCATTCTCAAACAATCCTGCAAACAGAAATCCATTGACCAAATATTCATGGACAAGCAAACAAAACAGGGTGGGTGAGTAAGGAGGAAAGAAAACTGGACAGAAAAAACATTTCAAAACCTGTAAAAATACTTGTCATTTTTTTCCCTCTGTTTGCCAAGTGCTGTATCAGAGAACAGAGAAACAAAGAAACAGAACTGACAATAAGGCCCTTCAGCGGGATGCAAAAACAAACCATCTACTCTACTCACAGAGAACATGCTTTAACAAATACATTTATAGACATAGTCAAAGATGAGCTAAAAACAGTACTTGACTGTTTTTGACTCATTCCTTAATAACAAAAATCTTCATCCTCCAAATAATGCTCAAAACTTCCAATCTATTGAGATTCAGCTATCACTACTTTTGAGACTGGGTTGCTCAAACATGTATTAGACAATCCTAGAGCATCAGGCATAAATTGTTGATAAAGACATTGATATAATTGCAGTCAATTTACACAAATCAGAAGATTCTACACCATCTACCAGGACCAGGGGCAGATCTAGAGGGCATGGCTAGCCACTACATAGCTGCTGCCCCCTTTTCAATTGGGCTCCACCAGGGGAACCTCCCAAGACTTTTTAAGCCTTTATGGGTGGTAGATTTCCCCTTCTCCTCCTCTTCCCTTCTCCCTCAACTGCCTCTTTAGATTTCTCCACTGTCCCAAGGTAGGGGAAGCTGTTCCTGTCCGCCCCAGCTGGGGACAGGGAAAGCAGCAGTGGGACTGGGTGAGGGAATCTCCTTCCCCACGTGTGCTCCCAGGAATGTGGCAGGAGGGGGGAACTACTCTTCTGCCCTTCTTTTGGCAGTATGCTTGTCCCCAGATGAGCCCAGCCCAGCATAGTCTGGCTAGGGAGGGCAGGAACAGCTCTGGTGAGTCCATCCTCCCCAGAACAGTGGGGCAAGCAACAGCAGCAAGCAGGGAAGAGAAGAGGAAAAGGGAAGGAGAGGGGGGATTTTCACCTATTTTAGGGACTTCAAGACCCTGGAGACTTCCAAGGTTGGTATGCCTGCAGATGAGTTGGGAAGCAGATAAGTCTGGGAAATAAGGGTGCAGCCACCCCTGCAGTACAAGGTACTGCTCCTGTACCCCGCTTTAGCAAATCCTAGATCCATCCCTAACTAGGACCATAAGTGGACTTAGGTGTCTAAGTATGATTCTATTCCACCCTGCTTGACTCCCTGAAAAACTGTGGATACAAAAGGCAGGGCCTCTACCTCCTCGACACAGCTTTTTGTAACTCAGTATTAAGAGTAAAATGACCATGTGTTTCAAAAAGAAGAGACAATATATTTTTAGGACTGGAATAGAGAAGAACAGGATTGTACTTGGGCACCTAAGTACACTCAGGTTTGGGGAATTAAATTATACCTAACAGGTAGAATAGAAACTGGCCCAAGGAGTCAGATTTTCTGGTAATCTCTCCCCTTGCATCTCACTGGCAATGACAAGAAGCTTGTTCCAGGAGGCAGAAACCATTACCAGCAGCCCCCACTGCACAGTTCCCATTTGGGAGAGAGAACAGGTAACACATCTGGCAATCTCCAGCTGACAGCAAGACCCTTGTTTATCCCATAATCACAAGCACAGATATAGTCCTTCCAGGGTTCCTCAACTTTATATGCAAAGTTGGGCTAAGAAATAAGATAATAATTATATTGCATAAGCTAGTGCTTAATAAAATATTGTAAGAGATATTATAGAATATGTATCAGGACCCTGGACAGTCTGCAACTATTAGGAATTACTCTTTTTGAAGTGACAGTGAACCACTACACTGCATACATTTTGACTTCCTCTTCACTGCCATAGATAAACTACACATTTCTTTCCCATTTCCAATCATTCCTATTTCTTCATCAGCCTTAAAATGTCTAGCAAACATCACCAAGTGAGGCCCCAAACAGTTCACCCAGGATCCTTTGTTGCCCCCTCTCTCAGCCTGTCACATATGATTAGTGTGGCATGGAGGGCACATTTGCTTCACATCTATCTCCTTGAAGTTTTCTTGAACTTTTCTCTGAAATACCTGATCTGCTTGCTATAGGTGAGGAGAACATACTAAATGACCATATTTACTTGAATACAAGATGACTTGTCTTAGAAGACAACCCCCACAAAACATTAAATGTATACATTGTTATAATTTTCCAGGTATACAATATAATTATTGGAGTGTTGTCTTGAATTTGTCCCCCTCCTATTGCTACTGCAGGGAAACTAAATCTGGGAAGTCAGGTAGCACCCTTGCTGCTTCCCCTCAGCTTCTCCTGGTAGCCCCTTCCCCTTCTATATACTGTCAGACCCTGCCCTCCCTGTGCAAAGAGAAGTGAAAGGCAAATCTGAAAATGCTGAATTTGTAATAAAGCATACCTAAAGTAATTTGTACATAGTACCCATAGCTTTAGCTCATCCAGAATTGATGCCTGTTACCTTTTATTGGAATTGCTGTAAGTTTTAGCACAGGTACTCCATAAACACACTGTTAAGCAGCATTTTGGTACATCCTTGTATACAGTACAAACTATGCAAAAACGTTTTGGTTTTTTTGCAAAAATATGCATTTCTTTATATATATATTTTTTGCAAAAATATGCATTTCTTTATATATATTTTTTTGCAAAAATTTTTATTTGTTTTCTATAATATTTCTTTCATATAATATATATATATATATATAATATGAAAGAAATATTATATAATATTATTTATATAAAATCTGTACCTCTAACAACCTGTCTTGTGACTGCTATGATTCACTTGACAGTCCAGAAACACACTTTTACAGTTGCATCATTCTTCGTTCTGTTACAAAGCCTACACCATACACCCGAGCCAAAAGGCTTATGATTTATCATATACTTCACTGGGCTGGACCCCAGCAGAGTCAACAGCATTTCAAGCCATGTTGACCCCATAGCTCAACACTACTCTGCATGTGTATTTACTACAGATACACCCCAAAAAAGGAACCACATGCTAATTAACCACCCACTGTGTGCTGGAAGGATAAATGAAGAGCAGAAAAGAAAGCCTAGAATCAGATGAAGAGTGGACAAAGGTAAAGAAGCACAGAAGAAAGATGATGATGATGAAGAAGAATGTGAAAGAAACAGCAGAGGCAATAACAAAAACAGGAGTAAAGAAGTACACAGCAAAGGGAGCAAGGCTACAGGGAAGACAGGAGCAGAGGAGAGAGAGAGAGCAGAAACTGTTGGAGAAGGTACATAAGGCAAGAGGCAGAAAGTAGCAGGGGCATGACGAAATGCCGTCCCACCACGAGTGGGAGGGTGGGAAGACATGGAAGATGTATTGAGAGCTGTCAGAGAGAAGTAGAAGCTGTGGATAAAAGCAATTTTAATTGGTGACAGGATGCAGACAGGATCAATGATGAACAGATATGACGACTTCTTGGAAAAGGTACTGTTTGAGACACTGGAGTTGCAGGCAGATTGCCTTCCAAAACAAAAAGACTAGGGAGTTCACTTCCTGGAACAGTGAAGGGCATGAAAAAATTTGGAAGAAATATGCAGAGGAATGTGGGAGGGAGGAAGTAAGAGGGCTAAAGTTTATAGCAGGTGAAAAGTCAAGGGGGAAAAAATTATAGTATGAGTGTATATGGATTGATTCATTAGAGGAAGAAGACATAGAAAGGTGGGTAGAACCACATGTTCGAAGTGTAATGGGTGTAGCGAAAGTGTGGGACAAATATGGTATTTGGATGGGGTCATGGAGAACACAACTTGTTAAAGCAAATGAGTAGAGCCCAGGTAGGCTGAAGCACTTTGCATCTGTGAAACAGCTGGGAGCACACTGGGGTTTTATAATATACCATGGACAACTGAAACAGTGCAGTAAATGCAGCAGGAATTGTCACCTGTCCACACACTGTCCCCTCCTGTTGGGTTATAGATGTAAAGCTGCAGAGTGCCAGGAGTCACTAAAATACACCAGCTGTGAAGGAGAGGAACACTTATATTGCTGGTGTGCCAAAGCATATGCAAGCAAGGTCAGAACCCCCTGAGGAACAGAAAAAAATCAGAAAAGGACAGCAGGGAAGAAGAGGAAGGTGACAGTGAGGTAGAAATTGTGGAGAAGCCCCCACAGAAGAGAGGAAGCAAGAAACAAAGGAGTGTGATTTAGGCAGCAGAAGGGGAAACAGAAAAAGGGGAGAGGAGAGTAGCAGAGAGCCCAGACATGGAGACAGGGGAGGGAGGGAAAGAAGAAATCAAACAAGCAGGAGAAATAGAGGTGGAACAAGTAAAAGAGTCTGGGAGTCAGGGAAGGAACAGGAAGAAAACACAGGAAGAAAATCAGAAAATAGAAACCTGAAAAGGAGAGAAGTGACTTGGAGTCAGAGAACTGGAAAGCAGTTTCCCACCATTAGTTCCTCTGGGCTCCAGCCCAGAGTAGAGAGTAGGGGGCAAAAAGAGGCAGGGAGGCAGGAAAATTGAAGGTGTCCCGAATACAAAGGCAATCATCAGGCAACTTGAAAAGACAACAGGTATGAGAGTAAGGGAAGGGAAAGAATCCACCATGGTGAGCAGTAGTGCCAGTGAACCTTAAAAGGACAGGTGCACTCATTTTGAAAGTAGCACAACAGCACTGATTATTGCATTTGTTAATATCAGGAGTATATTAACAAGGAAGAGATGGGCACAGATCAAACCAGTGTTGAAACAAGAAGACTACAAGAATGTGGTATACTGGGGGAAAGGGATTATAGACACTTTGAGAAAAGGTGTATATGAGAACCATCTTGGTAGTCAGGGACAAATGAAAACAAAATGGCTGGGGTAGGAATATTATTCAAGAAGCCAGAAGTGAAAGCAAAACAGGTGGGAGACATTATCAGTGGCACACTGAAGTGAATGCTACTATCAGTCAGGGAAGCAGAATTAGAAGTTTTCAATGTATATGCACCACCAGAGGCGAGGGGGAAAAGGTTCTGCTTAGAACACTAGCAGTTTACATGGTCAGATGGATACTGCGGATAATAGCGGGGGACTTTAATTAAATAGTAGAGACAGATGACAGAACAGGAGAAGGAGAAAATGAAACTTTAGACAGTTCATTCAGATTGTTATCAAATATAATAAAAGAAGAGTCACTAAGAGATGTGTGGGCAGGAGCGAAAGTTTTCATTACAACTAACTCTAGATCTCAGGAGGTCTCTTCCAGCCCTAAACTTCCATGAATCTGTGAAAGAAACAGTCTAGAATTGACTTCTTATTTATATCAAAAGAAACAGAGATAAGGAAGTAAGAAACTGTAAGTGTGCCATTTAGTAATCACCAGATGCTGAAGGCAGAACCGAGTCTTGGTAAAAGTCCCATAAGCGGGAGGGGAGTGTGGAAGTTAAATGTGCATCTGTTAGAAGATGAAGAGATATGTCAAGCAAACCCAAGACAGTAAGAGGGGTGGAGAACACTGAAGAAATATTTTAAGAGTACCAGAGATTGGTGGATGATGGTGGAGAGGAGGATGGGAGAATTCTTCAGAATTCCCTGAAGAACTGCAGGGAAAAGAAAAAAAAGCTGAGAGAGCTGCAGAAAAAGATGTGGGAGCTGCTAAAGGAAGCTGCAGAAGGAAAACAGGTAGAAGAAGAACTAGAAGAGAGAAAACAAGATATAGAAAACTGGGTTAAACCAAAGATGAGAGAGAAAGATGAGAGAAAAAATGTTTTTAGTGCATGCACCCTGGGTGGGAGAAAATAAAGAGTGGTCACAATACTTTCAGCTAGAGTGAACACGGCTAAAGGAGAGCCAAAAGCCTGTGTGGGAAGAAGTTGGTACCTGGATGAAAAAGCAGGAGGAAGTGTTAGAAGCAGTGAGAAGATTTTATGAACACCTATATCAGAAGAAGGAAACAGAAGATGAAGGATTTGCTGGAAGAGACTGAAGAAAAAGTAGAAGAGGAGGAAGCAAAGAAGATGGAAGGAAAGATAAGCTTAAAGGAAGTGAAAGACTGCTTAAAAACCTTAAAAGAGGGAAATCACCAGGAGCAGGCATACTACCTATGAAATGTTATGAGAAGTGGAAGTTTTTGAGGAAATAACAGAAACAAGAGGGGCAGGAAATGTTATTACAAACAGGGGGTGTGATCTTATTCTTCAAAGAAAGGGATAAGAAAATCCTGAAAAACTGGAGACCAATTACACTCATTAATACAGATTAAGAGTTAAAGGCCAAGACACTGGCTTTGAGGATGAAAAAAAACTTCCAGAAGATAATACATGAAGACCAAATATGTGTACACCCAGGTAGAAGGATCTCTGAAGCAATCAGAGTGATGAAAGATATACCATCCCACATCCAAGAGAGGAAAACAAACAGTTATAGCAAAACCTAGATTTAGAAAAGGCATATGGCAGAGTGGATCGTGATTATATATTTAAGGTGCTAGGAAAAAATGGGGTTCCCAGAGAAATGTATATGTTGAGTAAGGTTATTGTATAGACAAGCAGAGGGTAAAGTCCAAATTAATGGGCATCTAATCTGGGCTTTTAAAATCCATACAGGATTGAGACAAGGGTGCCCCCTGTTGCCACTCACTGCTATTTTTTGTGGCATTGAACCATTAGCACAAAGAATAAGAAAAGATTAGGAGCTTTTGGTGGGCCAGTAGCAGGTGCTCCTGAGTTGAGCCACCCACCTCCCTGCACCCGACCACCTTCCAGGCTCTGAGCGCCTCCCTAGGGGCGCCTCACATCTGGCCGACCCCCTTCCTGGAGCATACCTGCAAGCCTGGGGGTAACACTAGCACCACCCAGAGTCTGGACTGATCTTGGACCTGCACCCTCTGGGAAACATAGTAGTCCTTGAGAGTCCTTGGCCCACTACAAGAACTTGGGGTAGTTCCCTCAGTCTGAAGCACAAGTAGTGGTCTCCCTTAGTCAGCCAAACCAAGGGGACCCCAAGGCAGAATCTAGACCCACTTCAAGAGAGTCTCCCACACTAGGTACAAAGGAGAACTGTATTGGTTACAAGGAGTAAGTTTGGAATAGGGTATAGGGTAGAGCAATATCAGAGAAATCTCTTGGAGTAAACAGTGGCATGGTAGCCTTTGATCATGCATCTGAGTTACTGCAAGCTATATATCCAGTTGGATTTCAAGTAGCTTACTCACAAGTATCATCCAGAGGCAGGTGGAGATTTCCTCTGGAGGCAAGCAGTTCATTGACTGTGAGTTTCAGATGGTCCAGCTTCTCTGAGAGTTCTCATCATGGCTGCTGCCCCGCCTCCTGGGCAGTCCTTAACTTATACAGACCTTATGACCTCATTTTCCAGATCCAATGAAGGCCACCAACTGTTGGCTGCCAGTCAACCAATTTGAAATGCATCACTCATTGCTGGGTAGACTAGCAGGGTCTCTAGCGCCCTCCCAGTCATGATGACATTGCTTACAACAATGAGTTTAAGCCCTCACCCAGGTGTGTGAAGCCAGTCACTTAGGCAGAAGGAGCAGGTTTTCCCCTCCCTCAGAAATGTATTCATCTCAGGTTACAACTCAGGGTTACCTGAAGCCGATGGGGCCAGAGGTGTCTGCCCTCTGCAGTGACCATGGTAACCAAATTGTCAGATTGGACATCCACCTAATAGCAGAGTTTGGGGAGAGACAGAGATGGCATTCTGCCATAGTGCTAAGGGGAATAAAGATACTGGGAAGGAGAAATGTAAAATGCATGAACAGTATAAACATAGTAGTTAGCAGTAGACTTTCCATGGAAAGAGTGCTAAAGCATACATCAAAGTATGGAGAAGCAACAGGGGCTAAACTAATGGATTGAAAAGCACCATAATGAGAGTGGGGAAGTGGAGGGACTTGGAGAAATTGGACCTTCAAATAAGAGAGAGAGAAATCAGAGTGCTAGGGATCCCAATGGATGCCAAAGGAAGAGGTAATACAGCAAATACTTTTGTTATGGACCAGGAGAACCCTGTCCTTTGCTGGAAAATTGGTAGCAGTTAAGGGCATGCTACTGATAATTATTCTATATATGGGAATTGTATTCCCACTGACGTGGTAGTAGATGGCAAATGTAAGAAGGAAATATGTGTGATCTTCTGGAATGACAAGAGACGAAAAGTTGGCTAGATCTGAACTGTACAAAGCAAGAGAGATGGGGGGATATGGATTGCTGGATTTAGGATTGTTCATCTATGTGAATTATGTAGGCACAGTATGCAAGGTAGTAAGAGGTAGAGGAGAAAGCAGTGCATATCACCTAATTTCATGCAGCTGTAATTCTGAGGAAGTGGGGAGCATTTCAGACCTCTCTGAAGATTCCATGGGTGTGGCTACCACCAGCTTATTACATCAGGAGGGAAGGTTTCATGCAGAGGTATAAAATAGGGAAGGTAGAACTGGAGGTCCTGAAGGATCATTAATTGATGAAAGCAGTAAGAGACAGAGACAGGATGGCATCAATGGGAAATTTCACAAAAGGGCAATGAAGAAGGTGAAGGGATTGGTGGTGGGTAAACAACTGAGAGAGGAACATACTAATCTAGCATAGATGGTTGTAAGATATATCTGTCTGATAAGAGATGTGCAACACAGACATGGCTTAACGAGCTTATCAGACTGCTCAAGGAAGAGGTGCGGGGGGAAAAAGAAATGTTTTAGGAGTGTCCATATGCAAAGGGGGCTTTGGGAAAGAATCCACTGCTTTCTCAGTGTCATCAAAATAAACCTATTGTTGTGTAGGAGATGGTACGATATGAACTCATACCATAGGGACCAAAGGAAACATTAAGGACTTTATTAGCGTGTTTTAAAACTAGTTTATGGACAGTAAGAAGCCTCAGGGGTTTTTAAGGGGTTCACTGAAAGAGTGCCTGAAGCTGGGGGCTGCATGAATTGAAATACTACATTGATCAGGAGAAGGAAGAGGTCAGAGAAGGAGAAGAATAGGAGGAGAAGTATTGCAGGAAAAAGGACTGTGCACACTTGTGTCACTGAGCCAACAGAGAGATCTGTTGTGGGGGCCAAGAGTTTCAGGTGATTACTGAGATAATAGTTTTTCATGGGGTTCAGTATGAAGAAAAAGAGTTCTGTAAGGTTTTTTTGTGGGAAATTGATGTATGTTGTTTAAGGGTTTAATATATGTAGTTGTATATTTTTATGTAGGTATTTCTGCAATATGAAGTCTTGGTAAACCAAAGATGCTCAATATGTGAAGCTTTGTAAGTGTAGGGAGATATGTGTGTTTTTCATAAAATTTTGTAAGTAAAACATTAAAAAAAAAGTTTCTGTCAGCATGTTTACCAAATATGGGTCATGTATTTTAGAGTCACGCTGCATTTAATCAGTGTCATAGCTGGTTTCCACTACTGAGCACATGCTGCTTTGGGCAGCAGTTTAATGTTAGACAATGTATTTAATACGGTTTCCTTGTATGAAAATGTAAGACGAGGGACGTTTTCCCCATGCTGATTAGAGGAAAAAAACCTCATCATGCATTTGAGTAGATACGGTAGGTAGGCTGCAGGTATACACCAGTATGGGCTTTCTTATGTTCTTTATGATTCTCCTGTGCCCTGCTCCTGTCTTGAAGTTTATTAAAGCCCAGAGAGTGGGTATCGAATGCTAAAACTCTGCTCTTTAGATCTTTTTCTGTCTTGCTTTGTAGTCATTCTTCACAAACTGCATGAGTACAAGGCAGTGGAGAACTAAATCCTATGAAAATAACTTAGCTGACAAAATGTGAAAGGTTAAGTAATGATATAATGCCATAATTACCATGGAACAGAACACCAAGTTCAAAAATAATTTGGGGGGGGGGGGAGTTGTAGTGTAGTTAAAATTATAACTTTCATATTTGCCAAGTCCTTTACTATAGGAAGCATTTCTGCAAATTACAATGTTCAGAGCCATTTTCAATTGATGTAAAATGATGTAGAACCACTGAAGTCACCAGGTGAGGATCTGACCTTTAAACTTGTTGGAGAAGAAAGTCGATCATCCTGAAAACAGATGCAACTCTATTAACATCTAATTCTGTGATGCATGATCCATGTCTGTTGAAATAAGCAGCATTCCATTATATACTAGAATAATTAAGACAAAATGTTACCCAAAAAGTATTTTTAAATTGAGTTTGTGTAGTCAATTTCCCACATCTCAGATCATAGTGCATACATGCACTATGATGCTACAACAAAGCGGCATATGTCTTTATACTTGAATAAAGCTAGTCTTCAAAAGTTATGTTCCACAAATTGGTTATTTACTAAACAAATAAAGAGCCTCCTTGTCTGTAAGTCTTCTTTAACCACCTACCCCTCATTCAAGGGTGGAACTAGCGTAATCATAAATATATTACTACATTTTAATCCTCTAAAAATATTGAATTACTAGTTCCTGAGTGGGAGGTATCAATATAAATTTAATACTCTGCTCATTTACAGTTTTCCTATTTCAGTCATAGGATATCAGCAATATCAATGTATTTCTCTTTATTGAACTGCTTTTTTGTATAATATTGGACATACTATTAACTCAGTATCGTCTCTCAGAGTAACTCTGTATACTCTTATATTTAACATGGACAGTATTTCACTAGTGAAATATTTGTCCAGGATTCAATATTGCCCATTGTAGCTCAGATTTTAACTATGTTAATCAAAAACCTCTTGGGGATCGACGAGAGCCACTTGCACGTAGTGATCCCTGGTAACATCTCTGACGGCCAAGACCTCCCAAATCAACAAAAATGCCAAAGTGCACAAAAAATAAAGATATGGACAGCGTTTTTGTCATACAAAAGAAGAAAAACTTCCTGATTTTCAAGGATCTTAAGGTCTAAAGGGACTATTAGATTATCTAGCAGGGATTCCTGTCTTATACGGCCCACAAAATTTTACCTATATACCCCCGTCCGACTAAAGCATATCTTCCCAAAAACCATCCTACCTTGATTGCAAGTCATCAGGAGATGAGGAAATCAACCACTTCCTATGGTAAATTGCTCCACTGATAAGTGATTTTCACTGTTCAAAATGTGCACCTTGTTTCTAATTAAATTTATCTGGCTTTAACTTCCAGCCACTGGGCCCTTGTTCTGCCTTTCTCTGCTAGATTTAAGAGCCCTGTAGTACCTGCCATTTTATATCCATGTAGGTACTTAAAATCAAGTTACCTCCTAAATCACCTTTTTATGAACTAAGCAGACTGAACATTTTCAGGCTTTCACAGTAAGGCATTTTCTCCAGCACCCTCTCTCATTTTTCAATATCATTTATAAAATGTGGAAATGGGTGCACCATTCCAGTACCGGTATCACCAGTGCTTTATAGAGAAGTAAAAATCATCTTTCAATTCCCATGCAAATTCCCCTCTATGTACAAAGAGTTCATTAGCTGTTTTTCCAAAACATTTCATTGAGAGCTCAGGTAAAGTATAAGCCTCTTCTCTGTGTGAGTTTGAATTAGAATACAATGAGAAGGACATTGTGAAAGTCTGTCATTTTGTTTCAATTATTCCTAATTTTCTAGATTCTCTTTCACACACAAGTTGAAGAGTTCACTGGGTTACACAACAGAGCACATTAATATGCTTCCAAATCTATAGAGTTTTCCCCTTGGTTCTTTCATTTGCTCAGTTATGTACTAGACCCATTTTGCTTAGCTGGCATCAAGTTGCAGTTTGTAGCATATATTGTTTTGTTTAGATTTTTACCTTTTGATATCGGATGTTCTTGACTGTAGACTGCAAAGAATTACACCCTATTTGTTTATTCGTCTTCCATTTGTAATCAGATGCCATCCATTACACTGGGGTAGGTTTCAGTAAGGCATGAACGCTGTGTACTTCACAGTTGGTGTGTATTTGCCATCTGAGCTTTGTACATAAAAAGAGGCACCTATCCTTAATTTTGGAAGCATTTGGGGGAGGATCTATCATATACAGCACTGGTTTAGTCTGCTTCATGTTTAGAAAGTTATAATTCAGTGGTATTTCTAGGACTCGGCAGTTGGCATACCATCTGGGATGGTAAAGACACTGAATATGGGAGTTGGTCTTGTCTCAATTATTTCATCTCCCAAACATCCTGCCCACTGGAGGAATCTCTCATTTAAAAAAGTAAGATTCATTAATTTTGTTGACTTTGATCAGAGAAGTAAAAGTCTGGAAAAGCGAATATTGTGTCATCTTTGTCCCTGTAGTATCATTACTTTACAGTACCATTTTTAATATGCCAAACAATGGTCATTTTAGTTACTTTGGGTGCCTATACACATGCTCCAATGCATTCTAATTAGAATGCCTCAGAGCAGACTCAATAAATCAAGTATGTTCTGTGTTCTGGTTAATACGCTCTAGCATTTCTGCAGCATCATGTGTATAAGCTCCTGCAGGTTTAAAAATGGCTACTGGGGTGCTTTAACTAAAGTTTGCTGAATGAGCTTTACTTAAAGCATCCCATGGCCATTATTAAATGTGTGAGCTTAATACAAGTGACACTGCAATGTTTTAATTAGAACAGCTCTCCGGAACCACTCTAATTAAAACATCCAATCCCACTCCACCTCTGAGCATGTGTATGGGCACCCTTTAAAATCTCTTGTCAAATGCTTCACATGCTCTCAGTTGTATTTTTGTGTCATGCTACATTCATCCCTTGATGAACCTGATGACACTCTTCTGACATTTGATACCATCATGTACCCCCTTATGTACTGGCTAATTACTGCTTACTTGTACATGATTTCCATGTACACTGAGGTTTCTTTATAGTGATATGTAAAAGGATCACATGTATAACAAAATAAAGTTCTTTTAATTTAAACCCATACTTGCTTTTTCTCATTTTTGTTGCTCCCCTTTAAGCTTCCTTTACTTCATTTTGTAATTCAGTTCCTAGTTCTAAATGTGAACTTCTGAACTCTATAGTTGTATAGAGGCATTCCTATTTTGGTTCTCACTATTAAATTAGTCAGTCTCACATTTGATAGCTAACAGTGTACCACCTCTGTAATAACTCTATATATACATCCATGATTTTATGGGTCCCTTTTGTCGTACTTTCATACCACAGTCTGTATGATTTTCTGCCACACCTATATTTTATCATTTCAGCTGTCCAAATTATTAAACACTTTGCATATGTATTTTAAATTACGCTGGAGGAATTACCTTGCACTTTCCAAAGACTGATCCTGTCTTATTTATCACTTCCCTGTATGAAACACTATTTCCTTCTTCGCAATGGCATTCAATCTCATCCAAATTTATGTCATCTATGAATTTATTGAAGGAGCTGTTTACTTCTTCCAAATCAGAATGAAGATTTTAATAAGACTAGATTAAACTACAATCCCTTCAGTAACCGACTAGACATTTCCTTCCAAATCAATTAATCAATATACCTAGTTTATGGTCTTTTAGCCAATCTTCAGTCCATGTGACAATCCAAATATTGGTCAATTTGAATTAAGAGATATTTCTAGAGACACTCTATTAAACAGATTACTAGAAACAAACTATATTAAGTCTGCTGTTTTCCTTCCATCTACTTATTTTATAATTATATCAAAAGAAACAATAAAATCTGTCTGATAAGATTCATTCTTTATAAATCCCCCTGCTTATTGCTCATGGCTCTGTTAACCTCTAGGGGTCACAGTGTGCCTTTAAGGCATAGATCTACTACATGCTGATTCTGATCTGACAGTGTGCCAGAAAAAGAAGCCTATTCAATTGGATGTTATTACTGGAACACATCTCAATAGTAAGTTAAAGTTTGATCTAAAGTCTATCTATTGATGCCTTTCCATTGACTCCAGCATATTTCAGTCAAGGCTATTGGTACTCAAAGGTTGCTGTCATCTTCCCCAAGAGGAAACAAACAACCATATACTTTCAATCTGATTTTTTTTTCTGTTTAGACTAAGGAAAAACAACAAGCCAAGAAAGAACAAAAGACAGCATAGTATGTACCTTCTCTGCCTTAAATACAAAATGGCAGATGCTTCCAACTAACAGCAGACTCCTAGTAATTTAAAATAAAGTAGAATTAAAACTGTAACATATGCCACAGGTTGCTGGCATTGTTGTTTTTCACTAGGTCTGGCAAGTCAGTGAGATGACCAATTCCAGAGTCAAACATTCTGTTCATTACCCCACCATTGTGACAGTTTCTGTAAGACCAGACACAGGAGAAATGAAACAGTCCTCAGACACTAAAACATGGCTCTACACTGCATGCTAAGAGAGAGGAGGGGTCTGTAGCTACCACTATAAAAAAACTTCCATCTTCTGTGGACCAAGTCTGTGAAGGCAGAAGTGACATGCACTTGACTACTGGGTTAGACTGGCAGGACGAACCTGAGAAGAAACTCAGCCCTAAACGTGGTCCAGATCTTTCCTGCCTGTTACTATGGCCAAATGCTTAACTGGTATAAATAGGCATGTAGAGGACAGGGTAGATTTGTACCTTATTAATTAACCAAAGGAAAGAAAGAGAGAGAAAGAGAGAGCACAAGCTTTCACAGACTCAAGCTGACTTCATCAAATGCTAATGAAGTGAGTTTATATCTATATCTATATCTACTTTGGTTAGTCCATAAAGTGAAAATCTACCCTGCCTTGTACTTAACTTCAGACCTGCACAGCTAACTATATATTTCTGTAAACAGGAATACCACTCTTGCCTCCAATGGGATTATGCTGATTTTATACCAGATGAGGAACTGTCTGAATATTCTGTCATTCTCTCTCTGAACAGTATTGTCCCATCAGTAAAATAAACACTTCTGGAGACAGTTCTGTGGCTGGTACAAGAACACAGAAGTTATTCTCTCTGTTTTGTAAGTAAAGCTTTAGGTATCAAATCAATAACTTTCCTTTAAGATATCCAAAAACCTCATTTAAAATGAGCTTTATTTTCAAGATTTTTTTTTTTTTTTTATAAAAAGACTCCAACTCCTCCTCTTCCTCCCCCTCCCCCCAAGTCTACACTTATA
This sequence comes from Alligator mississippiensis, assembly GCF_030867095.1. NCBI lineage: Eukaryota > Metazoa > Chordata > Crocodylia > Alligatoridae > Alligator > Alligator mississippiensis. Next base: position 407,051,098 of record NC_081824.1, read on the forward strand.
GTATCAGGCTATTTGTCCACTATTTATCCTCATGGAAAGATGATGAAATAAGATGCCCTTTTCTCTCTCTTCCTCTCAGAGAAGGACTCATTGTACCTGTCTAGCACTAGCCTTCAAAATGTATGGGCCAATCTAAAATGTATTGCCCTTTCCTCCAGAATAACTACTGACACAATGTAGTTCAGTTCTACTTACATAACACTGAGAGGTTCATAGTGATCCATGACCTTGTAAGGCTCATTATTAGATAGATACCAATTTGTCATGCTGTGCCTAGCTATCAGCTTTTCTAGTCACTCACGTCATGGTTCTAGTGGCAAATTATATTTGACTTTCAATTTAAAATCCAGGGTACTTTAATGTAAAACCTCAGTATAATAATGGTGATGAAGCAGCAGGGCATGCGATTTGACAGAATGGATTTTTCTAGCTTATCATGCCTGATTCCCCTCCTCCATGCCTCTCAGAAAATAAAAGAAAAGAAAAGAAAAGAAGAAACCCAGTAGTTGGTATCTTGAACTCCTAATGGAAGCACATACACTGGGTAGGCAAAAGTTTCAACGTTGGGGTGCCTTTTAAAATGGAAGTGCTACTGCCCTAAACTAAAGTTGAAAAAAATCTTTTTGAGTTTGCCTCTATGACTACAAATTAAGCCACATTAAAAACATCATGACAAGCTATAGTACATCAATGAAGATGTAATTATTTTTTAATTAAAAATGCATTTGCATACTGCTTTAGCTGAGGGACTACAGTTAACAATATACATCCCATAGCTCCTATCACAGTAAATAATTCTGGTCCCCTTTCTTTACCTACTTCAGATATACCATTAAGTTTGCCTTATGTGTCTAAACCCTAAAGCAATGTTTTTTGGTTTTACCTTTATGTGGTTTTACTTTACAATAATGCAATGTTTTGGTAGAGGGTTTTTGTTGGGGCGAAAGGGAGCAGGAGGTTGGAACTTCCTAGTTGAAGAAAATGACTTGACAACCTTTAAAACATCTATAAGTTTATTATAAACATGTACTATATCAATGTATCGAGCATCTTGAATATTAAGATCCACAGGTCAAGCTCAAGGCTGAACCATTCATGGAAATGCCAGGGCACAGGTTGAAACTTACCTTGTTCTCTTTCACGTTCTCTATATGATGTTCTAGACTATTTGTGTGCCTCAAATACAATCTTCAGTTTATTATTCACAAATGCAAACTCAATAATACTATTCATCAACATAAAAATATTCACAAGAATAGGCATTTGCCAGATCTAGACCCCTGTGAGCTGTTAAACTCAGGGCCACATTATACTGAAAGAATAACTCGAGCATGTTTGGTGTGCTCAAAATTTGAGAGAGGCTCAACTGCAGTCTACCATGCTGGAACATTGAGGCAAGATCTTAACAAAACAAAGCATTTTGAAGGGGGCGGGGGGACCAGAGACCCAAACAAGCAGTTCCTTTGTAGAAACAGGAGACACCAACACTGTGCCAAAATGGATCACATCTTATTTATCAGATCCTTCTATTAACATGGGGGGTGGGGGGGAGGTGTTGTCTACAGAAAAACAGAGAATGTAGCTGTTTAAAAGCCAGTGTGTCATGAACTGGGAAAGAGAGAGAATAAAGTGGAAGTAGCAGATAGCTTCCTGACCAGGTGTGTATACACGCATGCATGCATGCACACACGTACATGCATAAAAATATTAAAAATAGAAAGAAAAATAAAGATTCTCAAGTCATTTTCGCCAACTGGAAAGAGAATCATTTTCTTTCCTCTCTTCAGTAAGCATTTCATGGTAATAGATGGAGGATGACAATTTAGAAGTGGCTGTTTTTCCCTGCCATACAATGATGTTGATTGAGACAGTACTGCCCTGAATGGAATACTCTTAGGGCAGGGTTTGCTAACATACAGTCTGCCAGCTGGCTCTGGCCCATGGAGCCACTGAATCTTGTCCTTGCAGCTGCTGGGCTTTGCCTGTGCCTGAGCCTGCACTGGGGCTGAGCAGCAAGGAGATGTGCCAGGGCATTGGAAGCTGCGCCAATGCTGCTGCTGCTTTTTCTGCTCCCTCCTTCCCCAAGCATGGGCACAGCTTCCAGTCAGAGGGGAGATGCACTGGAAATGGGGAGCTAAAAATTATACCCTTGCTGCTGTCCCTTCTCCCAACCCAACTTTGCCCCCTCCCCAAGGCTGCAGTGAGAGCATAGCTTTCAGCTGGATGAGAGCTACACCAAGCCAGACAGGTAGTGGGGGCTTGGGGCAGGGAGAAGTGACAGCAGGGTAGAAGCAGCTCCCAGCTCCCCAGCCCTGATGCAGACCCCTAGCTGGGCTGGCATGGCAGCTGGCAAGCAGCGGGGGGCTAAGAGAGCTGTAGTGAGGGTACAGGGAAATTTTCTACTCACCACTGACACACTGCTGAAGCAACCCAGCCCATGTTGGACAAGAACTAGGGTGTTCCAGCCTGTGGCTTGAAGAAGGTTGCCAGCCCCTACCTTAGGAGAATACTGGCCTTCTGTCACTGAGAGAATGGTTGTATGCCCCCTTACAGTCTTTTGAGTGACCTACAATCAGTTAATAAAGCAAGATACCCTGCCCAATGCAGACAAGGAGTGCTTGCAATTTTCCATATAATCTACAGAATTTGTTCTACAGAAAACTCGAGAATTTGAGATTCTGTTTCATAACTGTACCCAAAAGGAAGAGATTCTCTGAATTACATCCATCTAATGCTTTGGCAAGTGGTCACTCTTAGTACTCTGTATATAGTTTATTGTGGAGGTATTACTCATATATTTTCTACCAATACAGAAGTGGGCTTCAGTGGAAGTATTTCAGTTTAACTGAGGATCTGCCCTTTAATAAAAATGAGATTAAAATTATTTTGTCAGTCTGGGCAATGACTTAGCAGTTTGGCAATGCTAATGCTAAAAAGCTTTTAAATACAAATATGAAACAGATAGTTTAAAAATAGTTATTTTGGACAAGTACAATGACCCTAGATATTTGGTTAAATGCCACTTCACCTTTGATCCCATTCTTGATTCTGTGCGGTCATAGGTGAGAACAGCAGTTCCTGAAGTTTGTTACCTATAAATTGTTTGACAGGTCAACTGTGTTTTGTGACAAACAGGGATACATTCATAAAACTCCTTGTCCATTCCAGTTCTACACATGTATACTTTTTCATTTTCTTTCTAATGTGCTGTGGGGCTTGCACCACTGACAATTATAGGCCTATATAGCTATTGATTTTTTTCTTGTTTATTTTGGGGTTTTATATGCAATACATTTTCTGTGTGTTATGCTGTGACTTGGTAACTCAAATTTCAGTGTGCTGAGTTATGTGTTGCATGGTTACATTTTGTCCCTATTTTGTTTTCTCTGAATATTAGCTATACAATTAATGAACAAATCAAACAAATTGGAGGGCTGGTATTTTTCTCTGGATGTAACAATAAAGGATGTTTTTAAAACATCTTCTATATTTCTCTCTCAGACCCTAGGGAAGAAGTGTGTGCTTTGAGTTCTAAATTACTCATTCCTAGTGGCATCAGAAGTATGCCCTAAGGAGTATAGTTTCAGCTCGACAGACAAGGCTTTAACTATGCAAGTCCTTTTACAAATACAAAACAATTTAATATTGCATTTTTCCCATAATCTCTTTCAATCCATAAAGAAAAGTGCTACAAAGAATTTAAGAACTGATTCTGTCTCTTCCATAAAAAGCAACCAAAGAATGTCCACCATTTGTGGGGACTAAAATTTACTCCACTGCTTTAAGATTTCTGTTGATATACAGAAGTGGTTAACCATGTTAGTCTGAAGTCAGACAGAAGGTAGGGCAGGGTGGCACATTAGGGAACATCCACACTTGCAGGCACATGTGCTTGCAGCAGCTCAAATAGGACCGGCACAAATTGGAGCTGGGGATTTTTGCCTCAGCGCACGTGCCTGGACACCCACTTTGCTGTGGGGCAAGATGGCCACTTGGGGAAAAATAACCCTGCCCAGCTCCTCACAGATCTGCAGCCAGGGGCAGCTAGTGCCTGGGACCAGCACCTGTGCTGGAGACACTAACCATTGTGCTAGATCCTGAAGCAGTCCTAACCTAGAATGGCTCTTGAATCCTCTATCCACTGCAGCAGTCTGGCAGTGGGGGCTGCTGCCCAGCTGTGACCTGCTGCCACCTGCGACAGCATGTAGCCCCACAGCTGCACACTTGACAGACCCAGATGGGAACTGCATGCCTGCAGCAGGGGCATCTGCACCTCTGGGTCAGCAGCCAGTGGGCTGTGGATGCATAGTTGGCCTCTGTGTGGCACTACTGCCATGTGTGCCGCCAGCCTGCCATCTGGGCAGCTATCACCCAGAAGATATGCTCAGTGTGGTGGCCTGCTTTGAACAGTCAAAGCATGTCCTCCTGGCCCCAAGTAGCCAGGAGGTCAATCACCTCCAGCTGGGTCATGGGTGCCAGCCCTGTGCAGTCTCCTCTGCCTGGATCCTGCCACCTGCCTCACTAGCAGGAATTCTGATGTTCCCTATTTAAAAACTGCAAAATTTCTGATAAAAAAAATCCCAAATTCACTCTTTAAAATACCCCAAAATCCATGTTCTTCCAAAATTAAAACAAAAGACTACTATATATAACTACGACCGACCGACAACTGTGTATATAGTTTTATATATATAAAAACCTGCCCCCTACAAGGCCCCCCCTTCAGTCCCCCTCCTCCCCATTTCTGCCCACCCACACAGCCCCAGCTCCGGTCCCCCCCAATCCCAATCCCTATTTACCTGGGATGGAACCCAGGTCCAGGTCACTGAAGCCTGCAGCAATCCTTGCCCCACATGTACCACAACGTGCTGCAGCACCAGGTCAAGGGGAAGCCATAGAGATGCTCTGGCCAGCTACCTTCTCTGTGGAGGACCCAAGCCTCTGGCTGCCTCAGGTCATGGCCAGGGACGGTGGCCTGCCCCACTTCTTTCCCACAGATTCTGGAAAGAAGAATTTTGGGCCTACACCGCAAATATGCAGCACAGGGAACATTTTTTTGTTCCCAGCGTGCATCTTGTGGCATCTTAAACTCCTTTGAGACACCGTAAGAGGCACGTTCATGCTCATCTGGATGCACCCTTAGAGATTAAATGGTTTGGAGAGGCATGAGCTTTCAAAGCTTATTTAATAAGTTATAATGGCCCATTTCATCAGATGCTATGAATGGACTTGGAGAAGAAAAAGGAATGCAGAGAAGAATTTAAATACAGAGGAAAAGGATCAGCAGGGGACTAAAAAGGTACAATGTCCAAAAAATAGACAATAAATCTTGGAATTAATTGAGAACAACCTTAAAGGCCTTCTAATACGTGTATCTACCCCAGTCTTCTGCAGCTCAAAATTCTAAGAGCAGCATGGATGACTGGTGCCTCTTGATACTGGGGGGCAGTGCTGCTGGCGCTTCTCTCGGTGCCCCCACCATCTCAGGGTGAGGGCACCGGCCATCACCCCCCTCTCCCTGACCAGTGAAGGCCAATCATCATAGTATTTGGTTTTGCTCTTAAATTCCCACCTTCTGGAGTCAAGCAAATATAAGAATTTCAGCTTTTTTAATACCGTATTTACTTGAAACTAAGATGACCCAGAGAGGAAGAGATGTGGGTAAGCAGGCACACTGCCTCCATTATATATATGTTTTCCTTTATTATTGCCCAGGGGCTTAATGTTTATGTTGCAATTTAACCGGTGATTTTGGGATGAGGCTATAAGGAGAGGTAAGGAGGCCTCATTAGTACCCAGAGGGGCACAGCTACAGGGGTTAAAGAGCCCAGCACCAGAGGGGCACTGCTACACAGGGCCAGGGGCCCAGAAATGAGAGGAGATTGATTAGAGTTAGTGCCTCAAAGCCGAGTCTGACACAATGGGTCTAGGCTAGTCAGCCTAGCTACATTAAAGGGGTGGGACCCAAGTTGGCTGAGACCCCAACAGAGGGAACAATACTCATATAACACCCGCAAGACATGGGGCACAGTGAAGCAGTGGTATGGAGCCATGCAATTAATACTTAAAGCAGGAGCTTCTCACATTTAGGTGCTCTGGAGCAAAGACCCAATCTAGGAACCCCTGGGACAGCCTCCCTTTTGAGAACCAAAATAAACTTAAAGACATGGTAGTGGGTGCATGGTGACTCCATTTCCTGACAGCACACGCAGCAGTGGTTCCTTCTGACTGCTGCCATCACACCCAGCCCTGCTGCCCAGACACCCTGGCCCATCTTCCCCTACCCACTGCAAAGGGCAGGACCTGCACAGGTAGGGCATTCAGCTGGTGGCTGGGATGATGTGAAAGGCTGGGGGGAACAAGACTGGTGGGGGGACAGGACCAGCAAGACCCCAGAACCTTGGGGTGGTGACAGCCAGGGGCCGGTACTGGGGCCTGCAGCAGAGTTACAATACATTGCCCACACAGCCTTGCAATGGGCATGGGTTTCACAGGCAGGGAATTGCAAGAGGTTGATTGCAGCTCTGTGCTGACCCCAGACCTGTGATGTCACTGCCCCAAGATCCCAGTCCTGGGCTCAGATACAGCCCCATTCACCCAGCCAGTCCTATCCTGTCTGCCTGGCCACATGCCCTGCCTGTGTGGTTCCTGCTCAGTCTCCATAGAGACCCCAGGATTACAGGGCAGTGACAGCATGGGCCAAGGCCAGGGCAAAGCTCCAGTTCTGTGAGCAGGGACATGTGGGCAGTGAATCACAGCTCTGCCCCAGCCCCATGCTGATCCCAGTTTCACCTGCCCCTCCCACTTCTGAACACTGCTCCCTTCCCACCTACAGCCCATTCCCACATAGGAAAAGGGAATGCTAACCCAGCCCATGACAGCTCAGCAAAACTTCTTATGTGGCCTGTGGGCCCAAATAATTGCCCACCCCTGATTTAGCCCTTGATCTACCAAGGTACTGAAAGCATACGTGAAGTGCCACCATATCATAGTCAATAAGACTCGCATGGTTATGGTGAAGCACATATTCTAAGTGTTTTCCTGGACCTGGGAACTTACATGGATCCAACTCCATTAACTTTCATAGTTACTCCTGATTTACTTTAGTGTGGGAGGAGAATTGGACCCTCTGATTAGTTTCTTGCTGTTTTTACTGCAGCGAGAGCCTTGTAAACTGACACACTGATGCCCAGTCTTTCAGAAAACTAGCTTAGTAACCCAGCCATGCAGAAAACTGTCTCCAAGTAAACAATGGTATTAGCTTAAGTGTGAAATCACCCCATCTTCATATTATTTCCGTCAACATGGCATGACTACAAAGCAGGGATGTGTGAAGACAGCAGATTTGGGCTTTCTAAATCATCTCACGGTGGTATTATTTTAGGGTTTACAAAAAACTGCTATGTGCCAAAAGAACCTTCATTTAAGCTATTGTGTCCCGTCCCCCTCCCCCCCCTGCCGAGAGATGAGCTGTTTAAAAATCTCTTCCTAATTTTTTTCTACATTTTGTTTTGTAGTCTTTCTTTTCTACAATAATATGAAAAGTCATTTTAAGTGTTTATTTTCTTTTTGTGGGGCTACCAGAAGAATTTTTCAACTGCAGCAATCTTGCACTTGCATTTTGCCAGACCTGCTCTGCTCATACACATTTCTCCTTTTCATGTGACCCTTGTGGTCCCACACAACACTATTATTCTATGTGCCTTTACTCACTCAAAAAAGGTCATCACCATTCTCCTCATCATTCAATTTAGCAACATAAATACTTTTGACATGTAGCCCACTTTCTGTCTTTCCTAAATAGATACACACATGTATTGACATTGTAGGCACTGTGGGAGGATTATTCCAGCAATTCCAAATTATGTCAACTAGATTTCATCTGTATGCTGATATATCATTTCTAGTTTTTTCATGCATGTTTTCTATACTCCTTGCATTTGCATTAAATATTTAATACAGTATCCTTTATCCTCCAAAGAATTCCATTTTCACTGTACTTTGTGCATTGTAAACACACAATAGTTAATTTAACTGCCACTCCTTTACCTCTTAAGACAGTTGCGTATTTTGAATATCGGCTTCCCACTCATAAGCAGACCACTTAAAGCAAACTGACTTGTTATGTCAAAACGCTTTTCAGGGGCCAGTACACCCAAGGCTCACCAGGACATTTAATAATTGGTCTTCAGTATGTCTTCTCTTTTCTTTGTTTTAATTTCTCAAGCATGGGCAGCTTCAGCTCCTTGTCTAGTCAGTCTTTCCCTTTCTCGTGAGAAGACCAACAAGGGCTTTGTGCCAGTGGTAGGTTCTGTGATTTGGGTGACATTCTGAGCTTGAGACAACTCATTTCATATACATCACTAAACAACCACCAGAACACAACAGTTTTTATATTAGTCCAGTTGAGAATCAATTAGCTCAACTAATTGAGACCAAAACTCATTTGTAAAATCAAATCATTAGATTTATTGAACACATGCAAAACACACAGAGTATATAAACATGTATGTTTTTTCATTATTATTATTTCATTTTTTTCCCCTCGATTGTTAAAACACTTCTTTTTTACTTACCCTTACTCTCATTTGTACCACACACCACATATTTTCTGTGTCTGGACAATGGAATGGTTTGGATAATTGACATCCAGATGATAAACTGGTAATACAGTAGAGAGTTTATGTGAATTTAAAGGGTTGGCAAGAAGTTCCTTAATTCTAGTCTAAAACCTCTTCTGTGATATTAATCCAGTGGCCCAAAGATAATTTAAAAGTACCAGAATGCAAATACAGTTTGAACCTTGTTCACTTCCATCAAATTCCTTAGCAGAAAAACTATTACTTAAATTATTTTGCCGCTACCAAGAGTTTTTACTACAATATTATTTCAGACAAACAATACTCAGATATATCAAAGACATTCAGGACCCATTTCATTCAGGTCAAAATCTTGTAATTCACTTCCTTTTAAACATTTGTCTAATAGAACTTGTTAAACAAGCTCTGGCAGTACTGAAGGGTTAAAACCACTGGTTCCAGCCAAACCCATCATTCCTAAAATATTGACTTCCTTATTCCTAAAGAACATATGCAGACTAGTTAGTTTGAGATAACTTTATATAAAAAGCATTACATCATAATGCTTTATGTGCAGTCACATACTGTTAAATGATGTGATGCAAAGCAAATGGATAGTTTAATTTTGTGATGTGGCACCAAAAGAAAAAATTTAAAACAGGGATTAGAGACTGAGTTGGCTCAGTGAAGCATCTGAAACAAGTCCATTATACCTGCAGAAAATTTTGCAATAACTGTATCAGCAACCAAGGAAGAGGTTATTAAAACTAAAGATAGAGACATTCAGATAAATGTGCCCCCTTCCTCCCCCTCTCCCTCCTCCCCCGCTCCCACACACACCCCAACATCTTTTAACAAAAATAATGAATAGGAGAAAAGGTTTTTAAACTGGGATAAAAAAAAAAAATGAATGTTGTTTCCTGGAAGAAGGACATCATATGGAAATTCTGATTCATATTACACTAATGGAACAATAGATTGGTAGGTTGATATATTTTCTGTACACAGAGTTCATGGCTGAGATGAATTACCCAGTGGTATAACCATGCAAAGGAGACAAGTATTTTGGCAATGCATAACTTAATCCCCCTATTTTTCCAACATGGTCCATTTTCTGTGTCCTAAATCAGTTGGCTAAGAGACAGTTCCTGACCTGTAGTGTGGGAAATGTGAAAAAAAAAAAAGATACTTAAGGGAGCTGAAAAAAGTGCTAGAATCAATAGTGACAATTTCTAAGCAAATCTCTCTCTAACATACACAATGAGTCTTAACAAGAATATATACCTCTACCACATGAGGTAAAAGAGACCTCCCTTAAATTGCATAAGCTCCTCTCTCTCTGAAAGTCATATTCAGTATAAAATACTCTACTCTGGGTGCGTCTACAGGTGCAATTAACGTGCCTGAAATTACTGCACAGAAAATTCAGGTGCATTAAACTGCATCCAGGTACACATTGAAACATGTTCCTGACAGGAGCAATTAAGCCCAGGGTTGCCCTGCCCTGCTCTGCCCCCCCTGCAGCAGCTGTCTCTAGGCTCCCCCTGGTGCCAGCCCTGGGCTGGCAGGGTGCACTGGGTGCAACCCAAGCCCGGCAGGGAGGAGGTCAGGGTTGGGGGAAGGGAGAGCTGGGGACAACTGCCCATCCCTCCCCAAGCAGCTCTGAGCTGCAAGAAGCTGGAAGCTGGCAAAGAGCTGGGAACAGCTTCACACCCACTCCCTGAGCAGCTCCAAGCTGCATGGTGCTCCCAGCTCCGCTTGGCTCAGAGTTGCTCCAAGAAGTGGGCAGGGAGCTGTCCCCAGTTCCCTACCCACCCCACAGAGCTCAGGTTCTAACCTGTGGCCTCATACTGTCCAGGTTGACCACAAGCAATTCATTCCCCATCAACGTCTACATGTACACTTCATCACATTAGCTTAATGGGCAGTTGTCTAGTACTTTTATCTACCAGTTCTAGGAAACGGCTTATTAGACTAATCTACTGCACAATAATTGCCACGCATGTGTAGATGCTGATGCTATACTGCACATTAGATTAGTCCAATATGCAGAAAAGCATCTTGTGTTAATTTGTCCTCCTTTCCCCAATTTAGACAAAGCTTATTCTATGTAGCGAAGACTCATGAATTCAAATTTAGTGGTGAAACATGAGCCTAACAAGTATGTACGCAACAAAAACTAAATACATAGGGAGCCAGGATATAAACCTAGACTTTTAGCTTCAAAGACACAGGTCTCTGCCACTTGAAATAAAAATCTTATTCAGGCTAGGAACAGAAGTTAAGCTTAAACCAGCATAAGTGATTGGAAACTGGTTTATATCTGTAACAGAACAGAAGTTCAGCGCACACAGCCTGGCTTAAAAATTGCAGAACCTGGTCTAAGATGACCTGGATCAATGTGGTATCAGACTTAATCTATTTAGTTTTGACTAGTTTAAAGTGCCCCCAACTTGATGGCCTCGCCCAATGCAGGCAGCTTGAGTGCCCATCTAGCCAAAGGGTAAACATGCGTTCTGTTCACTACCAATCTAACCTAGGGCTCTTAGAGTAAAGCATGTAGTGTATATCACTTCTACCTCAGGCTTTTTGAACATCTGTACCTGGCCTCAGTTTATACTGGCAGCAAGCCCCTTCCTCTCTAGTAGACCAGGGATAAGGGGATAAATTATCTCTCTCACTCTCACACCAAGGGAAACTGTTTTTTGGCAGACTGAGGGATCCTGCCTCAGGTTCTTTCCAAAAAATCCCCATAGTTCCTCACAGCCTGTCTCTGTCACTTCTTGATAACTACACCCCATAGTTTATTGCTGGTTGCTCCTGGTACACATAAATATGAAACATAATATTCCCCCCATTCAGTCTTGTCCAAGAAGTCAAAGACCTAGTAACTCAAACTCACCATTCAGTGCAAAAGAATCAAGCTAGTATTACTCACTACTGTTGAAGACTAATTTTTACTAGACATTTAGAGGGTTAAGAACTGCATTGCAGTGAATGCCATTGTTCAAGTTCAGCAGAGTAAAATCCATCATTTTTGAGTGGGTTGAAAATGATTTTTATTAGAGTCATTCACACAACCCTATAATTTGGTGACATATAGCAGATATACTTACTAATTTCCTGTTGTAAACTTTATCTTCACCAAGAAGCAAAAAGTTCATTAGTTTGTTCAAAACATTCCTTAATGAGTGTGCTAATTGAGAACACATTAACACATTTCACCAGGCTCATGTGTTTATTACTTAAGAAGGGACATAAATTTGTCTTCCTTTGTGCGGTTAATGCTAGCAAGATTCTTGGTTTAAAGAAAAGCCATAATACTCACTGTGCTCAAAGTCTAAAATGGTAAGGAACACAGAATGAATGCTTTGTAAAGTGTATTGGAAAATTAGGCTTAATTACAATATGCTTTTTTTGGCTTTTTACTGGAGGCACCCATTGTGTTGAAGAGTGTTCCTCTTTGTGCTTCTGAATCCAGGAACACCTTCTATGTTAAATTACAACCAACTTTGCATCTTGCTTTAGGTCCTAATGCAACAAAGTCCTTAAGAACATGTCAAATAAGCAGGGATCCTGGTTTTCTTTGATTTTAAAGAAATTCCCAATTTATGGTTAAAAAAGTAACCCCAAATCCATATTTTTCCCTTATTAAAATTAAACACCACTATATATATAGCTATATATTAGTGGTGTTTCATTTAAATCACAGAAAAAAATTGGATATGGGGTTACTTTTTTTTTTTTTAACCAAAAATTGGGATTTTTTTTTTAAATCAGAGAAAAACAGGATCCCTGCAAATAAGTGCATGAGTAATGCCACTGAAATGAGAGATAGGGGCCCTAGTAAGTAGGTAGTCAAAAGCCAGAAATAGGTCATGAGCCAGAGATCAACAGTCAAAGTTGCCAAATCCAGTTATGACAGCAAGAAACTGATCCAGTACTCTAGGTAGACATCAAGTGCCTAAGTGTCAAGCTAAAGAGTCAGGATCTGAAAACCTGAAAAGAATCCCAGGTCAGTAAAACCAAGAGACAAGAGTGTGAGGTGCACATTGATCACAAATTGCTTGAGGATTTATTATGCAAAGGTCAAGGGCTAGGGTGGTCCCTTACATGAAGAGCTGGACTTAATCCGGTGACCGAACAATGAGTGAGTTGGAATGAACGAGGAATACACTGAAAGCCAACTGAAACAGATACCTTACAGAAACTATTATATTCACATTCTCAATGTCTCGCTAAACTGGGGCTTTAATTTGAATTTAATACCTGTAACAATATAACTGTGTTGTTTAAGAAAAATACTCAATTCTTAAACCTTGAAAATGTTCACTGGTTCTGATTCTGCTCTCACCTTGACTGTGAGCAGCTCTCCTGAAGCTGGGGTGGGGAGAGAGGGGACAGGGGGAAAAAAAAGCAGGCACCATTTTATTAACAGGCCCATTATAAGCTGATAAATGTCCCATTTTATTTTAAAGGCTTATTTTCAAAGGTTTATCACAGTTCGTTAAACCCAAGAAAGAGAGTTATTTTCAAACTTGCTGGTACATACAGCAGACTTCACAATAGTAATTAAAGGAGACTTATCTTTAGCAGAACTTCTTCAAGACTTCAAAGTTTGGAGTGAAGTGGATTCAAGGGACTTTCTCCCCCCACACAAATGCAAGAGAAGAGTGCTTCTCAGTAAGCTTTTGTCCATTATCTAGCACAATAAGGCCAAATAAAGCATAAGGACTCAAGGATCTGCCATACTACACGCAAGCAAGAAGAAACTGCCTCCTGTCCCCAGAGGCATAAGACTGTTTTATCTGAAGAATACAAGCTTTGAACAGTATCCCCAAATCACTGAAAATGTTACTGTTTGGATGAAGTTCACTGGAGTTTTTTGCAAATAAATACAACAAATAAAAAGCAAGTTTTTCTTTTGCTGGCAATGGGTCAGGAAATACATTCCAGAAGGTGAAAGGGAAGTTTTTTTACAGTAAGATTTTCAGGTTATTCTGAAAGAATCATCACTTCCAGAAACCACTGTACAGCCAGTGCTGCTGATACAGAACGCCCTTGAGAAAGAGCCCAGGGAATAATGAAAGAGCTGCCGAGTCAAAATAGCCTGGGGATGTAGATTTTTAGGCAGTATTAATTATTTTTTTATCATCCCCATTAACTTCTACTCTGTCACAGTATTTTCCAGTTGATTAATGTTCAATCTAACAATATGTCAAACTGTAGATGCAAATAATGTATATATTCCACATTTGGTTCAACAAGCCAGGAAAGGTAATAGCCAAGGAAATAGGACCACCTCTTTAAGGGAAAGCTGCAAGATTTCTGCTACCTAAAAATTTATACATCGAAAATAATGAAGTACAGGAAAGGAATATGAACAAGGGCTTTCCCACCCACAAACACTATAGCATTGTTAATGATTAATAGGGAAATCTCAGAGGTTCAGCTAAACAGGCAGTGCTAGCAGCTTAGCCAACTCTTGTGTGAATGAGTCAGACCTGCTGGGTTTGCAAAATTAGGCTTGAAGTCTCATAAAAATAGATAATTCTACTTAGGCTGGAAGTACTCTCATTGGGCCAGATTCTGATAACTTTCCTCCCTTTCAGCAATATACTACATCGAAAGCCATTCTCTCTGAATTTTTGAGACTCATTCTTGAGGTAAATAAGTGTAGCAGAGTTTGACCCAAGGTGTCTCAGCACTTGTATCTAGGCCCAGCTAGCACCAAAATGTCAGAAATGTTGAATAAAAGTCAGTTAGCTAAATTTAAATGTTTGCCAGTCTGTACAAAAGTTTCAGTTTAAATTTGGGCATCAATTTGGGCCTCTTTTAATCCAAAACAGTATATGTCCATTGCTCATCAAGATGAACTGGAAGACAGGCCTCTGAATATTGTATGTTCCCCCTTGCATTCCACCACACCATGTAGTCTATATTTAGAAGTGATTAGGTTTATTTATCTTGCAAACTAACTAAATCCAAATTAGCTCAGAGCTCAATCTACTCCTAAAAGATCTGTTTACATATGCTAATTTTCATTTAAGTAGTGGCCAATTAAGACCTAAAAGACTGTACAGCTGGAGGTAAGCACCAATAGCCTTTGGAATTTCCAGGTAGTTGTGCCATATGCATGAGTATACTGCTACATTATTCCCTATTTATAACTCACTGGGTGACTGTTATTGTCCTTTTGACAAAGAGAAGCCGTTCTACCACATTTGTAAACATGTACAGTCATTAAAGGCAGTTCAATGTTCTCAGGTCAGGTCCTAGAGGTGCTAGGTGTAACACGCTGTAATGGTTGGGCATGTGTAGATGACACAGGCATTAATGTAGAGCAAGTTAAGCCTTATGTGTCATTCCCCACAGATTTCAATCGGGGGAGTCAAATATCAATTTATGCCCTAGAATGTCTTTCTTAATGTATTACAGCAGAAGGTGCATGTAAACTACCCAGGTTCCCCAGTCCCCACCCCTGGACTCTCACTAGAAGTCTCCCCTGGGCACGGTCATGGTCACCCCAAAACCCTTGTCACTTGCACCTGCCTATGCTAAGTCAGTCTGGTCTCTCTCTGTCAGTACACAATCCCAAAGACCCCATCCCAATCCAAAGACAAGATGCTTGAATCCTCCCCTTCCATTCCTTTCCCTTTCCATCCCACCATGTTACAAATATAGTGTTTTTTCCCATAGCAGTAAGTACAGCCTGCAAAGAAAAAAAGATGTTTTGGAGCAGCGGCAGCAGGCATTAACCCCAATCCCCACCCCCCTCAGCGACCATGCATATGAAATGCATTATAATGCAGACTTACTAAAGTCTTTAAAGACTTACTAAAAGCTAATGGCCCTGGGAGGTCCATGCATGGAGAAGTTTTGCAGATTGTCTGATTGCCTCTTGGGGTGGGTGGGGTCAAATAGTCTTTTTTCTTACAAGACATGCTGGGTGCACCACACCCTAGCTAGCACTTAACAAGCATTCTACCTCCCTCCCTCCCTCCCTCAGATAATAGTCCACCATACAACTCTTTGCAACTCTTTCCAGAAATGCCATGACTCCATAGAAAGTCCCCAGGCACAGCATCCCCACCATGCTGAGGTGGGAGCGGTCTCCAAAAACCAATCCAACCACCCACCCACATCAAGGAAGACATGACACTTATATAGAACAAAAATAAAACTTTACTGAAAATGCTGCAGCTTAATTTAACAATATAAAACATATATACAAATGTAAAAAGGGAAGATATTTTCAATATACTCCTCTACTCTTCATCACTGGGCTGTGGGCTGGTTGTCATCCCCAGTGAGTTCCTTTCCCCCCCCCCTCCTCACAGAAAACTTTCATGGGTGAAAGAAGAGGAAAAAGGAGTGGGGTTTGGCACACAGTTGAAAAACTGGACTTTTGTCCCCCCCCCCCCTTCCCCTCACACACACACACACACACACACACACACACACACACACACACACACACAGGTCGGTGGGCCATCTTTCCCAAATATCAAATATGGGACACTACATATCCTGGGTATCTGGCAGGCAGCATCCTGCTGCCCTTGGACTTTTGGTCATGGTTCTGAAATGGAATGTGATGAAGTTCAGAAGGTTTGCTACAATACAATATTGAAGAAAGTCATGTAACCACTCACTCTTAAGTTTCAAACTATTCACACAAACTTACCATTAGGGTGATGCTGCAGCTGTTGCCAGGAGCTATGGCCACTGCAGTGGCAGCACACAATGAGGGGTGTAGTGTTTTGCAGGTGGAGGGTACATGGACAGAGGGGAGGACATACACTATGGGGGGGGGGCAAAGAATTAAAGAATTACTTCTCTCCCCCATTTTTTTTATTATTATTGTCGTCGTCGTCATCTGAGCAGACCCATTCTGATCTGCCTGAATTGTGTGCTGTGACGGAAGAGGTGGGATTGAAGGAGGGTAAAAAAAGAACACACAATGGCACCTACTGGCTAGAGGCCAGAACACAGTGCCCCCTCATAGCAAAGAGGAGTAATTAGAAGTCTTTGGAGTCTCTGGCTCTTTGCACGAACACAGTTGGAGCAACGTAATTGGAAAGCACCACAAATTAAAACATATCCAAGTAGTATTTGTTTAAGGTGTTAAATGGACTTTAAAGCAGTGGGAAATTCTGAGCCATACAAACACAAACACAGTTGCATCAACGTAAACCAGAAATTTTATTTCATCTACACACACTCATAAATGTTAAAGCTAAGATACATTGGTTCAGATCCTGGGTTGTACTGCAACCACTCTGTGGAAGGATCACCGAGGTGTAAGGGGTTCTTCCACCAGCATACAACTGACATAGAAGCTTGTATGGCTACCAAAACAGGAGACATTACTGGGTAGTGCACAGAGTTTTCACGTGCTTTAGCAATGCCTAGATGCCCTTGGGGCTCTTGGCATCTGCTGCAAGCTAGTTCAGACTGTCTGTCTTCAGTGGCCAAGCACTCAAACAACCACAGCTGAAGGAACTGTAGGGATGGCTTGATTCACCCTTCTCCACCCTACTCTTGAGTTGTACCTTGTGCTCTTTAGTGACAGTTGAAGATCTGGAACAAATTCCAAGGCAATCTAAGTAGTGTTATAAGTTATGCATCAGTGAGTGAGTGTAAGCTAATGTAAGTCAGGAACAGGTAGAGGCTGAAGGTTGAGAAGAAGAGAGGGGAATAGTAAGAAAAAATAACTAATAGGAGGGTATAAAAGGCAGAGGTATATAAAGTGCATAGGGGTGAACACATGCTGCACCTTTTCAAAGGGTATAGAAGAGAGAGTTCTGGCATAGCTCCCAGAGACACTGAGCCAAATTTTGTTCTCAGGCACCAATGTCAACTGGCTTGCCATAGTTAATCAGCATTTGTACTGGTTTGAATGACAGCACAATGCCTCCGGGAGCTCCTGCTGGGCCTACGTACCTCAGCACTACTTCTAAGCCAAGCAGTAACTTGCACACTGTCTAGCCTGAATATTTTTAAAATCTGGTTGGATATTGCTCAGGGCCAGGATTAGAACTCAAGAGTTCAAGGCCCCCTGCCTTCTGCTCACACCACTAAACCTCACTTATCTTGTGTTCAAAGGGACAAGATATCATTGCATCCCAGAGATGGAATGAAGTGTCTAATGATGGGGCAGAGGGATAGCAAAACACTAACCCAGGCACTTTCCTTTGTAAACCACCACTTGTAGAAAAATAAGATTCAAAATTAGATAGCCTGCTGAAATTCAAAGATAGGAAACCAAGTTCACATTTGCAAGTTGTTCAGCTTGACTTTATAACAAGTTCACATGGCAGAATGAACATACTTCAATTGACTGCTCTTTTGAAAATGTAATACTTTTTATCCGGGATAAAATAAGCATAGGTCACTTACAGTCAAGGAATTGGTGTTTTTTAATATAATACTAAAACTGGGAGAGAGAGAGTCATGCAGACCTGCAGAGTCAGCTGCACAGTCTTGTACTTTGAATATTTTTATTTCTGAAAAAAAGTGATCAAAGCTATGTATGGAATCCATAGATGGAAGCCTGATCAAGAACAACTGGACAGAAGGATTCTTCCCTTTTTTACCTTTTGCTTGACCTATTTTTCTATTATTAGAATATCTGCTGGATGTAGGGTATACCTAAGGAAAAGGCCAATGCTAGAACCGATCAGAAATGCATTGCGTGCCTGCTCCACCCCACCTCCTGCCCCCATACACACACAGAATCAACACCATTACCTCTTTCAAAATGTTAGCCATAGACTCATAATGTGTGGATGCAGCAGCACAGAGGACATCTCTTAAAGAAGGTTTGGGGCTATTTAACAGTAGAGATGCGCTAAGACTGTCAGTCATAAAATTCAAGCCTGAACAAGATGAGCCAAAAGGCAGGAGACTGACTTTGGAGGCAAAGGTGAGACTTTTGTTTGACTGCAGGGGAGGTCCTATTTTCCCCTTTCCTTTGAAAAACCATCTGCATCACACTGGTCTGTTCCTTCAACCAAGCAGGACTGTATTCAAGTTCCTCTTGCACAATTTCTCTCAAGAGAGCTAAAAAGAGGTACGCAATCACTTCTCAAATGGGTTGATGCATTGCCTCATCTTTAAATCACTAGGCAAATCCTGTTCTACTGTATCCTCGTATGAAAATATCCTGGCCTAACACTGCTCACATCAGGCTTTGCAAATCATTATTTTCCTGTAAAATTAGAGTAGTATACCAGAGTACTTCCATTTCCACTGCTCAGAGCCCTCCCTCCCAATTTCCATATCCTTCTCAATTGACTCATTCAAACCCTTTGCTTCTGATAGTTCATCTCCATGCCTCATATAGCCTTCACGTTAAATTCAGAGTGGGTTTATAACTAAAAGGTCTGGGGTTGATGCAACAACCAGTTAATGAAATTCTGTGTCCTGAGGACAGAGTGCATTTTAAGTCGCTTTTACCCTTAAAAAATATAAACCTATATATTATGAAAAAGTGGTGAGAGAGGCAGATAGCCATGTTAGTCTCAAGCCAGGCAGAAGGCAAGGTAGATTTGCGCCTTACAGACTATCTAAATCAGAGATGTATAGTATATGTTTTTGCAAGAAGCAAAATAAGCCCCTGCTTACAAAAGCTTAGGTAGTTTTAAAGGTGAAAATCTACCCTGTTTTCTGCGTAAATAGACATGTAATCCTACACACGGACTTTATAATGACAAATGAACAATATGCTTCTACTTTGTATTACATCTTTCAGCTCCTAGGCTTGTAAGCTATACCAATAGGAACTCCCTTACTTATCAGCAGAGTAATAGTAAGAAGTTTTAAATGTGTCTGACTATAACGGGATCTAATTTATATCACTTTATACAGCACTCTGAATTTGACGTTCCTTGCTTATATCTAGCTTTGATTCCAAACATCCATTCCTCCTAACAGGCTTTTTTCTTCTACAGACTTTTCTCTTTCTATCCCCCAACCCCCTTTTCCCTCTGGCTTTTTCATTGCTGAAGACATTCCTCCTTAGTTTGTATGTTTTTCTGCTACCACTGAAGAGATGTCATGTAACAGAAACCAAGGGGTTTCAAATTCTAAGCTGAATCTATTCTTCATTTATAATGTTGGACCTTATTCCCCTAAAGGTATGAATTACAACATGTTGTCAGCCTCTTCTTTATATTTCCTGAATTTGTACAAGGTATTCAAACTTCAACATGATCTCCAATAGTTCTTTATGTTTAATATGGAACTATCTCAGGAAGAAACAGCATGCCTGCAGAGATCCATGTTGATAGCTTGTGGAAATCACTATCATCTCTGCCAGTTTTTTCAGTGATATGTACACAAGAGTGTCTGTGGGGACTTGTTCAGCACCAAGTGGGGCAAAAGGAGATGGATAACATTGGAGCAAAATGGATTCAAGAATGAATGGTCGTGAAAGCTGCCCATCAATTGGAAAGTAAGCTGGTCCGATTTAGTCTGAAAGGCAGAAAACCCCCAACTGGTGTTTTTGGAAGGTAAAAAATAAAGTTAGTTTCTTCTTGTCATAATATCCATTATTTATGTGCAGACATATGCAGTAACCTGGTCTGCATCTTATCTGATGAAGAAATGGGTTGTTAATGATTTCAGTCTGAGATGCTTGCTGACTGAGATCAAACTGTAAAGACTCAGGCTTCCAGTTGTAGAGGTCCCTGGTGTCAACCAAAATGGAGGCCAATATACATGCAGTATGGGATCACCTTTTTTGCTTATGCACATTATTTTGGCAGTAGATAGTGCTTTTTCTCCTCCAGGTCTTGAACACATTCAAGCAAGTTGCCCTGCTATGAATCATTATGTCCTCAGTTACCTTTTGTTATAGCACTTAAAGCTGATTGGGGATAGGTAATTAAAATAATTCTAATTAATATTTAAATGTATTCTGCTACAGACAGATGCCATGGTGAAAGCAGATGTGAGATTAGCCATACGCTGTTTTATACTTCTCCACAATTCAAAAGTGGAAGGAAATCAAAATATATCATAGTACTTATGACTTGCAGTACAGTTTGATTCTGCTATAAGCATAATTAAAAAGGCATCTTGAAGCTGGGAAAAATCTTTGAAAACACCTGCCTGATACACTGACAAGGTTCCTTGGGTGAATTTGATATCTTTTATTAGACCAACCCAAATGGTTGGAGAATAATTATTAAGCAAGCTTTCGGGTTCAAAAACCCTTCGTCAGGTTAAGGACGCTGCAGCAGTTGCTGCGTGCTCTTCCTGGATGGAATGAAAAGTAAACAAGCCAGGGGCTGGGCTGGGCTGGGGAGTCAGTTGCCAGGCAGATTGTAATGTATCAAAAATCCAATGTCTATGTTTAGTCCCTGATCTCTAGTATCCAGCAGGTTGATGAAATGGAGCTCATAGGCTCGTCTCTGGGATGTGTTGTGTAAATTTCCCTTGAGGATCAGGACTGAGAGATTGGAGAAAGAGTGACCCTCCTGTGAGAAATGTGCCCCCACCGGTAATTGGGTGTTTCTGTCTTTGACGGATTTCTGGTGTGCGTTCATTCTGGTGTGCAGTTGTTGTCTGGTCTCTCCTACATATCTTCCATCAGGGCATTTGGTGCATTGGATGAGGTATACTACATTTCTGGAGGTGCAGCTGTAAGATCCTGGGATGCTGATGGCTCTGTTGTGGGGTGTAGTAATAGTGGGGGTGGTGGAGATGTGTTGGCAGGTTTTGCATTTCTTGTCATGGCACGGTCTGGATCCTTTTGGTGTGTTCTGGGCTTGAGGAAGTTTGCTTCTGGTGATGAGGTTGGCGAGGTTCGGTGCTTGTCTGAAGGCTAGGATGGGTGGCTCTGGGAAGATCTTTTTAAGAATAGGGTCTTTTTCTAATATGGGTTGCAATTTTTTGAGGATTTTCCGTATAGGTTCAAGGGATGGGTGATAGGTCATAACCAGCGGTGTGCGATTTGTGGGTGTTTTTCTTCTGTACTGCAGCAGTTCTTCACGTGGTATCCAGGTGGCTCTTTCAAACGTGCGATCTACCTCTCTGGAGGTGTGTCCTTGCTGGGTGAAAGCCTTTTTAAGATTGGTGAGGTGGCGATTCCGGGTGTTCTCTTCAGTACAGATGCGGTGGAATCTGAGGGCTTGGCTGTATATCACAGCTTTTTTGGTGTGTTTCGGGTGATTGCTGGTTTTGTGCAGATGTGTGTTGGTCTGTGGGTTTCTTGTATACTGTGGTCTGTATTTTACCCTTCTGGATACTGATCATTGTGTCTAAAAGGGAGATGTTGGTGTTGGAGTATTCCAAAGAAAGTCGGATGGAGGGATGGTGACTGTTGAATTTCTGGTGGAACTCAATTAGAGATTCCTGGTTCTCACTCCAAATGATGAAGATGTCATCGATATATCATAAGTACAGCAAGGGTTTGATGGTGCAGTTCTTGAGGAAGTCTTCTTCCAGGTGGCTCATAAAAAGGTTGGCATACTGTGGGGCCATTTTAGTGCCCATAGCTGTTCCCATTGTCTGGAGGAAGTGTTGATTATTAAAAGTGAAATTGTTGTGTGTGAGGATGAAGTGTATAAGCTCAGTGATATCTTTGGGTCTGTATTCTGGGTTGTAATCTTGTTCCTGTAGATATGTAAGGCAGGCATGGATGCCATCCTGGTCTGGGATGTTGGTGTATAGGCTGGTAACGTCCATGGTGGCTAGGAGTGTGTTGCTGGGAAGGTGGTTTATGTTTTTAAGTTTCCGTAGCAAGTCTGTGGTGTCTTGGACAAAACTTGCTGTGTGGGTGACAAGCGGTTTTAGGATGGATTCAACAAAACCTGATATTTCTTCAGTTAGGGTCCCATGGTTGGATATGATAGGTCTGCCAGGGTTCCCTTGTTTGTGGATTTTAGGGAGCATGTAAAAAGTCCCCGGGTTAGGTAGTGGGGGGATCAAGGTCTGTAGTTTTTCTTGTAATCTCGGTGGAAATGATTTGATGGTATTGTTGAGTTTTTTGGTGAAAAGGGGAGTAGGATCTTCTTGTAGTTCTTTGTAGTAGGTGGTGTCAGAGAGCTGTCTGTTGGCTTCCTTTATGTAATCCTCACAGTTTAGGATGACTATGGCTCCTCCTTTATCTGCTGGTTTTATTACTATTTGGTGGTTAGATCTTAGAGATTCTATGGCCTTTTTCTCTGGTAGAGAAAGGTTGTTGTGGTGGCGCGTGTTGCTGATTATTTCATTGTTCATTCTTTCCCTGAAGTAGTCAATGTAGCGGTCAAGGTTAGGGTTTCATCCACTGCGAGGTGTCCAATCTGATGTTTTTTGGGGTTTTTTGGCATTGATCTTTTCTTGAATGTTGTCAGAGGATGAGTTGTCATTGGGAGTGGGTTCAGTGTGGTCGTGGAAATATTCTTTGAGGCGCAGGCGTCGGAAGAATTCTTCTAGTTCTTCACATTGAAGTATTTTATTAGGGTATTTTTCTGGACAGAAATTTAGGCCTTTAGAAAGGACAGATTTTTCAGTTTTGGTAAGCGTGTGTGCGGAGAGATTGATAATATTTGTGGGTTGGTTGCTGCTTGCAATTTCATCAAGTCTGAGGTTGGAAGGTCGTAAGGTGTTGGTGTTGTTCCTCTGATGGTTGTTTTGTGGCTGGGGAGCTTGTTCTTGGAGTAATTTGTCCCATTTCTTCTTTTTATGTAGGAGAGCGCCCCAAGGGATGCCAAGGTTGAATGGTCACAAACTCCTCCATGACCGTTTCGATTCATAGACTCATAGATATTAGGACTGGAAGGGACCTCAGAAGATCTTCGAGTCCCTACCCCTGGGGCAGGAGGCTGAAGTCAGCCGGGATCATAGGATCCCAGCAAGATAAACATCCAAATGTCTCTTGAAGGTATTCAAAGTAGGTGCTTGAACACCTCTGGTGGCAGTCTATTCCAGACCTTGGGGGCTTGGACAGTAAAGAAGTTTTTCCTTATGTCCAGCCTGAAACGGTCATGGAGGAGTTTGTGACCATTCAACCTTGGCATCCCTTGGGGCGCTCTGGTGAACAGACGTTCCCCCAGATTCTGGTGAACACACCTGATAAACTTATAGGTGGCCATCAGATCATCCCTGAGCCTGTGCTTCTCCAGGCTGAAGTGTCCCACAGTTCTCAGCCTCTCTTCATAAGGTTTGTTTTCCTAACCTCTGATCATGCACGTGGCTTTCCTTTGCCTTCTCTCAAGCTTCTCCACATCCTTTTTGAACTGTGGAGCCCGAAATGGGAACCAGTACCCCACCTGCGGCCTCACCATTTTTAAAGAAATTTGATTTCGTTAAAAATAATATATATATATATTAAAATAATAATATATATATATATATATATATATATATATATATATAATGTTGTCAGGTTCCCAAAGTACCAATCAAGATATAATTCCTACTCTGCAGAGGGCTGACCAGGCACACACAAAGTCTGAGGGGGTTAGGATCTAACATAAGACAAACCACAATAAATTTGACTTCAACAAGCTTCCACATGAGGACAAGCCCCGGAAAATCCCTAATCTTCTAAGACAGGCCTCCTCAGCTTGGCAGAAAGGCTGAAACATCCTCTATTTTGTTATCCCACTATATTATTCTTCTCCAGTCCCTTCTTGGACAGTCATCTAAGTCTTCCACTCTGGCCCACCTGTCTTAGAGCTACAGTTAGGTGAAATTTGTTCTGCAAATTATGTTTTCATTGAAAAATACAGATTCAGGATGGCTAAAACTACCAGATTCACAAAATGGGGTCAAATTTACTAACTGTCTGAATAAAAAGGTGACCAAACGCCAGTCCACATGCCAGACCAATGTAAAGCACGAAAGCAAGTTATGCTTGGGGTGTAAAAAACCTCATGATCACAGTGCTGACAGGCGCGTGATCAGATGGCCTCAGCCAATCAGAGGCTACATGAAGTGTGTGACTGCAAGGCCGGCAGTCATGGGCTCCTGACTGAAAATCAGCAGCACATTTTAATTGGCTCACTAGTTTATAAAAGGGACAGAACTCCAGAGCTTGGGGGGGGATCCACGCATCAGTTTGGAGAGGCCTGATCACCCTTTCCAGGATCCCACGTCCCTTAGGTAGAATGTATACTCGATACCCGAACATAGCGAGCTCTCGTATGGCAGTTATTGTTGCTGTAGTCGTTGCAATCACTCTCCGACCGTAACATCGCAAACAGTTGTTAAAGAGTTTTCTGAGTTCCTACGCAAGTTGTAAGTAAAACTCCATTTTACCATACCATCTTCATTTGGGTCAGTGTCCCTTTTGTCCCTGGCCTGGTTGTACTGGAGGGGTGGCTATTCACCCACCACAGTTTACCACACTAACTACCTTTGTCCAAAACCAAAATAATAAACAATGCAGAAATGACAAAGCAGCTCAGTGTTACATTTTCAGAACACTGTGGTTTGGGGCATTGCAAAGAGCCAAAGAAACTAAGAACTAGTTTCACAAAACTGTGAGAAGAGATAGCTTCTCCCTGACACAATAGCTCTGTAGCTACAGCATTTACCCACTATAGGAGAATACCAGGTAAACCTCTCTCCTCTGTCAGAGAGGATTTTCCCCAAGGAAGTTCTGTCACTTTTTGAAGAGGGATCTACCTAGCATCTTATCTGACATTCTGGAATAAAAAGGTCTGTGCCCAAGGTTAAGGCACTCTCCTGAGTGGTGGGAGACCTCTGTTCAAATCCCTGCTATCAATCAGTTGGAGAAAGAAGTGCCTTAACCACTTTCCTGCATAGCACTCTCCCCCTCGCCCAACCTTTTTTCTCTGGGTTAAGGGAAATAAGTATAAACCAGAACGGCGTCAGCAGGAAGAACCGAGGACAGCTCCACACCAGAACACACAAGAGAATGCTAGCTAAGGCCTCCTCCTATAAGGTAGGTAGTTTGGGTTCAAATTGTCTAAAAGAAAAGAGGAAATCTAACCCCAGTTTCCCACATCTAAAGGGAGTGTTATAGCTCATACTGGAATTAGACTTTGCTAGCTGATGAAAAAGACGTTCCTTGGTTTTTATTGCAAGTGCTGAGAAATTTTGAATTGACAAAATATCCCACAACATCCAAAATAAAATGTTCTGTTAATTCATATCAGCAAGGAAAACTAAACCTTTGTTATTTGTGACTTTTAAAAATTGTATTTTTTCCATGAAAAGTATTTTTTTTTTCAGTTCAGCCACCAAGCTACAAAGAAAAAAAAACAACTAATTGCACATCCCTGGAGCCTTTCATAACTATTCAACAGCACTCCAAGTGTAGTGTTCCATGCCTCCTTGTTCATTACCTCTCCAGACTTCATATTGTTCTTCCTAAGAACATCTAAAGATTTTCTAAGATCTACAACAAATAAGCATATCTAAAGGGTCCCCAAGGGGAGATTAATGAGGCTACTAAATAGATTATTGGAACTAAACACCTTCAAGTATGTTTTTTTTTCCTTCCCATCTACCATTTTTGCACTAGGATCTGGCAAAAATGTGAGAATTGTCAAATTTTAGCAGAAAGCACATTTTCAAACAGTCATCAAAATACAGTGGTTAGTTAAGTTTTTTGAAGTATGGTCAAATGTCTGGTTTTAGGTCATTCTAATTCAGGACTTCTTAGTCCTTTCAAATTTGGTATAAAAAGTCTTTTAGCCTCAAAACCTTGTCAATTTTAAGACTCATGCATCTTTGTTTATAGAATTACATGGAGAGTAAAAAAAAAACAAAAAACCCAGGTTTATAGTGGCTATTCCATTTTAATTGTAACTACAAAATTGCTACTCTACTTCATAGCTTGTCTACCTGTAAAACATTTCAACAATTCACTAATAAGATGTTGCCAGTAGAAGAAATATGTTCATGAAATATAAGAGAGTAAATTCCAATGGATTTTATAAAATTAAGAGATATCAATATGCTGAGCAAAGCTGTTATGGTGAATTCCACTGCTAAAGATTTGTAGAAATTTCAGACTTTGAATTACAAGCAGACATTTCTGTAGAGAAATTGAGCAACAGAGATCATCCCATGCATCAGAGCTACTAACTGGCTATTCCTACCAATGCTTGTCATTCTTGTAATCTATTCTGTAGGGGGTCCAGTGTTAAAATTAAATTATACCTGCCTACCATCCTGAATCTAATCAGGCTGTGAACTGCAAAATAAAACAATTAAAATCAGAGACAGGCCAGCCTCCAACTGTTTATGATCTCATTCTATTTGTGAAGAGTAGGTGGAAATTCACCCATAGTGAGCATTTGGTTTATGTCAATTTTTCTTGTTATTACAGCTGGGGCTTATTTTGTGAACTGTCTGCAGCTTTTCTAGCTAAAAATAGGCAGATACCAATTTAGACCTCTTGGCAATATTTCAAGTCGTAGTATCATTAGTACATAGTTATTATGCTATATTTTATTGTAAAAGATCCTGCCATGAAGCCAATCTATACAAATATAAATAAAGACAGTTAGAATTACCTTACAAACAACTACATTTTAGGTTATTCACATTTCATTTAGCCAAGTGAGTTAATCTATTTACAAGAAAAGTTATTGGTTAGAGGAATTGGTAAGCCTGCTGAGTTAATGAGACTTCTTAAAACTCAGTACCAGCTTGGACTGCTTTATTTAGAGCTAGATTAGGGAGAGATTATACCATGAGGCACAGCTCTGTTTAAGAGAAGCACATAGCCATGCCACCTTTTTTGAAGTCCCAGGAAGGTTTCCTATTCCCTCATCTTTTCTTCAGAGGGAATGTAAAGCTCTTTATCTTTTGTTAGAATCTCCCTCTGCACTCTTGGCTAGAGTGGTGGGGTAATAATTAAGACCACTTCTTACTTCCAGTTGCACACAAGTTTGCTTACAGGAAGGGCTCATGGCCAAATGGATGCTGATCTTCTCTCCCATTTGGAGCCAAGATGTGAGAAGGTAACAAATTAAGTGAGGACCCTTCCTTCCCTGCCTGCTATGATGGGACCAGCCATAGTCTAGCCAATGAAGAGCTTGTCTTTCCTGCTTCAGCAACAGGTCCCAGCAAAGATAAAGCTGAGCATGCTCTGATCACCTGGATCTTCAGTAAACCCAGAAGTTCACTAGCAAGGCTGCTCCAAGCTTACATGGAGTGTGACTGGACTCAGGTGGGTGGGACAGGCTATGCCCTATCTTGCCAGGACCCATCACTGCAGTGGTATACAAAGGCCAAAGGATGAGGACCCCAACCCTGCTTCCCCCATGAAAATCAACGGCAAATCCCCATTAATTGAAGTGGAACCTTAATTAGTCCCATAATGAACTGGTGCTGTTTTCAAGACAGTCACACATACCTGCTTCCACATTAAATACTTATGTCAATACAGCTTTCTTTTTTCCTAGTACCAACCTTCACATGTTGCTATTGTGATGCCTCTATCAAATCATATGTGCAATAAACTGTCGGTATGTAGTATGTAAACTATATAACAAAGGATTGCCAAACTCATCCCACCCCCTAGGCTGCATCCAGACCTGGTATCTGTGGGGTGAGCAGCATTGAATCAGCACAGCCATTGTTGCCCCAGCAACTGAAGGGCATCTCCAATGGGGTGGCATAGCCCCAAAATTCTGTGGCAGGTCCTACCCTAGTTACCATGCTCACAAATTCCTAGGCCTGTGAGAAGCCCTTCTGACAGAAGGAAATAGCTCTGCAAACCAGATCCAGCCCACAGGCCATATAAGTGATACCCTGATCACTCCTGATCTAACAGACAAGCTTCTTCTGCAATAAGCAATACTGAAATGTTCAGAAGCAACTAAGGCAGATAAGGTTCCTTGGGTGAATTTGATATCTTTTATTAGATCAACCCAAATAGTTGGAGAATAGTTATTAAGCAAGCTTTCGAGTTCAAAAACCCTTCGTCAGGCTAAGGAAGTTTCAGCAGTTGGTGTGTGCTCTTCCTGGATGGAGTAAAAAGTAAAGAAGCCAGGGGCTGGGCTGGGGAGTCAGTTTGTCACGGTGGGGTCCTGCAGGAGGGCCGTGATCTCCTTAAGGCCCCCTCTCCATGTCAAGTTGGCCCAAGGGTACCCTCTGTTTCTCGCCCGCCATGTCTTTGCTGTTAGATAAGGTTGGGAGGCTGCCTTATGCCCTCTCGGACACGTCTCTATGTTGACTCAGACCCCGTGGTTTTCCCGGACTCCTTGTGGGTCTTCTCCTGTAAACGGGTGCTTTGGGGCACCCTAGCTTTATGGGCTATGCGTGGCTCCAACCACCCCTGATACCACGCCCCAAGCCTCGCAGATGGAATTGACGTTGGTCTGTCTCTCTGTCTGTATTCATGCCCATCTCCCGGCCTTCTCCGAGTGCTGCCCCCTTCTCTGGGGCCTTCTCTAATAAGGCGCTCCCCTCTTCGGGGCTCGCCGTGCCCACCTTGGGCTTCTTAAAATGCTGCCCTCCTCCTGGGGCTCGTCACGCCTGCACTGGGCTTCTCAAAGTTGCCCCCTTCCTGGGGCTTATCACATCCGCACTGGGGTCTAAGCACCCCATAAGCTGCACCCTCCTGGGCGCCAGGGTCCTCACACTCTGTTGTGAGTCCCCGATGAGGCCTCCTCCAACCCCTTATAGCCTCACCCAAACCACCGGTGTAATAAACAACAAAACACTACAGAAACTCAAGCCTCCTGGCTATAACATAATGTAAAGCTGCCTGGCTAAACCACGTCGCATGAACGCCCTAGAGCTGCCATCCATAACTCTGCTCAAGCAGTACTTGTGTGTCTCGCCACTTCTCTCATCCCTACTCCAGGAACTCCTGCCTCTCTGGCTGCTGGCCGGGAACTGCCAGCCTGGCCTCATCCCTGGACTTTATAAGAGCCAGGCTCTGCCTCCTACAGGCAGCTGACCGCTGGCAGCTGTGGGTCATTTGCTCCCTCCAGTTGCCCTGGCAACCCACAGGTGGGCTCCTATTCCCTGCTAGAGCTCTTTATGCACTGCCAGAACTTTTCCTCTGGCAGTTTCTGCCCTCTAGGAGCAGGGCACCTCAGTGCTCTGCGACACAGTTGCCAGGCAGATTATAATGTATCAAAAATCCAATATCTTTGTTTAGTCCATGATCTCTAGTATCCAGGAGGTTGATGAAATGGAGCTCATAGGCTCGTCCCTGGGAACTGTTGTGTAAGTTTCCCTTGAGGATCAGAACTGAGAGATTGGAGAGAGAGTGGCCCTCCTGTAAGAAATGTGCCCCCACCGGTAATTGAGTATTTCTGTCTTTGATAGATTTCCGGTGTGCGTTCATTCTGGTGTGCAGTTGTTGTTTGGTCTCTCCTACGTATTTTCCATCTGGGCATTTGGTGCATTGGATGAGATGTAATACATTTCTGGAGGTGCAGCTGTAAGATCCAGGGATGCTGATGGCTCTGTTGTGGGGTGTAGTAATTGCGGGGGTGGTGGAGATGTGTTGGCAGGTTTTACATTTCTTGTCATGGCACAGTCTGGATCCTTTTGGTGTGTTCTGGGCTTGAGGAAGTTTGCTTCTGGTGATGAGGTTGGCGAGGTTCGGTGCTTGTTTGAAGGCTTCACCCTAGGAACCTTGTCTGCCTATGTCCTTAGACCAACACGGCTACAACCTACACCCCTGCAACATGGAAGATATCGAATTCAGCCGTCTGAAATGACAACTGTACAACATGAAAAAGAAAGAAGCCAAACTCAACAGTGACGTATATTTTCTAAGCCTTTGCAAGAAACACAACTTCATTCCCCTAGGACTAAACATCTACAATCCCCTGACTACTACACACAACTCCAAATATGCTTCACAGCTATGCAGAAGAACTTCAGAGAAAATAAGAAACCATCTACTTCACCTACTCTACTCCAAAAGAGACCAACTCAGGAAGGAAATCACCATATACTACAACAACTTAAAAGACAGAAATCCATGCATGTTCCCTGATAATATACAGTGGATACAAAGAGACTACGAAAAACTTTCTACAGCATTCATACTACATAAAAAGAAGAAATGGAACAAATTACTCCAAGAACAAGCTCCCCAGCCACAAAACAACCATCAGAGGAACAACACCAACACCTTACGACCCTCTAACCTCAGACTTGATGAAACTGCAAGCAGCAACCAACCCACAAATATTATCAATCTCTCCACACACACGCTTACCAAAACTGAAAAATCTGTCCTTTCTAAAGGCCTAAATTTCTGTCCAGAAAAATACCCTAATAAAATACTTCAATGTGGAGAACTAGAAGAATTCTTCCGACGCCTGCGCCTCAAAGAATATTTCCACAACCAAACTGAACCCACTCCCAATGACAACTCATCCTCTGACAACATTCAAGAAAGGATCAATGCCAAAAAGCCCAAAAAAAATCAGATTGGACACCGCGCAGTGGACGAAACCCTAACCTTGACCGCTACGTTGACTACTTCAGGGAAAGAATGAACAATGAAATAATCAGCAACACGCGCCACCACAACAACCTTTCTCTACCAGAGAAAAAGGCCATAGAATCTCTAAGATCTAACCACCAAATAGTAATAAAACCAGCAGATAAAGGAGGAGCCATAGTCATCCTAAACTGTGAGGATTACATAAAGGAAGCCAACAGACAGCTCTCTGACACCACCTACTACAAAGAACTACAAAAAGATCCTACTCCCCTTTTCACCAAAAAACTCAACAATACCATCAAAATCATTTCCATCAAGACTACAAGAAAAACTACAGACCTTGATCCCCCCGCTACCTAACCCGGGGACTTTTTACATGCTCCCTAAAATCCACAAACAAGGGAACCCTGACAGACCTATCATATCCAACCATGGGACCCTAACTGAGGAAATATCAGGTTTCATTGAATCAATCCTAAAACCGCTTGTCACCCACACAGCAAGTTTTGTACAAGACACTACAGACTTTCTACGGAAACTTCAAAACATAGACCACCTTCCCAGCAACACGCTCCTAGCCACCATGGATGTTACCAGCCTATATACCAACATCCCAGACCAGGATGGCATCCAAGCCTGCCTTACATATCTACAGGAATAAGATTACAATTCAGAATATAGGCCCAAAGATATTACTGAGCTTATACACTTCATCCTCACACACAACAATTTCACTTTTAATAATCAACACTTCCTCCAGATGATGGGAACAGTTATGGGCACTAAAATGGCCCCACAGTATGCCAACCTTTTTATGAGCCACCTGGAAGAAGACTTCCTCAAGAACTGCACCATCAAACCCTTGCTATACTTAAGATACATCAATGACATCTTCATCATTTGGACTGAAAACCTACAATCTCTGATTGAGTTCCATCAGAAATTCAACGATCACCGTCCCTCCATCCGACTTTCTCTAGAATACTCCAACACCAACATCTCCCTTTTAGACACAATGATCAGTATCCAGAAGGGTAAAATACAGACCACAGTATACAAGAAACCCACAGACCAACATACATATCTGCACAGAACCAGCAATCACCCTAAACACACCAAAAAAGCTGTGATATACAGCCAAGCCGTCAGATACCACCGCATTTGTACTGAAGAGAACATCCGGGATTGCCACCTCACCAATCTTAAAAAGGCTTTCACTTAACAAGGACACACGTCCAGAGAGATAGATCGCATGTTTGAAAGAGCCACCTGGATACCATGTGAAGAACTGCTGCAGTACAGAAGAAAACCCTCCACAAATCGCACACCACTGGTTATGACATATCACCCCTCCCTGGAACCTGTACGGAAAATCCTCAAACAATTGCAACCTACACTAGAAAGAGACCCTATTCTTAAAAAGATCTTCCCAGAGCCACCCATCCTAGCCTTCAAATAAGTACCGAACCTCGCCAACCTCATCACCAGAAGCAAACTTCCTCAAGCCCAGAACACACCAAAAGGATCCAGACCGTGCCATGACAAGAAATGCAAAACCTGCCAACACATCTCCACCACCTGCACTATTACTACACCCCACAACAGAGCCATCAGCATCCCTGGATCTTACAGCTGCACCTCCAGAAATGTAATATATCTCATCCAATGCACCAAATGCCCAGATGGAAAATACGTAGGAGAGACCAAACAACAACTGCACACCAGAATGAACGCACACCGGAAATCTATCCAAAACAGAAATATCCAATTACCAGTGGGGGCACATTTCTCACAGAAGGGCCACTCTCTCTTCAATCTCTCAGTCCTGATCCTCAAGGGAAACTTACACAACACTTCCCAGAGACGAGCCTATGAACTCCATTTCATCAACCTCCCGGATACTAGAGATCATGGACTAAATATAGATTTTGGATTTTTGATACATTATAATCTGCCTGGCAACTGACTTCCCAGCCCAGCCCCTGGCTTCTTTACTTTTCATTCCATCCAGGAAGAGCACACACACACCAAATGCTGAAACTTCCTTAGCCTGACGAAGGGTTTTTGAACTTGAAAGCTTGCTGAATAACTATTCTCCAACTATTTGGGTTGGTCTAATAAAAGATATCAAATTCACCCGAGGAACCTTGTCTGCCTATGTCCTTAGGCCAACACGGCTACAACCTACACCCCTGCAGAAGCAACTAAGAAAATTTTGTCTGTAACTCTTCATTGTCCAGTCCATGGAAGACTGAAC
Source organism: Alligator mississippiensis (assembly GCF_030867095.1). Classification (NCBI taxonomy): domain Eukaryota; kingdom Metazoa; phylum Chordata; order Crocodylia; family Alligatoridae; genus Alligator; species Alligator mississippiensis. The sequence continues at coordinate 407,084,321 of NC_081824.1, forward strand.
ACACCTTGCCCATCCAAGTTTGCCAAAATACAGTACTCAAGACCTGCAGCTCCAGCTGTAGCAAGACTCCTGCAGCCTCATCCTCAGCAGTTTCTCTGATGCCTGCCAGAGACTGACATGAAGTTTTTTTAGGCACCAAGACGTGCAGGTAAATGCCTAATTAGATTTTCAAGAGAACCAAAGTCAGGCACCTAACTCCTACTCAAATCATCTGCATCTCCAAATGATTAAATAATGATGCAATCTTTTGCCTAACAGAATGAAAAAAAAAGCTATAATCAGGTAACTAATTCAAGCCCCCTCCCTGTCCTGTCCTCTCCCCCAGCTTCCCCCAGGAACCTGTGAAAATTAAACATAAATTCTCTGGGCACCCATAATATGCCCACTCACCTGTACACTTGAGACTGTGTATTAACAAGGAAGTTTTTATTAGGGGACACAGAACACAATCAAACTTAGGAAGACCCATCAATGGAATGTATATATCAATAAGTAGTAAGTGACCTCTCCATCCTTCCAGTGTCTTTGGCAAATACTCTGTCTAAATCCCCTCCCATTCATCCATGAGAATGTCACAGACAAAATGGATGCTCCACCTCACCCATCCAACAAACACCACGCATAGCAGGTAGCAGGAGCCCTATTGTTTCTATGCAGCAATCTCTCCAGTCCCAAGAAGCTGCCTGCCTGCTAGCATTTATGAACTGATCCAGATTAGCAGTTAAGCTTTATTTTGGTGCTCGTGAGACAACCTTCCACAAGAATTCATTAAACTCTGCTGGTGTCTTAAATGACATCAGTAACTTGTGAGTCCTTCACGAAGATTCAAGAACTATGAAATAAATTCATTGTCCAAGACAAGAATCTTTTCCCAATGAACCCACTACCCACCTAAATCAAAGTGCAGTTATAGTGACTTTCCAAGTATTACTGTAGGAATTGTGGGTAGGCAGTCTATGCAAATGAAGCAACTTGGATACCTGACACAAGCTTTTTTAGTAGCACTTTACCATTTTTACACTAGAGGGAACAAAGAGTTTTTCCCCTTTATAGCATCTAGCCAAAGGGTTTACAACAACATTCAGTCAACATTTCATTACTTCAGCCCATTATAGTAAGGAAGCCGCTGTGATTCTTTTTTTCCAGTGACAAAAATGATTAGAGGCATGGGAAGTATGATTTATGAGGAAAAGCTGAAAAAATAGGGTTATTTAGTCCGGAGAAGAGAAGACAAATGGGGGATTTGATAACAGTCTTGAAGTACCTGAACGGTGGTTATAGAGAGTGTTTAAGTAGACTGTAGGGAACCAGACTGTATGGCCAAAAGGGACAGGGCTAGGAACAGTGGCCTCAAGCTGCAACAGAGGAAATTTAGGCTGAAAATTAAGAGGAACTTCCTGACTATGAGGGTGGTCAAGCAAATGCTTGACTTATAGAAGCTGTGGAATCTTTATTCCTGGATATTTTCAAGATCAGGATAGGCAGATACTTGGCTGGAATTATTTAATCAGGGATAATACTGGCTTGAGCACAGGGCTGAACTAGATGACTGTGGAGGAACACCTTTGGGTGCTTGCTACTTTAAGGTCTTGAGCAGGCTGTGAGGCAGCCCACAGGTGACAACAGAGCCAATCAGGTGGTCACATGACAGCCGGGAGGCTGCCTGTTTGGAGCAAGGCTGACCAGCCTCAGTGTAAGAGCACGTCCTAAGGAGCAGAGCTGGCAATTGCTGCAGGGATGCTTCTGAGTTGACATTGCACAGCTTGAGATCTGCTGTTCCCAGGAACACTCTGGAGGTCAGGGAGGAACTATGAGGAAGGAGGAGGTTCCTAGGGACCCAGTGGGGTCCCAAGCCCCCAGGAAGTGTCTGCAGGCCTGGAGCTGTGGAGAGGCCATGTACACTCAGGTCTAAAGAAGGCACAGGTAATCCTAGGAGATGGGTTTGGTGTTTGTGGGCCTACAGAGGGGTTCAGATGAGTCCAGTGGAGAAAAGGGCTGCTGTATATACGATATCTGGGGATCTAAGCAAGTCCAGTGTGACAGGACTGCTGTATGGTGGGTCCCAGTGGGAACCTCTGCTGAGTAGGAAGGTCAGCTGCTGCCAGACTGATCCACAGACTCTCAACTGGTCAAAGCAAGGAGGCCAGGGCCACCAGGCCAAAAGGCAAGTAAGCCCACTGCAAGGGGCAGGCCAGGGCTATAGAGAACTACTGGCACCCTGACTGGCCTAGAGGTAGGACCAGAGCCTAAAAGAGGCTGAAGATCCCCTTGACAGGGGGGACATCACTGTTGAGAGAGGATAGGAGATCATCCAGCAAGCAGGCTGGTATAAAGGAGGCTGAATTTCAGCCACCAAATGGGAGGTATCCTATAAGGGGCCTGAGAGAGACAGGGCCAATGACTGAGGATGATGTGGTAGTGGAGGCTGAAATAGAGTGCCCAGGAGAGAACAGCCCAGGAAGAACATCCAGGAGCCCAGTGAGGAAAGTATAAGACCAGGGCAGGTAGGCCTGCATTGGTCCTGAGGAATGACCTAAAACTACACCCTGCTGGGGTAGGATGGTGTGGTGGGGCTGCCAGTGCCTCCCTAGTGAAAGGCGAGTATGGGACTCTGAAAAGCCTCAGCCCCCACTGCCTTGTGGTTGATCTCATGAAAGGGAAAAACTAGAAGAGCACAACCTGAGAGAAAAGCAACAGGCTTGGGCAACAGCATAGGGGGCCAGGAGGGCCTGGGGCCCAAAGCCTGAGAGAGGAAGGCTTGGGTGACAGTACAGGGGACAGGATGGCCTGAAGCCCAATGCCTGATGAGTGATGCCTAGTGGGAGGCCTGAATGAGAGTGAGGTCCAAGTATGTCAACAGATACCTGAGACCTGAGTGGGGAGTAGGCCAAGAGTGGGGTCCAGGCACATTGACAAACACCTGAGGCCCAAGGGGCATAAAGCACAGAAGGCCCAGTGAAGTGGCAGAGTAGTGACCGCAGTGAGGGGGCTGACCATGAGGGGCTTGGAGTCTAGTGAGAGGCAAGGAGCCAAGAGCATGTGTGCAAGTAGAGGCCTCAGTGAAGAGGCATGTAGCCCAGGCATGTCTATGAACACCTGAGCCCAAATTGGGCCAGAGGCTGGGCCAGGGTAGGTCCTAGGACACCTGAGCCCAAGTTTGGGCCAGAGGCCGAATGCAGCCCAGCAATGGGGCTGGGGGAGTTGGAAGTCATTTTGGATGCCATTTGGAGGCATGGACATGATAAAGGAAAGATCGGAGCTGTGTATTATGCCCTTGGCGCCAGGGCATTAAATGGGCAGCCTGCTGCTTAGTAACAACTATTCAATTACAAGAAAGGTAAGGCAGCTGGGTGGACTGCCCTAGACAGGTGGGTGGGCAAACTTTGTGACTGGCCCTTGGACGGCCCCCTGTCACAACGACTCTTCAAATCCCACTTTTCTATGATCCTATAAACCTATGAAATTTAGCTCTGAATCTGCATCAGCAACCAGCTTTCCTAAAATTCAGGGAATGGAGTAAGTTAATTCCACAAATCTAGAGATTGTACATCTCTAACTGTGATATATGAATAAAATCCCTTGCCAGGGTTTCTTAATATGCTTAAGCACAGTTAAAATACCATTCACAATCATCGCATTTATCACCAAAATCACCCAAATCACCAAAGCATGGTCAGTTTAAACTTTTATTCTTCTTGTATATGTACTTTTTTCCATAATGATTACATCATTAAAATCATTATTTTTAAAAACATTATCATCAATGACCTAACATTTACAAGAATCAGCAAGTAAGATACCCAAAGGACATGGAGGAAGATCCTCAGCTGCTTCAACTAATCACAGTTCTATTAAAGTTAATGAAGCCATGCTAATTCACACTAACTTAGGATCTGCCCAAGGGGTCTGATTCTCTATTATTTTGCACCTCCTGTGGTCATGTAGAGGAAAAGCAGTCATATATAAAATTTGCAGGTCATATGCATCTATGAAAAATGAGTATGAAGGTTTGATGGGGTAAAGAATTTTGATTTGAACACATTTGGCATAGGTGTAAATCACTATGACCACTGGCAGATATGCAAGTGAAGGCATGAAGGGATCTGATACAGGATCCCCACAATCATGTTTCCTGCCATGCCATACATGGGATCCTGCATTATATCCCATCACAACTTATTCCTGGTGCAGGGAGGAGCCTGGGATTATGATCCAGCATTCCCCCTGCACCAGCAAGTAGCGAGCTCCTATGGCTGGGCGCCCCACCAGCTGATGAGGTGCCCAGCCACAGAAGCATAGCATATGCCCCTACAGCTGGGAGTCTCATAAGCTATTAGGACTCCCAACCATGGGCGTACATGGTGAGCTGCCCCAGCTGAGAGCCCCATTGGGCTAGAAGCACCAGCATGGCCACATATTCAATTAATGGAGTGATAGGAACCAGCCATAAAGTTCCTACACATTTTTTGGGTGATAATGTTGTGGCTAAATCCTTATTTTATCATGCTACTAATTGCATTAACAGGTGGCTGGGTAATAACTTAAGACATGATTAAGTGGATAATCACCTCTTAAGTTTATCATGTGCTGGGGGCCTATATCAAGGAGTATAATATCACACCTTTATTTTTTTTCTCTTCTTAATAGCAGTAGTTACAGCTTTTGAAAATGCGTCAAAGGCTGGCAGAGCTACGGAAATGCTAGATATTTCCAGATGCAGACTGGATTTAATGAAAGCATGGGATGTTCAGCAATTTGTAGCATTGCATCTTTAATAGAAAGAGTTGACCAGGGGCCAAGTCAGCAGATTATGACCTTCTGAATTCAGAAGGACCATTTTTTTTAAGTGCACCCCTGGTACTTTTTAAAGTCTTTAGTTAGGTTTGAGTGTTCTTGATCATTAATCTTCTTATAAATGTTCCTTTTCCATTCCGATCAAGTTAAAGTCAAACAAATAGGTAATATAAAGAATTTCAGGATGGAGTGATAAATAAAACAAAGAATATAAGTGTATATTGTTACTATTGCATTTCTTTGTCTTGCAGTGGAGCCCAAAAGTCTCAGTCAATACGTATGATCATTTTTAAAGATGTCTGCCATGGACAGACAAGTGAGTTACAAAGGGTGGTGGGACAAGTAGAAGTTCCAAATTCACTTTCCAAATTTGCCCTCATTAATTGGCTAAAAGGGATCATTGCAGATGGATTGAAGAGTGCTATGAAAGACTGAGCGATAGAGGACATTCTATGCATATATATCCTATGAAAAAGGTGGTGGAGACATGCTTGGCAAGCAGCAAACTGAAGACAAGTTAGTATCACTGGCAGCACAGAAGAGGATAAGAGATTAAGAGTTAAGAAAGGTCAAGAGAGTGAAATAGGATAGGTTGTGCAGGGCCTAGAAAAAGAGATCAAAAAGCTTGAACAAGCTGCCGTAAAACTCTATGGGAATCAAAGATGTGGTGATGCATTCAAACAGCATAGGAAACGATATAATAGAGTAGTTATGAGAAAGTTGGCATTGTTTTTCACACCAAGGTATGGAGTAATATGGATGTTAGGAAAGCCAAATAAGTACAGGTCATTTTCTCACATATCAAACACCCCCAAATAAGACATGCACCTTGTTTTTGGGAAGGCCAAATAAAGAAAAAATTTTTTTCTGGAGTTGTGACCACATAGAGCAAGAACATAACCTAACCTTCAGCTCACTCACCCTCCCTCTCCCGCTTAGGCAAAAGCAACAGCTTTAACCCCTTCACAGCTAAACTGTCAGCAGCTCTTGGCTACTCAGCCCAAAGCTAAAAATGTAGCTGCTGCTGAAAACTGAACTTAATAGGCTGATCTAAGATTTTGAAAATGACTAAAAACAGTCTGCTGAGCTGTCAAACAGAGGAAGAAGAAAGACCAAGAAGTGCTAACAGAGAGCAAAATCACCAAAGAAAGGATAGTCTGAATAGCAGAACATAAAGACCATTAGGAAGGAAAAACAGCTGTTAACACCTTTGGAGTGAAGAATAACTGTCAGGAATCAGGTAGATTACTATATGCCATTAAGTCAATTGAGTCTAGCAGTGCTGCATGAATAGAAATACCGCTGCTGCTGCTGCTGTTGGTTGGGTGGTTTTAAACTTAGGGTAGAGCAGGACACAAAGCGGAGTGCAACTGCACCCTGTCACACCCCTCCTTGATTTGCCCCTGCTGGACTCTGCCCCCTTCTCTCTATGAAGCTGTTGGAGGGAAGAGAAAGAAAAGCAGCAGGAGGCAATTTACAGAATCTCCATGTTTGTATGCTGGGCAGACAATCAGCTTCCCTTCTTAAGACATACACCTCAGTTTTGGAAAGCTAATTTTTGAGGAAAAGGTGAGTGTAGTTCACTAGCATAGATCCTGGTTTTCTCTGATTAATTTTTTTTTTTTTTAAATTCTGATTTAACCCCCCCACCCCACTCCACATTTTTCCATGATTAAAACAAAACACCACTATATCTATATATATCCCAATGCCAATATATATATAGAGAGAGAGAGTGGTATTTCATTTTAATCATGGAAAAATGTGGATTTTTTTAATTTTATTTTTTTTTTATAGAAGAAAACCAGGATCCCTGTAATATGGTAATAGCTAAGTAAATATGGCAATAGCAGAGTGTATCAGTAATGAGGATCTGGATAAGAATTTGGGTGTCCAGTCAGAAAGAAAGGGATCTTAACAATGTTATAAAAGCAGCAGCAGGGAAATGTGGATATGGAGAAAATTATCCTGGAAATGCCAGGCAAAAGAGAGGGAAGAGACAAAGATAGCCTTTAAGCTCACAGACCTGAATGACAGCAAGAATGACAGTGATATCAATAAAAGCAGCTGACATTTTCAAAAGAAAGAGCAGGAATTCTGTTTTAGCCATGTTAAACGTCAGTTGATGGTGACAAGTACAGAAAGAGTCACTAGCAAGACAGGACAAAATGTAGGATTAGACAGTGGATGAAGTGACAGTGAAGAGGCAGTTCCAAAATTAATTAATAATGGTAAAATGGAAGCAGAAACTGCCCATGCATTATATTTTCCAGGGCGTGTGTAAAGGGGAAAGTGGGGCATCTAAGAATCATAGAAAAATAGGACCAGATGGGACCTCAGGTGGTTGTCTAGTCCAAGCTCCTACTCAAGGAAGTATTACCCCTGTGTAAATCATCCCAGGCAAGTTTTTTTTTACCTTAACCTAATCCTGAGAAGCTATAGACTTGAGAGCACAGCTATGTAATCTATTCAAGTGTTAATGACTCTCATAGTTACAAAAGTTTTCCTAATACTCAACCTAAATGTCCATTTTTTTTTCAATTTATAACTGTTACTTCTTGCCTTGCCCACTGAAGTCACAGAGGAAAGCCTGTTACCATCCCCTTTATAACTACCCTTTATGTATTTGAGATTGTTATCAAATCTCCCTTGAATCTTCTCTTCTTAAGGCTAAATAAACCCATTATGAAAGGATTTATCTCTAGTGGAGTCCCATACCTAATGGAACATATGAGAAGAAGGAACTTTGATAAAGACATTGAAAGAACAGTCAAACGGATAGCCAAAAGAAAACAGTCACCAAAAGCTGGTGGAGGGCAAACTAGCAGGTTTACAAAACTGTGGCAAAGTTGAGGAGAATAAGTGTAAGCAAGGCTTTGAAAGGAGGCATGTCAAGACAGAGGGGCTTGTTCATGTGTCTGCAATCTTGTGTAGAGAAGGAAAGACTCGGATTAAAGAGGGTTTCAGGAAGAAGGCAAAAGTAGTAGTTAAATTAGCTAGAAAAGTAGCATGAAATATGGCCCCTCTTGATAGCATGGTTATTTGGAATGGCAAAAGTTAGTTAACTATTAAAAACACATGTAGATTGAATTTATTCTGTGTTAGTTTAGAGACTGGGTGCACTACAATAATAATTTTGCATTTTACATGGCTTTCTACACCAGTATAAATTACCCTGAGCTCTGGAGTGGACAGACATCAAATTATAGGTGTTACCACAGTGTTTCAACATAGATGGCAAGGGAACAAGTACCTGTTTGCATTGTGCAAAATGGGTATCCTAGGATAATTTCAGACACACAATCCCTATACTGGTATAACTTACACTGACCTATTTTTACTGCTGCATTTTCCCCTGGGCTAACTCTATACTGAATCCTGGTACTTAAAGAGGTGTAAGGCTATATGTTGTGTATGCACCTCTTTTTTTACATTATTGTAAAGGAGGTTTATGTCAGTGTAAACACATCACGTATCCAGGGCCTTAGAATTTACTTACATTTAAATACTTATGGGATGTATCCAAATCTATCATAGAAGTTATGAATAAATCGTCTAAATTTAGCACATTCACAGCGTTTCTCTGCTGTCTTGCAATGAGTAGCCATTTAAGTCTGTGCAAAGTGGGTTTAAGTGTCTGACAAACTGCTGTAGTTCACTCTGCTGGAAGTGAGCATGCATAAGTGAAAATAACTGTGCAGCATGCAAAGTACTGGAGAATCAGGAATCAGGAAAAGAGAGTCCAGAGAAGGAGTAGTTGTTTTCTAAAAGGGTGAAAATGATAAAAAGGGTAACTTCTTGCAAACTGCCAACAGAAGCCAAAAATCTAAATTTGTTCTGCAAGTTAAAGCTACCCCTCAAATGTTAATATACACTGTTTGCTTATTGTCGGGGAATTGTGCATTATGGCCATATCCCATGCCTACCTGATATCTTACCCATATCTGCTGTCAGGGCACAGGACAGCACTGCCGCCCCCACGCTCTTCTACTCCTCTCACCAGTCACAACTGGATGGTCTTTAACTTTCAGAATCTGGATCTATAAGATGGCAGTGATCCTGGCAGGCCTCTGTGTGGGGTTTTCTCATGGGGCTCCATCTTCCCTCACACCCCACCCTTGCCACATCCTGGATGATACCTGTTGGATCTTGTACGCCCCCCTGTTGCTGGCAGCTAGGCACTAACTTGTCAAATGACTGTCTGCAGGTCTAAAACCATTTATTTGGTCTCCCCAAGATCCTTTTTTTTCTTTAAGTCAGTCCTTCATGGGTTCTTTGGTCCATCAACTCAGGTCAGTCCACCTAAAGTCCATAAAGCGTATGACCTTAAATTAATTCCTCCCAGGTGCCTAGGCTACTCAGCCTGGGTCAACCTTTGAAGGACCCAATCAAATACTCAAATGAAAAAAGAAATGAACTTAATGCATTCCCAGTCTTGAGTTAATTGGCTCTTCTCAGTCTTTTAAGGATCCAAAATCAAATAGTTAGATAGTAAATCAAAGTAAATGAAATCCACGCCTCCCAGGCTCTGGATTTAATCAATTAATCACTATTTTCCATGGTACCATGGGAGGGAAGCATGGTCCCAAAAAAAATAGAAGCAAAAAAAAAAAAAAGGAAGCAATGGGGCAGTGCCTCTAAACTCACAGACTGGTTCTCATTGATTCTACGGCTTTAACCTTTCTCTGGCCATCCTCCAGAGAGTCTCTGCTTCAGCACATCCCAAAGCTCATCAGTGGTTCTCCGACCACTCAGACCAGTGGATCTGCTGCCCTCACCAGCTGCTGGCCATAGGATGCTACCAGCTGAGGAGGCCTCTGGCATTTCCTCAGTCCACCAGATGAGGTTCCTCCCTGGCTGCCCCTCTCTGGGGCTGGAAATACCCTCCCAGATCTTCTGCCCACCTATCCACAAGGATCACATGCTGTGAAAATGTGGCAACATGTTCCCTGCTCCAGCCAGCCCTCTCACTATACCTGAGCTGAGTGTTGTCCACTTGGATCTTTTGGGACTTGCTTCTTCCCCCACTCTTCTCCCCTCATACTTATACCATGTGGTTCTACAACAGGGGTGGCCATCCTGTGGCACCAGAGCCACATGAAGCTGTTCAGAAGTTAATATGCATCTCCTTGCATCTTTGCACAAGCACACGGTGACCAGCTTCCATTTGTCCGTTTGACCATTTGGAAGCTGGTCACTGTGTGCTTGTGCAAAGATGCAAGGAGATGCATATTAACTTCTGAAGAGCTGCATGTGGCTCCAGAGCCACAGGTTGGCCACCCCTGTTCTAGAGGAATCCCTCAGGTTTTTTTATGCCGTGCAGGTTATGCCATACAGGTTCTCTGCAATTGCAGAGATCAGGCTGGGAGGTAAGGATCTCCCAGCACTGTCCCTGAGATCATGGAGCTGGGACTGGGAGCTCCCTGCTGGTGGGGGCTGGGGAGCCTGTTCCCCACCCAGCTCTGCTCTTGTGGAGCTGAGCAAGAAACAAGCTCCCCAGCCTGTTTTGCACCCAGCTCCATGCTCATGAAGCTGAGCAGGGAACAGGCTCTCCAGCCTCCACCCTGCAATCATGGAGTGGGGGCTGGGAACTGTCCCAGTCAGCAGCAGGTCCCAGCCCCATGCCTCTATTGGGTGAGTGAGGCACGGGGCTTGGAAAGAGCTGCAGGGGTCGACCAGGTCCCAGTCCCCTGCCCCATCCACTGTCGCAGAAGCTAGTAGTGAGCCCCTGGCTGGGTGGGGAGCCTAGCGCTCCCCCTGGTGGTGGCAGGGGCCCAATGCAGGGCCCCAGGAAGTAGAAAATAGAAGCAGCACATCTACTCCCACATCCCTGCATGTGTAGATTCCTGCCTGGGAGCATTTACTCGGGAGTAGTTTACTAACAAATAAACTGATCCTAGATCAAATGCCTATGTAGACATAGGCCCACAGACCTGCATTTTGTACATTGGCTTAAGTTTTTATTCCACCCAGGAGAGCACACAAATACCAGCAGATTCTCCCTATGCCTGAAGAAGGGTGTTTGTTCCCAAAAACATAAAGAACAATTTTTTTCCAACTATTTAGTTGGTCTAATAAAAGATATCACATTTACCCAAATAACTTTTTCCGCCTATGTTCTTAGACCAACATGGCTACAATCAACACCCTTGTTCATATTTTACACCACAGCAAGCAATGGTTAAACCACAGTTACTTACCCCTTTTTCACTGAGGGCTAAGCCACCACAGTTTAGCTTCTGCCCATCATGGGATAAGAACGTGCTTACAGGCACATCCTCCTTTGCTTTACAGCAACTTATTTATATGCCCATACCTCCATTTAACTATTTTGCAATAATAAATTGTGCTTATTTGTTAGAGGACAAAATATCGGCCAATGAATTCTGCTGCCACTGCCAGTTAAAATTTCTTTTAATATACCTTTCTTACTACATCAGTTTAAGGTGAAACGTAACCAAATCTTTCCCAGACAAAAGGCACTGCTGTTGTTGGTGGACTGTTTCTCTGAGATAAGAATAAAGGAAAAATAAGTCTTTATGCTTTTAGTACAGATTGTTTACCTTATGATAGATGTAGGCAAGTCTATCATTTGGGGAAGTTGCATTTCAGTTGACATGACAGAAAAGTATATTAAATCCTTTTTTTCAAAAGCTGTAAGATTAGAATTAACTGTTTCCATTAAATCCTACTTGAAATGTATTGGCCTGGTTTTTTTTTCCTTTTTTTTTATTTGCATTTTTCAATATTCCTGTAAGTCATGAAATGTGGTCTCTTGGGTCCCAGCTCAGTATCAGATTTTCACAATTACAGTCATTTTTCTTCTCTGACAGTTAAAGTAGCTGGCAAAACTGCCATTTACTTCACTGGTATCAGAATTTGGACTACATTAGACAAACGTGGTAACAGGACAGTGCCCCCAGTCATTTCTATCCAGCTTTTGATCCCATGCTTTTCTTAGCTCATCCAAATTTTGGTGACAGTCTACTGATGGCGTAGGCAATCTTTTCCATCTCTGGACCAGAATGACCCACCCTGGTTAGAGGACAGGCAGGTGTTAGGGCCCTGTCACTGATTCTACTTGTCTCCCTGTGGCAGTGCAGAGAAAGTTCCTACAACCAGTGTTTGTCCCCACAGTGGTACAAGGACAGGGCCCACAAAAGATGCCCCCTCTACTGAATGCCACCGAAGCTCACATTTGCAGGCCAGATCCAAAGGTTTCATGGGCTATAGATTTTCAATTCCTGATATATGGAGAGAGAACTGACACTTCTTTTTTTTAATTAAGAATCAACAGTACACCACACAAAGTGAGGATGACTCTATCTGAAAGGGAGCTAAAGTTAGGCATCCAAGTTTCTCCAGAAGTCAGGCCTTCAAAAATTCCATCCTTCATATTAAGAACCATCCATTCATTAGCATATGTACTAAATTTTTGGTATGTAAGTTTCTCCGATACAATGGTCCAAATATTCTAAACTTAAATATCCATATGGACATACAGGATCAAGGATTAAAAGATGGAGAAGATGGGGAAACACTGGAAGCTCATAAGAAGGATCTATTTTTTAGTTTAATATAGATTTTTGTTATATGCAATATGCATTAACAAATATTAAGATTGCAAATCCAAAGTTAAGATGTGTCAATGGGATGAGAAATTTAACAGATAAATATTGTCCATTTCTTTCCTTCCTTCCATCCATCCATCCACAAGGATCCTAAATATAGTGATATTGTCTTTCTTGTCATGAACAAATAACATTTTCAATAGGTTCCTTGTCTCATTGTATATGTGCATGTGTGTGGGTAGGTAGGTGTGTGTATGTGTATTAGGGCTGTCAATTAATCATGATTAATGTGCACAATTAATACATTAATTGTTCACGTTAATTTTTTTGATGTGTTAATTGCGCATTGCTTTTGGAGCCCCTCCATTCCACTGCCACCACCATCATCTCTGGGCCACTCTGTGGGGCAGTGGTGGCAATGAAGAGGACCTCAGGTCAGCCTGGGCATGGCCTCTAGGTGGCTGCAGCAGTGGGGAGGGATGTGGACAGACACGGAAGAGTAGCCACAGCCTGCAGGTGGCCAGGAACACAGCCTGTCATCACGTGGAGCAGCACCCAGCATGCAAGTCTATGAAGGGGAAGGGGCAAGAGGGAGGGAAGGGGTTCTGGGATCGGCCTTTTTAGCCATCAACAGACTCATTTACAACCCTTTATTTGACCCATGAGAGTGATCATCCTAAACCATGAGGGATTGCTGACAATGAATTTACACGTGTAGCTGGTCTCAAGGTAATTAACCAATTAATTGCACAATACTTGTAATGTGTAGAGGGGGCATATCTGATAGCCGTGGATATGCAGATCCTGATTTACCATCTTGTTCTAGCAGTATTATACTGGTATGACTCAACAGTATTGCAGAGAGATTAACTCTCTCATAGATTATGTGTCATAATCTATTTTATTACATTTAACAAATACATAATACATTTTATGAATCATAATCTATTTTGTTACATTTAATAAATTTTGTTACATTTAATGATATTTTGTTACATTTAATGAAATGTAATAAATTGCAGTTCATCTAGAATATATTTAGTATCATTCAATTTGAAATGGAGGGAGTTTGTTTCTTCAGCACTACACAAATTCATGCCTATATAACATAACAAAATAAGTGAATGAGATACTTTTCCCCATAAATTAACATTGTCTAAAGTGTAATGTGTGTTTTTATAGTATATATCTTTCTTCAGCAGAATGTCAGCCAGAGAAGAGCCTGTCCATAATAAATACCTGTTCTCTGTGCAAAAGGTTATCTAATGATAGAAGGGTAGGCTTCTGTGTACATAGAAAATATTGGCTTTCCAATCAACCATCTGGTGTATGGTGGGAATGTTCTGAGTAGCTTTCTCAGTTGGAACATTTGGAAAATGACTACACTGTTGCTAAAGCTCAGATTCTTGGCCATGATGTTTGTGATAATATTGTTGACTTACCAGATGTCCTGCAAATTCCTGGTGTGGTAGAGTATCCTATTTCTACAGAAGTCTTCATTATATCATGGGGTTATGATTGCAATAATTTCTCAGATAGGAGGAGGGAACTGGGAAGTATATCCAGACACAGCATGGAATCCTTCATATGCTCTGCATACATATTTTGTAAAGTGAAAACAAAAACGTGCATCAACATGTTGCTTCTTGATCTCTGAAAACTACATACATCTACATGTAAACATTTGACTAATACCACTAACACCATTTGCCATTTTTCTAAATAATGCAATATCCAATGCAGACAGCACACATCTGTCCTTGTGTAAGCATGCCCGTCCCTTGTACTAGACTCCAGCTGGCAGACAGGAATACAAATGGCACAGCTAAATGCTTTGCTCACTCATTATGCCCAAGAAGGATATCTAAGGTCTAAATAAGTATGCCTCACCACTATGTTCCTTTTTCTGTTAAAGTAGATTAATGAAGGTAATATAAGATGAACAACCAGGCACCTAAGCTTTGACTTAAGAAATGAACTCATCACTTTTACTTTCAAAATGAATAAGTATACATTCTGCTTTCTCTTTTTCTTCATGTTGTCAATTCATAGAAGAGGAGCAAATGAGCATCCACAAAGTACAGGGAACAGAGAGACCAAGACACATATCCACAGAGATCAATTTATTTCACCACGCTGGCAAGGGTGTCAATCCTCTTGTATCTCCTGACATATTCCTCAGACTTCCAGTCATGGTTGGAATATTTGCATATCTTATTCAAACCACTTTTTATAGCCTCATTTTACACTTTGTCCAGCATAATAATATTTTATGGGCTGGATGGAAAAGTGGATGCCATAAACTAAGTAATAAAATTAGGAAAATGCACAAAACTTATAAATGCAAATCTTAAGTTGGCCTTGGAACAAAATCAGGCTACATAAAGAACTGGAACATTCATTACATAAAATATATCACTATAATTTATAAAATCAACGCATAAACAAAATTTGGTTCCACTCCCACTTTATCCTGATTGCAATATGAATGCTTACAAGCTAAATTGCTAACTTTACATTGCTAAATACTACAGTCCTGCCATAACCAATGTGTACATTCATAAGATTTTTGCCACATACATCTCAGGATATATGGTATACCAGGGATGACAGTCAATGCAACTGATGATAGTAGATTGAATTCATGTGGATAGAGAGAGTACAAACAAGAGTACACACTACTTAAATCTCATATGGCAGGAGTACTCAACCCCCATCCTTTACACCTCCCCACAGATCCTGTGGGGAGCCCCATGGGCTAGCCCTGCAGACTAGATTGGGGAAGCAGGGCAGCACAGGACCTTCCAGCAGGGTGGGGGCAGGGCAGGGCCTTGGAGCCCAATCCCAGTTGGGTAGGGATGGCACAGAGTCCTGCACTGCCTCCACCTATCTGGCCCACAGACCAACCCTGGACCATTCATCTGGACAGGGCCAAAACTGTTAGCATGACTGCCAAATGGAGCTGCTGAAAAGGAATATGTGTAGAGTTACTGTACAAGGAATTTCAATATTCCCTGTGTTCTATGAAGTTCAATGCCAGCTACAGACAGTCTAAGATTTAGGGACAGTTTATGGATAAATATGGGGAAAACCGATAGGGTGTGTGACTATATCAATCTTGTGCTCCAAAAGATGTTATGTGTGTATGTTATCTGTGCATATGAAGCCTAGATTATGATCTTAGATTTTAATAAAGTCCAAAAGCAGATGATTACCTCCATGGGTTACATTAAAGTAAAAATATTCTGTTCTTTGGTTCAGCTAGCCACTCAGAAACAAGGTGGGTTTTCCAAGATGTATGAAAATATGTTGTGTGGAAACACAGGGTTTATTGTGAGATTTTCAGAGCTCATTTTTTTCTAGTCAGACTGAAGAAGCCACAAGGACAGTTTTCCTTCTTTGTAACCTTTCACCTCCAGTCCTATCCAGATCCAATTACTAGAGATCCCACCCAACATCTTCAACTAAGGCTCTGGCAAATGAAAATAAACACTATGATGCCTGGCCCTTTGCTAATATAAGCTGCAATACCTCCCTTGAAGAGGTATTAAAGCACACTATAGTCTAAGGTGCTAAAGAAATGGACTCTTCTTACTGACCCTATCCAGTATTGTCCTGCATGAAATCTCTTCTCTCTCAGGAGGTTACTGAGAAACTAGAAATGAGATAACTCTCTGTGCATGTGACTTCTGCCAAGATCATGGGGTTTTTTTTTCTAGTGGGTACCATGTGTAAGGTGGTGTCAGTTCTTATTCTCAGTAGGCTCCAGTTAGATGTGAACAACATGTGGACACCCATACTCATTCTATTGAACATCTCATCATATCTTGTCTTTCACAAGAGGTTCTTGCTTCATCTCAGAGAATTAGTAGTAACATGCTGAAACAGTCCCTCTCAGATCTAACCATGGGGATTTGAGGAAAAAATCCACCTAAACACAAATTTTTTGACTGTACAGTTCTCAAAGCCCTTAAGCTCTTCAGTTGAATTACTAAGAGAAACTGAAATGAATGGATGATAGAAGCAGTGTAAGCTACCTCATTTGCCACAGTGTAAGATCATACATACAGACAATTACTATTTAGTAGCTGATGTGCTGTAAGTATAACCTTAGTTTTCTTTACAGTAATTGTTTGTGTACTGATACCCAGTTCCAGAGGCTTAAACATTGGCATTTTATATATAACAATAAGACTAAATACATGTTTGCATATACATAAGAGAAGCAAAGGAATCCATGTGGGAAGATATATGGATTTTTCACTGATAACTATGCTCCTTTTAAATATCAAAAAGGCTTGGCTTAGTTTAGCATAGATCTCATACCAAAGTGGGGCCCATCCAATATTCTGGCATCTGATTTTGCCTGTTTCTAGTTTCAGGTACTGACCTGTTTCATCTGAATTGGTTTTCCCATTCCTAATACTTTCTTCAAAAGTAATGAATTTCAGACTTATTTCCCAAAGGAAATATTTTTACCAGAAGTTGTATGTACAGCAAATGGACCATAATACATTTATGAATTATGCCCTTAGTCGTTCTTGAGTTGGTAAAGCATTGAAAAGCTTTAGTTTAATCATTCTGGGTAATTGTAGGTTGCACGTTGCCTATTGAGACTGTGGACGTTTAGATAAATCTTTTTTTTTTTTTTGGATATTGCAGTTGGTTGCTTTTTTCTCTTCATCATTAAGTCATGGGGCTGATGGAGATCAGCTGCTGCGCTTTGTAAATGGCAAGCATTCTCTCACCTGCTCTGCATGACCACTGAACTGAGGTATGTTGTGACAGTCTGCCTGCTCTTCCCTGTTCAGATTAATGAATACAGCTTTAACTGTTAATTCAAAGGCAGTCAAGCTTACATCCAACAATTAGAGTACAACTTCCCTATTCAGATAGCGTATGCATAATTTGCCATGGTTCTTTATATTTGTTTGGGGTTAAAGTGTGGTTCTCTGAAAAAGGCTTTGTAAAAATGGTATCAGGATTCAAGGGGTTCCATGTTTATTGTCCCTCAGAGACTTCTAGAGGAAATTCGCTCATTTTACACAGAAAAAAAAGATATTTACTATCCAACTGCCAGCCTGCAAATTCAATCTGGGATTGGAAAGCAAATCTGTATTCTTTCCAGCCTGTGCATCATTACCAGCAATAAATAGACCGCAGCCCAAATTCCACCCTCAGTTACACCTGAGCAACCCCATTGAAAAAAATCATATCGTGTTAGTTAGCCACATAAGACTCAAGGTAGAAAGGTAGACTCAAAGCAGTGGTGGAATGGAATATTGGCCAGCTAGTTTGCTGACTGGAAGGAAACATTTTGACTCATCTCCCCATCCCAAAAGGAATCTAATGCTACTTTAAGCCTTTGAAACATATGTTAAAATGTTTGTCAGTATTAGTCCATGATAGGGTCACATACATTTATGTAAAAATCAAATTCACTCTGATTATCACAATATGCTCTAGTTCACCAGGCTCAAATCCATCCCAGAATCCCAGCAGCTTCCCTGTGTGACTGGCCTTCTCCTGACACTCAGGGGTATGTCAACATTGCATCTCTGAAGGAGTTATTCTTTCAAGACTGTGCTGTTCACCTCCTCTCATTCACACATGCCAAAACCCAGAAATGTAGCAGCAAAGCCA